>NC_071339.1:12567500-12899166 GCF_027744825.2 Synchiropus splendidus
ATGTGCTTATATCCAGATGTTATCGACTGACTTTTAAAAAAGGAACAAAGTATTATAACATTGTGAACGTGATGAAAAAAATAATAATAGGCAACTAGACACAATAAAGGCCAATGTGTACTGTAGACTGTGCTGTCTTGTAATTTATGTAAATAAAGATTTTTATAGTAACATCTTGATGTTTTCCCTCCTGAAAACTGTTCAATCCGAGTGCTGCTGCTGCAGTTTTTGTGGACAGTTTGTTCTTGTTGAGCTCTCTTTGCAGATGGGCTAAGGATCAGCATCTCAAAGTCCGAGGCCATGGTTCTCAAGTGGAAAAGGATGGTTTGCTCTCTCTGGGTGAGTTCCAGCCTCAGGCGGAGAGCTTTAAGTATCTTGTTCTTGAGTGAGGGGATAAGGGAGTTGTGAAAGTGTGAGAGAGAACTGAGCCAAAAGGCAAAGCACTCTATTCAACTATTAACCTTCATCCCAACCCTCACCTAAGGTCATGAGCTGTGGGACATGACCCGTAAGATGGAGATCAAGGATACAAGCGGAGGAAATGAGTTTTCTCCGACGGGTGGCAGGGGTCTCCTTTAGAGATTCGGTGAGGAGTTATGTCACTCTGGAGAGACCCGGGGTAGAGGCAGCTGAGGTGGCATCTCACGAGGATGCCGCCTGGACGCCTCCCTTTGGAGGTGTGGGGGGAGAGACCGAGGGGTCAAGCCAGGTCCTGGTGGAGGGATAAGACCTCTTCCATGGCCTGGGAGTGTCTCGAGCTCCTCCAGTCTGAGCTGGTGGATGCTGCCCAGGAGAAACATATTTAGAGCTCCTTGTTGAAGTTGCTGCCCCTGTAACACGGCAAGGGATAAACGGATGAGGATGGATGAAGCTTCTTCTCTACTGGCTCCGTGAGAGTCACTTAATACGCTGCATGTACATTCAGGCTGTTGACAGCCCCTTTAGGAATTCAACTGCACACCCCTGGTCCACGCTGCGCTGGCCTCACACCCGGAGCAGCAGGGGTGAAGCGCACTCCACCCGAATCCACACCATGCAAGTGGAGGAGCAGAAAGATTTTCATACCGTCTTAGACGGATGCAATGAGAACACCTTTTAAAAATGGCTGCATTTTGTTTCCATTACAGTGCTGCATTATATGAGTCAGTCGTGTTTTCAGTTATGCATTTCATGGAATATTTGCTTTACATTTCAACAAATGATCCCTCTGTGTCTCTGCAATCCCAGCCTGCGGGTTATCGGCCATAATGTAGTCAATTTCAACTTTTCGATTTTACACTAGCTGTAAGAAGTATTTAATAGCCGACCAAGTAGCAGTTGCCATGGCAATCTTGTCTACTATTCAAGTACTTCTCTGAAACAGCCTGCAGCCATTCAGAGTTTTGCCAGGAAAAACTTTAAGATTGAGTGGTATGGACAAGTTTGTAAGAACGAATAATGGCCAGGATGTTCTGAAAGTTTGAGGATTGAGTCCAAGAACTGCACGAATAAAGAAGTGAAGCCTTTATTATACAAATATATATATATATATATATATCTGAGCCCTATTCCTTGGTTGAGGCTTCTTCTTGAGGTGGTTTCCTCTTCAGAGGAATGACGTAAATCCCGTTCTTGGCCTCTTTTAGTCTCCACCATCGGCCCAACCTGCACAAACACAGAGGTCAAAGGTCCCAGCAGAGAAAAGAAACATCAGAAAGCTAGAAAAACAATCTTGTTTGACATCAATCGACCAAGGAAGGGCTCTTCCATCTTCGCACTGTTTTCAGTTATATTTTTGGAATGAGGTCAAGAATTCAAACCCCCTAAAATGTTCCGATAATCATTACAACTTTGAACACACACGAAGCACGGTCGAGATTAAGTATTTTGCCAGAAGAGGGTATAACAATTAAATGATAGTTTCACTCATGAAGTGGCTCACCAGTACTTTGGAGATAAAGTAGAAATCTCTTTTTCAAGTGGGAAAACAAATGCTTTCTCTTAACATCGGATATATATATATATATATATATATATATATATAAAATGTCAAAAAGTTTTGGCAAGGTAACACTCATAACTATCATAACTTTTTCACAATTTCGTTGGTCAGAATCCAATGTAATGGACCTCCGCTGCCCTCTACTGTACACTAGAGGTATAACAACCTGACCTGGCTCTCAAATTAACAAGCGCTCCCGACTTGGTTTCCATGGAAACTGAACCATTACTCCAATTACCTGTGTTCCTGTCCAACTCCCGCCACCAAAAACTGACCCGAGCTGGCAAACTTCAGGCAGTTAACGAAACCCGGCTGAGACACACGGAAGCAGGAAATGCGTTAATGTGGGGACCAAACGTGCAGCTTTCGCTGCGGAAAAGACTCCATGTGCAATGGCTCACCACTGGAACGGAGAACAGAGGCTCCAGCCCTCGATAGTTGTGTCCACACTTCCATAACTGCACGTGTGAGTTGTGGGAACCTGCGTGGCGACGGACACAGATGAATAACACGTGTGTTTACGGTGTGGTGCATGGAGGTGATGATGAAGCTGGGAAGGGGTCTCACAGCCAGAGGCACCTGAGGCAACAGCGTCGGAGTTGTGAAGCGCAGCCACTGAAGACACCCAGTGAGGCTGCTCCAGCCCGCAGTCGCCATGGCAACCGTGAGCCTGCTTCACCGTGGTAAGAGGCTTCTTCTTGTTGACACTCCAAAGACACACCGAGCTGAGGTGGGATGAGGAGGGAAGAAAGAGCAGCATGAGTATGAGAGAAACCGAAGACTATACAAGGCGGAGCAGTACCCGTCATCAGCGCCGGTGACCATGTGCTCCTCATTGATCAGTTGGATGCAGTCAATGGAACCCCTGTCAGAGAACGGTGTGCACGTTACTCCCTTTTCACCACGTCTGCTTGACATACGCGACATTAACCCACTGTCAAATCAGTTCTCAACAGGCTCATGAGTTGGTTAGCTGTGATGTTGCCGCTCTCTTCACAGTGAGAGAAATGGCTGAGGCTGCGGGACCATTGCGACCCGAAACGTCACAAGAACGCAACCATTTCACAGAGGACACATAGGTTTCACACCCCACTTTGAACATGCTAAATTCAAATCTTAAGTCTGTACCACAACTTACATGCGTTTTATATCTACTTATAATAACAATAACAACACTACAATCTGACTCGCATTTCTCCATCCGTACATCACATGGCAGCTAGAAAATAGTTGTGAGTTTCTTTTCACTACAGAAAAATAGTCATTTCACACAGATTTACAGTTTACCCATTTCAGCTTCTGGATCATTGGGAAAATGGAAGCTTCACTTGTCTATTGATTATCCACTAACCTTGACTGAAGCAGACACAAAATGTGAATTTTGCTTTTCTTACAATAACTGAAAGTAGGTGCTTCATTATTCATTATGTTGAAGAGCCATCGATAGACACCATAGGTGAGGACTGTGATGGAAGATCACCAAATCGCCTCATCATATTTGAGTGAATGTAAAACATAAGCGAGCAACTCACTCATGGCCATGAAAGACCAGTTGCGACTCTTCAGCGATCTTCCAAACCCTCACAGTTCTGTCACGACCGCCTGCGGTCACACAGCGCTCTCGACTGAGGCTGTCCAGCCCTGTGATGACGTCCTGATGTCCGAAACTAGAGAGTCACAACCGCAGAAAAGTTACATCTTACAGAAAGAAAAGGATGGTGCTGTTTGCTGAGGACTGGGGTGACAGCTACTCACAGCGTTTCCACATATGCATTTTCGTCCACGTTCCAAACTTTGATGGAGCGATCGTGAGAAGCGCTGTAGAGATCGTGGGTTCCCTTCCGGAAAGACAGACCCTAAAAAGCAAATGCAAAAGACTGTGAGGCAAGTGGACCAATGCGACTTGATTTGACTCCAGCACTCACCGACACTGGACCTTTGTGGCCGGTGAATTTGTACAGATGCTTGAGTGTGTCTGCCTCCCAAATCATGATCAGCTTGTTCATGTCACCGGTGGCCTGAGATGAGGTCAAGATCAGTGTTACTGGGACTAAAAGTGATCTAGTGTTCTGCCAAATTATTCTTCTCAATGAGTCGCTGAACCACTAACACAATAGGGTCACACATGAATCTACAGCACCCAAGTCAACTTTTTTTTTAACAAATAAATCAAAGCGGATTAAACTCATCTTTGCCTAACTGTCATAAATAAAGTCAGAACAAATATTTTCAGTTCAGAAATGAGACTCTTTTTTCCTCTTAAACTCACCAAGTATTTGCCATCCGAGGAAATGGCCATACACAGGACGTGGGCTGTGTGTCCCACGTGTCGGTCATCTGTGCCTTTTCTCCCACCATGTATCGTGTGGAGTTTCTTGCCAGTCGCAACATCCCCTGAAAATATGAATAGGAGGGAAATTACTGTCATTTCTTGGAGGAATTGGTTGGACATGGCAATCCAAGTACTCACACTTAATGATGGAGCAGTCCTTCGCTGCAGAGAAGATGCACTTGTCATCGGGGCTGATGACCAGACAGATGATGGGAAGTTTGTGTCCTTTGAAAAGACGGATTTCAGAGGAATCTGGTGGTAAAATCTAATACAGAAAAATCCACAGTCAATTCAGCAAAGTAACAGCGAACCACAGAGATTTGGATTCTTGTACGTACGTCTTTAGCTATAAGTCGCTGAAGTCTTCCCTTCTGTTCCAGCTGAGCGGAAACAAAGACCAAAACAGTGAGGCCAAACTGTACTTATTGTTCCCAACCCACAGAACATACCACTTCTTCTTGCAGTCTTCCAGCAATAAGGTCACTCTCAAACGTCTCCTCTTCTGCCTTGTTTTCTTCTGATTTGGGGGGGGGAAAAAAGGCAGTTTGGTCACACAATTAATTAATTTATTAGAATTCCCTATAGATAAGTTAAATCAATCGGGTCCCTTACCTTCCTGCTTCAACTGTTCCAGGTAACGTTTGGCTAATCTGAGCTTCTTCTCCTGTGGTGTTTCATCAAAATCATCTTCCTCAGCCTTCTGCCTCCTCCTGCTCACTATTGGTCTGTGGAACAAAACAGTATGTGTGAAGTCGAATTATAAGAGCTAAATGGGAGCCTGACTGGAAGCATGTCCCCACCCCTCCGTTTCAGAGTCACTAGAAATCTCTTCATTGTATTTGGAGCTGGATTTCTTCCCTCGTTGGGCGCCCTTTTCGCTCGTCTCCAAGTCTTTCTGTTCGGTGAAGATAAAATAACATTAGCGCAGGCTACAGGGCAGCAGACATTCTGGTTCCATCCCGGCTGACTTACTACACGTTTTGCGGCCGGCGTGGCCCTGACTTTCTTCGCCGGTTTGGTGTAATCTGCCTTTTTAACGAAAAATGATGACGCCATAGTGATAGATTCCACCTACTGCGAATAAAAGTTAGATTTACACCAGCAGCAGCAGCACGTCAACAGTGCACCCACATGGGTTCTGCGCAACCGAACTTGCTAGTCAGCGTGGAAATCAGGGTAGAATTCTGATTGGTTGCAGACACAATTGTACCGCCTGTGACGCATTCACTGCAATTTCATTGGTCACAAAATAGTACAAACAAACGGAAACTGTACGACGACTAAAAACGTCCCTTAGGAAAAATAAACGTCGAATCTGAGTTCCGCACGTCATTGTTGAAACAAAATTAAAATATAAAATCGTCTAAAGTGCGTATGCTGAATCAAATAGAGCGAGCGCCTCGCGTTTTACCCCCTACTGATCGTAACGAAGCATCACAAACGGCAGCCTTAGTTGAACCGGGATCTTGTACCGCTTTGCTGCAATACTACTAGCAGTTCCTCCCTCTACCTCGTAGTACTGGAACCAAGTGCATTTACTGCGAGCATTGTCATGCTCTCCAGCGCACAACATAGGTGATGTTTGAGTTGTTCGGTATGTTGTCGTGGTGCTATTCGACCATTTGCAGTAACGGCTTGTGAAGAAGGAACCGCGTCTAGACGTCACACTAGTATTTCAGGTGAACACATATATTGCATGCTTCTGTTTTCCAGTGACGCCGTTGGTCGAAAATAAAACATGTGTGAATCCTCTCAGAAGACTGCAATGCCTCCCAAGAGAGAACGAGGGTCAGGAGAGGCCTCATCCGAGCCCCCACTAAGGATGATCAAGATCGGCGAAGAGGGACAGGATGTGGCCATAGACATCACGGAGGACAAGTTCAGGCTGGGAGAAGAGCAATACCGATACCAGTCTCATTTCTCCAACGATGAAGTGAGTCTTTCTGTCGCGTCACGTCGACCGTTTGTCTTCTTGACCTCGGTGTTTTGATCTTAGTTTTTTTTTATTTCAGCATTCTATTGAGTATGATGACGAGCGCGAGTCAAGTCCGGGCATCAGAACGGACACTGTCAGTTTGCTCATGAAGATAGACCAACTCCAGGCGCAGCTCAAGTATGAACGAAGATGTCGACTTCTGGCTGAGAGGGAGCTCCGGGAGCTGAAAGGTAAGTCAGAGGAATGAACTGGACCAACTGGTGTGAATGGTTTACTGCACCACTTGTATTGTCAGGAGAACTGCAAGGATTGTCAAGTGAAAATATCATCTAAAAAGCGTAGTGCCAGATTGCTTCTCTGAGACTTAAATCGTTTCCTATAGAGTTTGCTCTACACAACTCAATATGTGTGTAATTACAGTGGTACCTCGGTTCTCAACCACAATCTGTTCCAGACGGCCGTTCGAGAAGCGATATGTTCGAATTCCGAATCGATTTTTCCCATTACAATGAATGGAAAAAGAAATAATGCGTTCCAAGCCTTAAAATAGTCTTTTGTAGGAGTGAATGTAGAGTGTCTGCTGCAGGTGCGCTGTTCCTCTATGTGTGTGGCCGCTGCATGTGGGAGGGGTTGCCGAGTGAGTGACGTCTCTCCAGAAGTGAAGAGGTGCCCGGTGCGTGTCCAGCTCTGAATGTGCGCTTCTGTGCAGTTTGGCTGTGACAAAGTCATAAACCAAGTCACGCTCTGTCCCAGACTCTGCCTCATCCCTGTCCCAGCTCCAGCCCACAACAGGACATCAAACCCTGGAGTGAGCGCTCCAGCCTCGGAGGTGTGGAGAGCGAGCGCCTCCCCTGTGACTCTCTACCACAGTCCAGTGCGGAGACAGGAAAGGTTTTACACCTCAATATGAAGAAAAAACAGTCAGTAAATGTAGCTAACAGGACACGTCTGCATACAGAGGCTGCGTTATACACAATAACAAAGCGCGTCGTGGGTCAGCTGATCGGTCCGCACACGCTATGTTTTTTTCCAGCTTTTTTCGGGGGCGTTCCAGTTCTGGATTTTTGTTCGAACTCCGATTTGTTCCTAGTCCGGGACGTTCGAAAACCGCGGTACCACTGTATTAAGAATATTCATACCTTGGAGGAAAAGACGTGCGTGTGGTACTGTACAATCTAGAACAGTGTTTGTTCTCATAATCCAACCTTGTTGTTTCATTGGTGCAGAGATGAACACGTTGATGTTGCAGATGAGACACACAGCCCACGAACTTCGAGTCACTTTGGGTAACGTCCTCCAAGGAGAAGACCATTCAGTGACCCCGCCCAGCTCCCAAGATGATGTCAGCTCTTACATGGCAGAGCCGGAAACCGAAATCCGAACAATTCATCACCTCACGGGAGTAAGAGTGGCAGATAGGAAGTCTTTCGTAAACGCCTCCATCACATTAATCGCCAGATCTGCCTGCAGGAGGACCAAACCTTCATTTATCTCGCTGAAAACCTTCGAGTACCAAAAAGCCTTTATGAACGCATCGCAGAAATCTCCGACTACAAGAAGTACACGTCTGCGCTGCTGATGCTGCTGTTTGACCGAGAGACCTTGGCCACGCACTCGCTCCAGGGCCGGAGGACCGCGAGCAATGGAGATGAAGGACACAAGCCCCAACTCCCGCCAGAGATTTTAACAAGCATAATTGGTAAGATGGGAAAGAAGAAAAATAAATCACAACAAAAGTTACTAATCATTCACCCACAAAAAAGATGTTTTTCAGAACGGCGATATTATTTAATGTATGCGTTTCATCCCCAACAATCTACACATGAATTTATCTCTGAAATATTAAGTTGGAATCATACACCATGTACATAGAAGCTGAAACAGAATGTTTTTCAGTTTCAGATTTCTATTGGTTATTCGTTTCTTTCTCCAGTAGGTGTCACCATGAATGCAGGTCTGCAGGTGATGTCAAGGACTGTGAGCTACAGTCGGAGTAGTCTCAGATCTATGCTCAGGAATGGTTTTGAGGAAGGTTTTAAGAGATGTGTTGAGCTACAGACATTTATTTGCCTCGAAGCCCAAGATAACTGCTGACGGAACTCTCGCTTCTTCATGAGATTAGCATCTTCTAAAATCCATTCTTTTGCTTCCGCTTCCAGAACACGTGGCAGTGAAGTTCGGTGTTGACGACAGCCAAATCAAAACCACAATCCGGACAAAATTGAATAATGAGGACAAATTATTGAAGAAGAGATTGGGGTTGAGTAAGCCTGAAAACAAACACGTGATGGATCAGAACCCGCTCCAAATGGATCCACTTCCGGATAAGATGATGTGATTTGATCAAGTTTACCAAGCAGTTTCCAAACCTGTATCTCACTGTGTATTATGTGTTTGGTATGTGGACTTTGTGGTTATGAAACCAAGGAGTTAAAACACTTTTTTGTCATGCTGCTCAGTTTTACAAATTTATAACCTTGGATTTCTAGCAATATTTTATGTTTTTCAAAAGCAGATCTTTCTGGCCACTTTAGACTGTTTCTGAAACTCGTCTTTGTAGTTCATGTGCTGCTGTGGACACTTTTTCAAAGGTTGTTATTTCCAGTACAGATGATACTTGGTGAAAATATAACAGCTTCATTAACAACTGCTTGCAGGTTGAATTATAGAGAAATGTAAAATGGTAGTCAAGTTACATGGTGTGTTTGCAGTTTCCCTAGACACATTTAATCATGAAATAACGTTCATTTTTACAACACTTACAATGATAATTTCTCACAACAGAGCTGTGTTCATGAAAAGTTAAAAAGTGAATTTTAAAAAATCAAATGTAAGTCAAACGTGACTGTGTCATTGAAAATACGAATTTGTTATTTAAGTATTTATTTACAGCTACCATTTACTTCACCAGTTGATGGCTTATATTGTATATCAAAAATGTTGAAAATGATAAACAATAGAAATTAAAGTTCTGTATTAAAGCCAAACTTTTCATTTTATGCTTTTTCCCTTTAAATGAGTTTAATATATGGCCACTCCTTGTTTGTCCCACACAAGCACGTTATTTAATTGTGTTAAATAGTTTTCCTGTTATAAAACTATAAGTGTATAAAAACTATAATAAGAACACGCCTAGTCCCGCCTTTGACCAGAATGCGACGACCCTATTGGTCACAGGCGAAATATTTGATAAGCGGAAAGTGTTCGCCGGTAAATTACTTCCCTCGGGAAAAATGCAGCTCACATTTGTTCCGCTTTAAACTAAAACAAATAAATATGAAAAAGAACTGTTGTGATTTATGCACGGCGACTCCACTGGTGCTAAATAATCAAAAACACGATTATTCTACCTGTTTCCAAGTGTGACAGGGAGTCGCTCATCCAAAAAAAGAGCCGTCATTCAACCAGAATACATGGTACTGCGATACTGCAGTAGTACTTCAACTTCCTCCATCACGCAGTATTTCTATATACCGCCTTGTCTTTGTCCACATCGATACCATTCAGACCCGAGCATCCTAAATGGGTAGGTATTGCTTCAAAACCTTGGAGTAACTCATCTGTTGTGAGACGGAAGGTTGTTGGCGAATTGGTCCAACAATAATTGGTTGAATTGGACGGAGTCCGACTATGTTACGTCTGCAATTTCTAGACACCATGATAGTGACTTGTTGAAAAGTTTTGTTCACTGAAAATGCCCATCAGATTTCCGAGACGTTTCGACGGCACGAAAAAGGGACAGAGATGCAGCTTCCTCTACCTCGGATCCCCCGTTGAAGATGATACGGATCGGAGACGACGGACTGGAGGTCGGTGTCGAGAAGTTCCGGACGGGCGAGGGTCACGGATTCCCCTCGCCTTTTCACAACATTGAGGTATCGGAATCCACCGTGAGGCTCCGATCAATTTGATAGTGTGTAAGTCGTAAGACAGTGGCGTCAACTCACTGTTTTCAGTCTGATACCAACGAGTACAACGAAGAACGAGCAGCAAGTCCAGTGAGGACGGACACCATCAGTCTTCTCATGAAAATAAACCAACTGCAGGCACAGCTGAAATATGAACGTCGATGTAGACTTCTGGCCGAGAGAGAGCTGAGTGAACTGAAGGGTGAGTGGGGATTTTTTTTCTCAAATACACAAATGCTTTTCAGTGTGTTTTTAAGCATTTTAAAACTGAAGTTTTCCCTGTGGACCCTTGTCTCTGTATACTTGCCAGATAGTTTCCAACCTTTACATTTTGTCACAATCATTTATTGTAAAATGTCTTTTTCTATCTCAACAATTCATTGAATTAATTTCAACATTTAGTTGCTTTGTCTGTCAGATGATGAAGGGTTGCTTCCTAATACTGTGTTTTTGACATCTCTACAGAGAAAAACAACCTGGTGATGGAGATGAGACACACAGCTCATGAGCTACGCGTTGTTCTGGACCATGTTCTCCAAGGTGGACAGCAGTGTCTGGAACCACAGAGCTCTCAAGAAGATGGCGGCTCTTTCATGACAGACGCTGACGTTGGGATGAGGACGATACACCAAATTCCAGAGGTCGGGGTTCATTTTTTTTAACATCTCTTCGCCTCATATGCTTGGAATTTACTTGGTAACTGTCACCAGCAGGACGATGACATCGTGTACCTGGCTGAGAATCTCCGGGTACCCAAGAGCCTTTACGACCGCATCGCAGAAATGTCCGACTATAAGAAGTACACGTCTGCGCTGCTGATGCTGCTGTTCGACAGAGAGACCCTGGCCACGCACTCGCTCCAGGGCCGACGGTCGTCTCACGCCGGAGACGACGGACACAAGCCGCAACTTCCACCTGAGATCCTGACCAGTCTAATAGGTGAGAATTCAGAATTCAATTCCCTTTTGTTTGATGGCGACTGTAGCGAAAATCACTGCTGGCAAATGCACAACTCCATTATCATTTCTCTCGCGTTGGTTTCTACGGTGTGATCTTTGAAAAGAAACGTGTTTCGTTTCAGAGCATGTGGCCCTCAGGTTCGGCGTCGATTGCAGCCAAATCAAAACAGCTATCCGGACTAAGTTAAACAACGAGGACAAGCTGCTGAAGAAGAGACTGGGTCTGGATCGGGCCGAAAACAAACATTCAGCAGAACACAATGTGTTTCAAAATTCTGTGATGTAACCTGTTTTCCTCATATTTCAACTCAATTCACATCGATGGTGTTTTGCTGTTTCTTTCTACTAATTTACAAAGGAAGTGCTTCACCTCTATTTTGTATTCTGGTGGTTTTTTGTAATTTAGCAAGGTCAGTTTTTATTCTGATAGGTACTAATATGTAATAGAACGTTTGCCTTGCGATCATTTTTTTTTTAACAATAAAAAGGTTTTTGTAACGTATGTAAAGTTTGGACTCATTTTCAAGTTATTCGATCAATGTTTTCCACCATAATCCTGTGCATTTGATCAAATTATATCCCGAAAAACACCAACAGTGGTGAGTTTTGGTGGTAAACTCATCGGATGCGGTAGAAATGGGAAGCGATCTCTGCACCGGCGTCTCATCGGAAGAGGTCAGATTCTGAAATGCTGTTATAGCTTCTCACCACTAGAGGTCACTGCTAGGTTTCTCCTCAACGTTGTAAGCGCATCTAAGAAAATCCCAACTAATAGATCGGTTTAAACGTCTTGTCACGTTCTGTTCGAAACCGTCATGTTCATATTTTGTCTTGCCAAGCGACCCGTAGCTGTGGTTCTAAAGGGCCATTACCCCTGGGCTGCTGTCTCCTCCTCTGGAGCTGGAGTCAGGTGGGTTGTTCCCCGGGGGCAGCGCTTCAGCCCCGCGTCCCTCCTCCTCCCGGTCTCTTCCTTTCAGCATCCAAGTTCAGAGTCAACATTCTGGGGACAACATTTGTGGGATTTGGGATGGAACCATGACCCAGCCATGGAGATGACGTGGAACCATCAAGGCAGACCGTTGGGTTGCATCCATGGACTCACTTCAACACCGATTGGTTTGTCTGTTTATTTCTCATTTTATTTTTTAAGATCCATTACAGCGATTCTGTATATTGGCGAGAAATGCTAAAGTAATGATCAGTTGTATGGATGAAAAAGCTCCATCATAGCACCATATAAATAAAAGCAAATTAAAAGTATAAATAATAATAACAATTTTTAGTCATAATATTTGTGATTAAATACATGTCATTTTCCTGACTAGCCATTTTGTCAGACTTACAGCCATTTTGACATGTATTTATCACATTGCAAATACAGATTTACGGGTGACATCAAGCTCCGGAGGACACACTTAAATTATTTGGATGTATAGTGTAGATCTACACGTGGCACGCACGACTGTGAGCAGACACACCTCCGCCGAGGACTTGTTTTCCTCGTGTTTAATATTCAAGGTGTGTTCATCGTCTGATATCTGGGGTTGTCGTCTTGATGGCAAGAGGTTTCCTCTTTGATGCTACCGCAAGGGACGACAGTGGGTCCATATCAATGAATCTGCAGCTGCGCTTAAACAAGCTTGCTCATTATCTTTTTAGTACGAGGCCTTTTCAGGAGACCAAGCCATGAATTATTTTCACTGATCATCACCAACGCCTCTCAACTGAGTTGGAGAATATAGTTGGCAGAACTTCCTGGAGAGTGAATAAACAGTGCTCTAGTGAGTGTGTTCGAACGCTATTTATATTTAAGTGAGTTTGTGTGTTAGTGGAGACAAGAGAGTTTTGAACCAAGACCATCTTTAAAACAGCATCTGAACTCATGCTTCTTATCAGTTAATTCCATTTTTATTAAGATGTTTTTCTCTGGCTCTTCTTCAGGTGGTCGTCCTGCAGAACAAGCCTGTGATCGGGGAGTGAACTCTGAAGTGTTATCATGAATGATGGAGGCAAACACATCGACATCTTCCCTGCAGCACGCTTCCTCCTCGGCTCTGGCGGCGCTTCTGCCCTCAGCTCCCGGCCGACACGTCAACACTCTTGCCGACAAACACGTCAAGCACCTGGTGGGAGTTTTCTTCCAGGTCACGCTGAATGTTCTGGCTCTGGTCGCCAACACTGCCGTCCTGCTCGCTGTGGTTAAAGCTCCTCACCTGAGGAAGTTTGTGTTCGTGTGCCACCTCTGTGCGGTGGACCTGCTGTGTGCCGTCCTGCTCATGCCTCTGGGCATCGTCTCCAGCTCCTTGTACTTCGCAGATGTGGTGTTCACCATCCTGCAGTGTCAGATCTACCTCTTCCTGAAGGTGCTCCTCATGGCCGCCTCCATCTTCACCATCACAGCCATCAGTGTGGAGCGCTACTACTACATCGTCCACCCGATGCACTACGAGGTCAAGATGACCCTCAGGTTGACTGCGGCCGTGGTGGTCCTGGTGTGGGTGGCCTCCGTTTTGCTAGGGTTGTCCACTACGTTCGGTTGGCCGGCGTGTGATGGCATCAGCGCAGCCCAATGCTCCTTGATCTGGAGCCACAGAGACCACAGAGAGATCTTCTCTGTTCTCTTCAGCGTCACATGCTTTTGTCTCCCAGCTGTGGTGATCTTCTCTGTCTACTGCAACGTTTATAAGGTGGCTCGAGTGGCGGCACACCAGCACGGGCCACTGCCCTCCTGGACCCACCCTCCAACAAAGAACCGTTCAGACTCCATCAACAGTCACACCACGATAATAACATCCCGCTCGGCTCCGCGGAGAATGGTGTGTGGCCACACTTTGGGAGGCGGGAAAGCTGCTCTCACCCTGATGCTCATCGTTGGACAGTTTCTAATCTGCTGGCTGCCTTATTTCGCCTTCCACATTCACATGACGATAGATCCCACATCCGGCATTCCAGAGGATTTTGAGGACTCCGTCACCTGGCTGGCTTATTCCTCCTTCGCCATCAACCCTTTCTTCTACGGGCTTCTCAACCGTCAGATCAGGGAGGAGCTCTGGAAGCTGAGGAACTGCTACTCCAGACGGCCTGTAGAACCTGCTGTGTCCAGCCATGATGGTTCAGGACCAGAGAACTTCTTACAGTTTCTCCACAGAACAAGCTGCACAGCCGAATCGGGTGCAAGTTTCGTGACGTCTAGTCCGAGAAACACGCTGGACCCAACAGGGTTCAGATTACCGGGACAGATCCCTGAAGAATTGGATTAGAAAACTGCACTGCTGGATAAAGAATTGAAGTGTAAACCACCGGAAAAACCGTCTCTTAAGTTGCCCGTTCATTCAACCATTTGTGGTTCCAAGAATCCTGAATTATTTGATGTAATGTTGTTCATAAATATTGATGCATTTGAGCAGACCTTATCCAGATGCTAATTCATGACCACAGACATCTTGGACTTTATTTTGGAGTCAACTGTGAAGAAATATAAAACATCACTCATCAGCTGCAGTGAATTAATAAGTCTCAAACACATTTTAATATTTGATTCCAGAAGGATATTGAGTAAGTTGAAGCCGTACACTTGAGCTAAAACATCAATGTGGAAGTGCCCCAGTGATGAGCAAACTCTTTGCTCCATGATGAAGTTTTTTTTTGTCCTTCTATCCTGAAGTTTTTTTTTAATATATGGTGGAATGTTTTGGACACGACATCATGACAATATAATCTGTTATTTGGATCCATGTGTTGTTTTCTTTTCTCTGATAAATAAATCTAAACTAACCCGAAGACAATGGGGTTGGGAAAGAGGAGAAAAGTCGGACAAACAGGCAGATGCATCAAGCACTATCAAAATAAAACAGGAAGTTATCAACTTAACATTACTGGCAACATGTGACTCCTATTACATTGGTTTTCTCTCATTCTGTATGTGTTGCCTTTAGCTTTTTATTGTATTGTATTGTTTTGTACTGCAAAAGTATTTATGAAAAGTGAACCTTTTTCATTTATCTGACTATTAAAAGGTGTGTTTAAGAGTGGAGAGTTTGTGAGGTGATGTTCAGAAGTTCAGAGCCGCTTCAGAGTAGTTTGAATGGATGTAGAGGGTTTGACCTTATTTTAACACCACACTGACAGGATGTAATGAACAAGACAGTGTTGTGAAGAGAGCATTTCAGGTCACACTCAACAAAAGTTGAATTGTTTAACTTTAAAAACAATAGCTGGAGGTAGAGACCAGTTGTGATGCTTCAATTGAATATCATTCTGTGACAGATAAAACACATTGTACACAGAAAAAGTGAATGAGTGCCATAGCTCACCAAATCTAGCAGGTATTTTTCTCCTCTGCAAGACATCCTATTGTACTTGGCAAGAGTTTTGTCGACAATGTGATGATCCGCAGTCTTCCATTTGAAAAAAAAAAATCTTTACCCAGCAAATTTAGAAACGTAGTTTTTGTATCAACGGCAGACATTCAGAGGTTTAACAAAAACAAGGATGAGGATGCGTCTCAGCCAGCATCTCAGCAGAAGACACACCATTATATAGGGAAAAATTCTATTCCATAGCAGTGCAAGTAGCCGTCTGCAATCCTCTCTACTATTGTTGCCCAGCAGATCATGATTCATATTTACTTATGTATCAATAAAACATATTGAGCACAACATCAAACACTGGTTCTATGCAGCAGCAGCTCAGATTTATTAACAATATTCACATAGTTTTGATGGAAAATGCCTGTCAGATGCACAGTTCAAGTGTATGGGCCGTTCACTCAAGATTATTTTGACTTAAGCGATAGTGTTGGTGAGACAGACGTGCAAATGAAGCGAGTGCACAGTGATTTAAAGACGATAAACAAACTAACAAATATGTAGAGCTAGATCCTGGTTTGCAGTTAAGTAAAGCTGTCACTTAAACGTGCAGAGCAGGGTGGAGTTTGAGCAGGAAGTGGAAGCAGATGCAAGTCATGAGTCAGTAAGTAAAGTGGGGTCAGACGGACCCACAGGACAAGAGGATGCCCACACTGAGGGTCGGAGGGAACCCACAAATAAACAGGTCAAAATCAGCAGGAGGGAAAACTAGACCCCGTGTGGAGATGACAAGGTCATAATGGATTGCAAAAAGTAGATCTGTTCTGTACCATGAGGTGCCGATGTTTGTCTCCCACCCCTGGTCTTTGTTCCAACCTCCACACAATTCAGCCTCCTTAAGCAGTGTATAATCAGCCCCACAAAGAATCGGATCAAACACGAGTGCAAATCAACCACCATCCACCCCGGACTGTTTCAGTTATTATTCAGTGAACCCACGTCTCCTGCAGGCTGCTGCCCCGGCTGACTGGAAACTTGAAGAGCTTTTTAATGAGAGCAGCGTGCGGAAGAATCAAAGACAGCAGCTGTGATTTATGCTTTTGTGTCCTGCTCAGACGCTTTAGTCCAGTGAACCATCGACAACTTGAAGGGAGCGTGAATCCAAGGTGAAGTCGGTTCAAGTAAACAGCATTAAAGTCTACAACAAGTATTTTTTCAGTCTCACCGTGACTCACCTTGATATGAAAACGACTACAACAAATTTGCTCGTGCAAACTGATTTTTGCTGATAAATGCTAAGAGTAAATTTCATTTAAAAAAATATAGTGACTGCTTTTTTCAGGGTAAGTTGCAAGAATATGAGAAAATATATGACAAACATCATCTGCTATCATGCGCTCTAATAAAAGAAAAACAGGGAATATGGGGTTTGGTTTGATTTAGTTTTCAGATTCAATGACTTTATTCAATGTAGTATTGAACAGACTAGCGTGAAAACTATATTTAATAAACACTTAAAAGTGATAATATTGAAAGGATTTAAAAATATATTGAAAACTATTAGATGGAACGTTGAATGTGCAGGTATTCTGTTGGTGTGTGTTACACACGCTGCTAATCCAGACAAAGCAAATAATCTGTCTGACCTTTCGGTGCTTCATGACTGCTGTGTGACAGCTGGACTGACAGGTGCCGAGCAGGAACACGCTCAAATCTCCTGTCCCATATATCAGTCTGCTGTTCAGGACGCAGCCATGAACTGTGGGCTGAGTTCAGCGGGCGCTTGTTTCATTTTGTGTTAACTGTCGCTGTCTGTTCCAGAGTTAGCTGGCAGACATGTGACCTGACTCCATGAAAATAAATAAATAAATATAAGCAGAAGCTATTGAGTGAGTGAACATTGCTGACGCAATCTCTATAAACATCGACCTCAAGCGCACACACACACACCAGGTTGACATCACCTGTGTGTACAGACACAAACAGACCCATCTGTTCAGGACTTTGGTCCATTAACATACCAACATCGCAGGCAGCAGAACAGGAACCAACCCTGTCAGTACACTTGGATTACCTTGTGTTGTACCATGGAGACGGAAACGCATGCTTTCAGTTAAAGTTGACAGGAAATCATCTTAAAATTGGGTGTCAAATATCTTGGTGGTGGAATGGTGGCTTGTGGTTGCAGGTTCATTGCACCTAAGTTGAGGAAACTGTGGGTCAGAGGTCAGGTGATGATGAGAATCTGGACAGTGATACCTGGCATGACGGTGTGTCCGGACGGACCATTGATGGTGACGAAGGAGACACGGCATGAAAAGCAAAAGACAAACAACTCTGACGTTCTTCTCTTCATTGAAGCGTCCAGTCCGACTCACCGCTGACCTAATAATAGACTGGAGTGTTTAATGGGTACAAAGGTCGGTGCAGGTGAAAATGCTCTCAGGAGCATGTTTGAAAGGCCTTTCAGCTATCGGACCATACGGTGTCTTTGCTATCTCTGTCAACAGATTGATGAACTCAAAGGAACATGCTGTCCAGCAGCATCACAGCTGCCTGACCTTCATGATGTTGTGCCAGTTCGTGCTTCTTATTTTTCAATACGGCATTTTTCTCAGGCAGAAAAGAAACCAAAGGTCCCCTGAGTTGAAACCTTTTTTTTCCATTCAGGTAATTCATCACAATAACTTTGCACCGGTAGTTGAATGACACAATGAAAGATTACTGAAATATAAAACAATGTCTCGTTTCAAAAATAAAGAAGATAGACTAACCCCAAAAGACACAATATAAATCAACACACGTGTCTAGAGTTCAGAATGAATGCAGTACCGTTATTAACCAATAGATGGCGGAATATGACAAATATAAATATAAGTTTACCAGAAACCAAAGAATAAGAATAAGAATAAGAATAAGAATAAGAATAAGAATAAGAATAAGAATAAGAATAAGAATAAGAATAAGAATAAGAATAAGAATAAGAATAAGAATTACAAGGAGTGTTCTTGCTTGCAAGAATATTGAAAAAATTGTAAACATAGTAACCATGTAATGTAATAGTTACAAGAGTTATGCAACATGTAAAGTAACCCGGTTAACATGCATTCATTCATTTAATAAATGATAATAAATAAATAAAGTCCTGGCACTTCACTCATCTGTTCTTTCGCTCCAGGCCTTTGTGTTACTATTAAAGTGTATTATTATTAGTAGTGGCAGTAGTAGTAATAGTAGTAGTTGTTGTAGTAGTTAAAGGAGTAGTAGTATTATTCTCAGCTGGAATATCAACATAAAAGGTGCAGTCTCTTCCTCAATACACCCTATAATAATAATAATAATAATAATAATAATAATAATAATAATTCAACGTTACAATGATAAAATTCTTTCAAAACGCATGTGGTCAAGTCAGATGTGTAGAATGTGGCGTGAGCCATCTCCACTTGGGTGTATGCGCGCTCATCTCCTCGGTCACAGTATTTATATCCCTCTACTCTCCCATGGCACAGAAAAACGATCTGCAAATGCCATGCAGGGCACCGTAACAGTCCCAATATAACCTTCGTGCGGTGGCAGGCTCGGGAGTTGTCCGGAGGCCTCGGTTTGCTGCTGCTCTCCCTGCCCGGATTCTTGAGGTTTAACATCAGTTTGGGACCCAACAATGATGAAGGGGGGCGACCCGCAGGAGGTGGAGATCAGTTTGAATGACAGCGACCATGAAGAGAACGGAGAGGAACCCCAGACTTTGTGGAAAGCGCAGCCGGGCCCGGATGAGGAGGAGGAGGAAGACAACATCCACACCTCTGCTTTGGTGGAAATCAGCGACACTCAGCCCCTGATCAACTCCCGGGACCCCCGCGGGATCAACGACGTCCTCCAGGTACGGCAGCCATCTGTGAACAGGCGCCACCTGGTGGAGGTTCAGTGCACCTCCTGTCAGCGCTGGATCCCAGCGGCCTTTCTTTGTACTGTAGGTGACGTTTGAGGACGTGATCGCGGAGCCGGTGTCCGTGCGGAGTGGAGACCGAGTTTGGATCTGGAGTCACGCGCTGTTTGAGGTCGGCAGGGTTTGGATCTACAGGATCGTCACCGTGCTTCTGGCCATTCCCATGTCCATCATCACTGGACTCCTCTTTGCTATCGTCAGCTGTTTTCACATTTGGTGGGTGGAGATTATGATTATGATTATGATTATTATTATTATTATTATTATTATTATTATTATTATTATTTTGCCAACTCAATTGGTTGCAAGGTTCTGTGGCTCTACACCGAGCCTCTCCCTGGTGACATAGCTCCTCACCATATGTCATTGTTGGTCCCTTACATTTGGTGGCGTGTGATGTTTTGCCCTCCACCATGGCTGAAGAAAAGGAGAGATGAAATTGCAGTATATTTAATGTGGAGCTAAACACATTTATAGATGATTGTAAGTGAGAAGCATTAAATGGCAGCAGAAGCTCTGCTTGTTTTCTCTGCGACAGGATGGTTGGACCCGGCACCCGATACATCCTGATCTGCTTATGCTGGGTGCAGTTCCTGTGGGCCACATTCCTGGACGTGATCCTGTACCCCTTCTTCTCCAGCGCAGGGAGGTGCTGTCGAGGATTCAGCATCCATTTTGCCAAGGAATGACTCTCAACACAGTGGGATTATATTTTGATAAACAATGAGCAAGTGGGTGATGCTGAACTTTATTAGATTAAACACGGTTGACGTTTACACAGCTAAACAGAGAATCACACTATTATTCCAAACCCTGTGAAAATATTTGCCGACAGATCACTCCACTTAAAAGAGTTAATAACTTTCATGGGGGGGCGAGTTTGGGGAAAATAAGAATAATACGAGCGGTGACTACGCTGCAGTTTCTCAGCGAAAAAACGTAATGTGATGACAAAGTATGTTTTCCTGTCTCACCCCTATTTAATTTAAAATAATTTCACCAGGATTTGTTTAGTAAATTGACCGACCGCACTTTGCCTTTATATTTTATCATTATATCACACTTCACACATCAATGAAGGTCAGTTATAAAGCCGTCTTCCTCAGTAATACAGTTTTAATTTTAGATCAAATAAGATATCAGTTTTATATTCCAAAATATATCTCAATTGATCTGGTGAAAAAAAATGTGTCTCAATAATGCCACTGTTTTTAGATATTTTTGTTCATTTAATAATGACATTTTTCATCACAATATGAGTGATATATGTGTGACGTCTGATACCAACTTTTTTTTTTCTAGTGACTTCATATCAATAAAATCCTATCTGCACTTTTAATCTCATGTTCATTCCTTCACTTATTTCCCCCGCTGTGCCCGCTTTGCTTTGAAAAATTAAATCTTACTCTGACTCTCACCAACTTTGTTACAGTAATATCTCCACAGTGGCACCAACACCACTGCTAGCACCACCTCAGTAGAAGGTTTCAGCCAGACAACTCCTGACCTGCAGCTGAGGTTCCGACTTTTCAGATTGAGGGATTCAGTGAGAAGCAAGTGAACAACCAGGCAAAAGCCAGGTGACTAGGCTGCTGCTGCGATGTCAGTACGGGTGAAGCTCTCTGACGTTATGAGTCCAGCAACACCCTGGTGACCTGGGAAAAAAAGTCACTGGTGATATCTAGGTGATGTTTCCGAGTGAATGTTGTGTTTATGCTATAAACCCACTCTCCGATCCAGTGAAGCTAAACTTGAGCTAACTTGACTGCCATGTCTGTTAAATTTATCTTCAACGTGAAAGTTGAAAAGTCTACAAGTGAGAGTACAAGATGGTCCAAACCTCTGAAGCGGCCAACAGCACGCACTCAGGAGAGTGACGGTGAATTCTTGACTGGAGTCCAAGTCAGGTGGCCGAGTCCACACCCAGGCTGGTGGAGCTGTCTGTAAACACCTGCTCATGCTTTGATAACTAACAGCAGAAGTACGTTCATATCACAATAGGAATAAGGGTTCTAGTCAATTGTTATGATTTGTTTTAATTATTATTCAACTCTGACTGTATTGTATTATTTTTAAGGGCTAGATTATTACGTTTAAAACCTTCTGAACTTGTGTGCTAGGGTGGAATGATTCAAATGATCTGTGTCTTCATCTCTGTTCTTCAGTGTGATGGAGGAACCTTGGACTAGTTGTTAGCTGTTAAGCTTCGCAGGGCATCAGTTGTTTTAGAGAGTTGGTACCAATAATAATGTCATGAATGAAAGAGTGAGTTGGTCTACCAGATCTGGGAAAAGCGCGGCCCTTTGCCTGGGTTTTCGTGGCCCTCGTGAGGTCAGACAAAAACTATACAACTATATATTTTTTTATCCTGTTTCTGTTTTAACCAGGAATATCTCAACAACACATTCATGACTACATTTTTGTTTCTTCTTTTCATTGTCATTTTTGTATTCTCCTCAAAATTTGTTGAAAGAATATTCAAAACATATTTTGAAATAAATTGTGTTTTTATCGTCGTGAAAGTGGGACTGCAGGACATACTGTTTTGTAGTATTTACTTTCAAGTTATGTTGCTGTGGCGATTTTATTTTGTATCAGGAAGTAATGTTGTGCAGAATGTAGTTGTTGGATGAAGATTTTCAGTCTTCGGTACCAGGACACAACAAGAGATGGTGACCCGGTCCGGCTGTAAGCTCAGACGGACTGGTGAAGAAGTCCAGAGTCCAACAGCAGGCAGCATCCTTCTCTGGTGCCATCTGTCTGGTGGATCTTGTCATTGTTTTCTATGGACTCAATAACCACAAGATCAGTATTCAAACTCCTGGAACCAAAGGAATGTCTTTGTTTGTCCTCACACACTGTGTAAATGAATCCGAATCGAGAAGTTGAAGCCATGTGATGGTCCACCCATCCAAGCAGCTTCAGGAGGTGATATTGAAGGAGGCGGATGAGAGTCCAGCAGATCATCCTTCGAGAGAGTAATAGATGTGAAGCTGCTTCAGCAGGAGAGGAACATCACTGTCAGTGTTGGTTAAGGGCAGTCAGGCTACTCTCAATGAGCTGTTCCGGAACGTCCAGAGAAGAATGTCCAATGAGGAGAAAGATGCTGGACTGCAGCAGCTGTCACACAGCCACTCTCACACAGCCTCTCTGCAGAACTTGACTTCACTGTCAGAGGAGGCACTGGTCCATTCATGCCTAATGTTACGTATGGATCCAGTTACAGACGGAGCTCTGCCTTCATTTCCTCCATATTTCTGCAGTACCACCGGAAACCGTGGGGGGCAGTGTAGCTGTTACTACCCGATATGTCGCTCTAATGAGACATGAAGAAGACATTACAATGACGGAAATTCTCCATCCTCCAGTGGCGATATATTTAACAGCCTCTCCGACCACGGCCTCCTACAACGCTGCCTCCATTTCCCTCTTCTGTGCAAGAACTGCGTGTTCAATACTTCTTCCACAGTCGGCATGTTTATTTTGGAGTTTGTTGTTGTCATAAAAGTTTCACTCTGAGCTGCTCCCCCTGGTGGATAAATTGGTGAACAGCAACACCAACGAAAAGAAAGGACAGAAGCATGTGATCAACGACGGTAACCATTTGAAAGAGAGGGATACAATGTCGCTCATAAAGGGAGCATAGATGGGTCTTTAGGCCGCACGTAAGACCAGAGACATCTCCTCAGGTGCAGATCTAGACGCTTTACACTCAAAGCTGAAGCTTGTCTGAAAGAATCAATTTGATCCAAATAGAACAGGCATCAAACAGGAAAATCTATTGGGAAAAATTGAGCTCTCTTGTCGATCTCTGATGACACTTGCCCCTCAAAAAAAATGAATTTTACATATAATTATTCATAGATTGTCAAGAACTCTGCACATACTGAATTACAAAGAGTTGATTTTGTGAGTCTCTGCAAACGTTTTATATAGTATATGAAAGTTGTTCTTGTGCACTGTGGAGTATAATCAAACCAAAAAAATAACAGCTTTATTGGAAGAAAAAAATCTATTGTCACCAGAAACCTGTAATTCAGTCCAGCCATTCGGAGAACTGTGGGTTCACTTCTGGTGGTGTCTGATGTCACGGTCTGTCTTCCATCGTGTGCACACACTGTTCTCTATTCTAAACATCTGAAAGAACACACTGAGCCCACTAAGAGAACTGGAGGGAAGCGTCCTTCTGAATGTGATCCAGCTGCTGGTCCTCATGTGCTGGAAGTGTGAGAGACGCTCCTGTGGCTGCCGGTGTTCCTGATGACATAAGTCGAGCAGCTGCTCTTGTGGCTGCACTGCCGCTCGCACTGGCAGGGGGGCGCCGTCCAGTAGTGCTGACAGCAGCAGAAGAAGCCCTGCAACAAGTCCTTGAAGAGGTGGCCTGCGAAGAACATGTAGATCCAGGGGTTGCAGCAGCTGTTGAGGCAGGCCAGCAACATGGCGATGATGAATGCTGCTTCTGCGGAGAAACCATTGAGTTATTACTCTTGGATATTCTTGTTCTACCCAATAACAAGACACTTTTGCAAATCAGATTCAGCATAGTTTTCACACTCTCATACTAGAATTGTGACAATAATTGAAAGCACTGACCGCATATGTATTTTTCATGCAACTAAAGTGGTATTTATTTAAAATATCCTGTCCACATCTTCATTTATTCAAAGCGTTGTTGTGTTTCGACTATTATTATATTATTATACACTTATACTGATATCTTGCAGTCAAATACTTCCAAAATATTTTGGGCAAAAGTTAATGTTCTGCTTTAATCAATGTTATTTTTATCAATAAAATGAAGATGTATATGAATAAACAAAAAGTAATACATGATAAAAACTTAAATTCATTTAAAAAAGAAAAGTTTAATTGTGGAAAATTAATTCCAGATTCATATGTTTCTATGATATGAAAATATGAAAACTTGAGTAATGTAATTATTATATAATGTATTATTATTATTATTACTACAAGTTAAACGAGGAAACACTTCAATAAACTATTGACAAGGAGATTACTCTACAAATCCAAGGCGAAATATACTCAGGTTTAACAAAACTAATCTAAAAAGTTCATTATAATGATTCAATATAACTTTATGGTTATAAATGTTCCCTAATCTAAAGTGTAGCGCATTTTAATGCATGGTTATCACAATCATGGCTGACATTTATTGAGTTTGGCTTCATATTTTAATCATTTATTTATACTTTCAATTCAGATGCCAGGAGATATTCCTTCATCATTGTCATCGTCGTCCATTTCTCATCCATTCCATTCTGAAACTCATTTTAATGCTCATCCCGTAAACATGTTTTTGTTATTTGTTATATGTTATATATGTTTTTGTTATTTGTTATATGCTGTTGCCGAAAATGCCTTAGGGAAACCAAAATTCAGTTCTCCAGTTATTCTGTCTGTGTTTGGACTGTGGGAGGAAACCAGAGTCCCTGGAGAGAGGCCATGCTGTGAACCTACTACTGTGCTGTCATTTTTTTTTTTTTTTGTCATGCATTAAAAGGACGAGTATCTTTGCCTCCAGCTTCCACGTGCATCTAATAACGGAGGAATTTTTCTAACCTGTCTAAGTCAGTCCAGCATCAGTTGGACATTTCCTTGGTGCTTCTTTGACATGGCCAACACACAGCAGGATGGAGTGACTTAAAAGGGTGTTGCATGTGTCTCAATTGAGTTTTTAAGGTTTTTGACATACTCAATGATGAATGTAACCAATTAAAAGTCCACATCCGCAGTGTGAGACAGGTTCCTACTCATCCAGTTGACTAGGTTTCCAGCTCTGGAAGCACAGAGGAGGCACAACACGGAAAAGAATGATGCATTTTTATCTTCACGGTGAGAAAAGTGTCGTGCAACCTGTGGAAAATGACCAAATGAGACACGGTCAAACGCCCAGTCCTGAGCTGAGCGCTTATTTAGCCACAAAGCCCCAGAGGTTCATCTTCGCGGAACATACCACAGAAGGACAGAACTCCGACTTCTCTTTGTTTTCTCTGAAGGATTTGACTTTGAATTACAGTTTCTTCACTTGTTGCCAGGGTCGGGAAAAACATTAATATTGGCCTCCCCTTTGTTTTGGTGCGATCTAAACTTATAATTGGAGGAGATGGTGCTAAAATGAGAAGGGCTGATGTTGATGCATTGGTGGCTTATTTGATTAAAACCATGCGTTATATCCTAGACGACTCGGGAGGAAAGGTTAAGCAAACAGTGCGTAAAGTCGGGTTTTTCATCATCTCAGTATGGCCTGTTCGTAACGGCACGCGATGATATGACAAAGCTCTCGCACGTGGAATCGGGGTCTCTGCAGGAAGATCACAAATTCTACTGTGTACAGTGTGTTTGCTCTGTTTATGGTGCTATTCCTCTGCCAGGAAAGAGGGCAGACCTTGCCACAGTTCAAGTGCAAATCATTTCATTCTTAAGCAATAGTGCATTGCTTGACAGGCAGATTCATTACATCTCATCTCTTCCTCCCAAAACACAGCAGCAGGACTTAAACCACCTTTCTCATTTAATCATGCACTTGACATCACATTTATTAACCAACAAATACCAAAGAACCTTTGACTCCCCCCATCAGAGGTGACAGGAAAACTCCCGTCCAACGACAATAACGCTTGTTTTTCTTGCTACATTCTCTCATGATGCCCTTCACACAACAATCTCAAGCTTGCTTCGCTTCATCCCTCCTTCCTCAACATGGTGTTGCGTTTGGCTCGCATCGCAGTCCATTCTGTGTAGCTGACATGGACTTGGATCAGGAGTCAAACCCTTTGTTTCTGAGTGGCAGAACAAACACTCCAACGGTAAAGTCGAGCAGGAAGGGCACAGCATGTCCCACCTTGTTATGAGAGCAAGTCAAAGGAGAAGGCAGTTTGGTCAGATAACAGCGCGACCAGCCCTCTCAAAAAACATTTATAACTGAGCGTCTCATTGTAAAGAAGAAGCTTAACAGAATGCGACAGTAGAGTGAAAAGCACAGTGACCACACCTGAGTTTTTGGCATAAATGAGGACAAAAAAAAACCTTTGCGCTATGACATTTTGGTAAAATTTGTCTGAGACTCACCACTTCCTCAGTGGCTGAGACTAACCTCCCTAACTTGCAACATATTTCCAAGAGTAGCCTCAGAGCCATTAACCTTTAGGGCACCACAGACTTTTCCATTAAATATTCCATTTGTATATCACTATTTCAAAAGGCTACAGCTTGAAAACTGTTATAGATAAATGAATACTATATAAGAGAACTTCAGAGTGACCCTCAGTTGGGGATGGGCATAAACTCACTCATCTAATGTGTATATTATGACATCACCAGGCGTCGGCTGCAGTCACTTACATAACTTGTTACAGATGTTTATCTGTTTGCAGTCAGTAACTTTCTTTGTCATCTGTAAAGCAACAATGGTGCTGATGCTGACAGCAAGAACCGTATGATCATTTTGACCTTTGGATGATTGATGCACCATGTTGTCCAGTAGTCGGGCTGTACTTTATATTGCCCTGTACTGTCTCGTCTGTGTACTTCGTGGCACTGCCATCACAACTTCATTCTTCAGTTGGTGTTGTTTTTACTTGAAAGTGTCAAGTAACCACTAAAAAAAGTGTAAAAACGTCACGCATATACAGATGACTTCTGGGTATTGAAGTTAAAGATGAACATGAATCATGGACAAGGGCCAGCGCCCTTTGCTCCAAAGCCTTGGTGTTCAGCAGTAATCAAATGTAATGCTTCACCAAATTGGGGGATAAGTTCTGGCATTGGAAGGAAATCAGTGGGAAAGTTTAGTCATCAGTTGGGAGTGATGTGAGCTGGATCACATCTAGCTCCTGTGGTCTGACAAAACATGATGATGGAAAGAATCAGCTGAAATGGCTGCATGGATTTGTGACTTTTTGATGCGTCAGACTACTGTTCATAATCTGGTTTTTCAAAGACATAAGAATATTTGTCACAAGAAGCCACATTTCTCAATAATAATGATGGACCCACACATACACTTATATATTCAAGTTTTTATATCACCTTATTTAAACTAAAGCTCTTTTAATGTCTTGAAAATATTTGTGTAAGAATTTCAATTTTATAAGAGGAAGAAGTCCGTTCAGAGTGGTGGAAACCCTGGCCATTGTGTAGCGAAAAACACCCCTGAACAAAAGCAAACAGAAGCTTTTGTTTGCTTTCGTTCAAGGATTCCTCCATGTTTGTTGTTGTTGTTATCATCCTAGCTGCCTTGTGCATCAGTGTGACAGTGGACCAGGAACTCCTGCACTTACAAAGGTTCTGTCTTGTCTGGAGAGGAACTGTTAAATTAAAGTAAAAGAAAATTATTAAATGCAATTAAAATATTTTAACATGTTTATTAACGTGTTAAAGTCCCACCACTAATCCCACAACTATATATATATATATATATATATATATATATATATATATATATATATATATATATATATATATATATATATATATATATATATATATATATATATATATATATATATATATATACATACATATATATATATATATATATATATATATATATATATATATATATATAGTGCATATGTGTGTGTGTAAATCTAGTTCCTCATGAATGGTGGTGGTCACAAAAAGAAAAACATCATGGACGAAGAGCAGATATCTGGAATCATATAAATGACCACAGGGACTCGAGTGGAAACTGAGTGATGCAGCTCCATGAGGACTTCCTTTGAACACATAAACACTGGAAATGACCCTCTCATTCGTCAGTGCTCAGTCTGGACGTCTGGGCTGAAGGTAATTGTGCAGAACTGGGAGCTGCTTTTTTTAAAATTTATTTTCTTATAATCCCCCTACACATACATTAACAGTAGCCCGAAGCTGATATTCTGAAGAGCCGCTTCACTCCGACATTATAGAACAGATGCATTAAATAACAAAAGAAGGTGACTTGACGATCTCCTTTTTGGAGGGCTTCAGTTGAGAGGATAACTTGACTTGGGGGTTGAAGGTTATACTTGCAAACAATTTGGCACAGTTGGCCTGGACATCATGGTCTGAAGCCCTGCAACTGATACCTCGACAAGCAGGACACACATTTGACTCCACACGAGAGTGTGCTGTTAAGCACATCAATGTTGGTTGAACTTTGAGTAATGGCAAATCGTCACCTATTTTTTTCATTTTCAAAAGTTCTGTATTCACATCATCTCTGTTTTTTTTTTTTTTTAATAACTCAAATGTCCTACCACACACACACACAAACAAACACACCACACACAAATGTAATTATTAGGATGTAGTAGAAACACATTTTTTTAAAATATATATATATAAAGCAGGCAGCACTTTACCTTCTCGTGGGGCAGCAGGATCCCAGGCAGACCACATTTGGACAAAGAAAAAGGGGGTCCAACAGACTACATAGGCAAGGACCACCACAAAAGTCATCTTCACCGTCCGGATTTTGGCTTTGGAAATGAGTCTGACGCTACTTACGCGGCAGAGGTGGGTGGCAGTTTTGGACGCTCTCGGGGTCAGAGCAACAATGGCTTCTTTTCGGGTCTTCACATTCAGATTCTGCCATATTTTAAAACTTATCAGGCCGTAGCAGACGCTGAGAACCGCCACTGGCAGGATGTAAATGCTGAGGGTCATCCACGTGATGTAGACTTTGCCTCCCCACGGATGCACAAAGTCAGCCCAGCAGTCCTGCACGCCGTTCCCAATCTCTCTCAGAGAGAAGATGTACATCTGAGGGATGCTGAAGACCAAGCTGAGCACCCAGGAGGCGATGACGCACGCGCGCTCCTTCCTCCGGTGGATGGACCAGAGAGGCTGGCAGATCGCGATACACCTGTCGACGGACATCAGGACCAGCATGTAGGTGGACGCAAACATGCCGACAACCTGCGCGTATTTCACCAGCCTGCACAACAGATCCGGTCCATAGAAGCGAAACGTGATGTCCCAGATGAGTTGCGGAAGAACCTGGAACACCGCAACCACGAGGTCCGCGATGCTCAGGTGCTTCATGAAGTAATACATCCGGGACTGGCTGTGTTTGGTGGAGTGAACCGCCTTTAGGACGCACAGGTTCCCGGTCAGAGCCAGCAGCAGCACCAGAACCAGGACCGCCACCTCCACTTTGGCGACTTCTTCATTGCGTTTCAGCGGGTTCACGGTGCTGTTCGACGTATGATTCGCGTTTCCAGGAGTCGAGCTGGTCCCGGACACGTTGTGGACGCAGCCATCCAGATCATGCAGAAGCGCATCCATGGTGCGTAAAAGCGCCGCTGTGGCGCAGCCGGCGGTCACATCACCAGCGCGCTCCTACTGAGAGTTGCTGCTGCGAACTGAACCGAACAAGGCGTCATTCAGAAACTGAAGAGTTCCACTGGGAAACGTTTGTTTTCTCACTGACCTCTGATGCGATGGTCACTTCTGGTCCCCAGAGGGCGAGAGGTGCTCCGCTGAGTTGGATGTCAGATGGTCTGCTGAAACTCCGTGACGCCCCCTCCTCTTATTCTGCCCAGAACCACTGTGCAATGTGATCCAGACTCATCCTCTTTCGTCCTTCCATTCTTTCTTTCCTTCTGTCTACCTTATTACACTTTACAGGGCACCATTTTAAACATTAATATTCTGCATGTGCCGGGCACATATCAAGACTTATCAAGCGAGTGACTCTCCAAACGCCAATTCCTGCGCACTCATACATAGGTTATCCTGGACCCAGGCTGCCCTAAAAACAAATGCAGCAATATGAAAGTTGTCTCTCTTCTAAAAATAGCAGGTTTTATCCAAACTATTTATTTATTCAAACATGACATGATGACGAATAATACAAAGTTTTAGGGGAAGTACTGGGAATTCATCTGGGCACAATACCATTTTCACTTGAAATAGAGCCACCCTGGTCTCTGTTTTGATTCTTGCAGCAGCCACATCAGAACTCAAGAGAACGCCTTGGCCTTAAACCTTTACATGTGACATACATTTCCTGAGGAAAAACACACAGTACAGTTTCCATATTCCACGTTGATGTTGAATCAGAAGTCCTCCTCCCAGTCTGCGGAGGAGCCTGCATTCATGCACGTTGATCTTTCTTTGTTTTCACTTGCTTTCCTGTTTACAGTCTTTCTTCTTCAGATGACAACATGCATGAGGAAAGTGGGTGATTGTGGGCTCAGCAAATCACAAGTATAAAAGATGATTTGCAGCTTTCAGAGGTGAAGACAAGTCAGTGGAGAAGTATGAATATGACTGGAACAATGTGTTCTTATCCTCTTGATTGCCCGTGGAAAGAATGAACACTTCATCGCTCTGCTGGTTTTGGCTCAGACACCGCTATACCATGTACAAAATAGCATGGGGAAAAACAAGCTATAGTCCGCATGGCTGGTGAATGATCTGCACTTGAGCTTGATCCTGGAGGTGGTCAGCACTGCTCAGTTAAGTAAGCCAACCAGGAAGTGAGTCAGCTCCCCATGGAGCCAGTGTAGATGTTGATGAGGATAGGCTGCTCTGCCTTTTTAGGTCTCCACAGGGATGAATCCTCCTCTCAGTGATGAAAGCGAGGTGGGCCTTGGAAGTTTAAAAAAACAGTGTTTTTCTACCTGTGTGGCGTGAGAGACTGTCGGTGTGCAGTGGGAATCTGTCTGGAGATTGAGGTGGGAGATATGAACAATTAGAGTTGACAGTCGACCAACATGAGGAGGTTACATGGATTCGTTCATACTCTTTCTATACACTATAGATCTATAATTCTACATTGATGTGGTTGCTGCAGAGCTGCACTTGTTGCTCCTCTTCCCACATACTGTACACTCACAGCAAAGACGCGACTTAGAGTTGTGTTTAAATCTCATATGCCTCTGACCACACAAGAGATTGTGATAAAATAAATAAATCTTTATATATGTTTGCCATATTGCCCACCCCTTTCTGGTGACATTTTTATACAAATATATTTTCTTGTTTTCTTGTTACTGCAAATGTCATGCCAAAGCAGCCAAGTGTCAGGGGCTACAACTTTTCACAAATGAAAAAGGATTAGCTACTGGACTTTTGACTCAGCACCAAAGGAACCTTGGCTTTGGCCAAGTGTGCCATGGCTTAAGGAAGGTTGAAAGACACTTCATTGCACTATGGCAGTGTGTTGTCCATGACTATAAAGTAAATAGCGCCATCTAGTGGACCACCTCGTGTTTCATTCTCATCTGCCTTTGGTGTCTCTGTTGTGCGTTGGGAGTTTCAGAGTTCCTGCTCCCGCTCCTGCAGCATATAAATCATCCTTTCTATCTGTAAATAAAGTTGGGTTCAAGACCTCATTCATCGCCAGCTCATCCATTCACCTTCCTGACAACGGCACATTCCTCCAGCAGCTCGGTGCCGTCTCCCTCTGTGACTCTGGGACTCCACACCGGCTCTCTCACTCCTATATATGCTGCCCTTTCAATAGAGGCCTGTGGCTGAACAGGCCGTGAAATACCATGAAAATATGAAGCTGGGATGAATTTGAACAGCAACTCTATTGCTAGCTTAAAAGTTTACAGTTGGAGAGTTATTAGCTGATTCAAAAAAAAGCTGCGCGAACTAGATATGACTGGCGCATGCCATATAAAATGAGATTACGTTTCAGCAGGTGCCTCATTAGCTTTTTATTGCTCGGTGGAACACATGTGAAGTCTTATTTAATAAATAAAAACATGTTCCCTTCACTGCTTCACAAGTTCTTTTTTATTACCCAGCATACCTTTTCTGGACACTGCTTCTATTTTCTGCTATAAAACAGTCTAAATAAAGTAAAGATTTGCTCAGGAGTGGAACAAAATCTAGTACTTACCAAGTTAGAGTCACCAGTTGGCCTCTGTTCTTTCTTCCTTTCTGTGTCAGAGACACAGATCGGTTTATCAACTTATTTGAGTGATTCGTGATGGAATAATTCATGAGTGCAAAACTGTGCCTGTGTTTTTACACTTTCACATTCATAATGCTGGATAAAAGAGTGGGATAAAGGACACACATCTCAATTTCATACTTCACATTCCTCAGTGCACCATTTTCTACCTGCAGGCAGACTTATATGTACATGTTTTTCCAGACTTGGTTTTACATGTTCTCATTACATACCTTAAAAGGCAGCTCCTCATCCCCAGCTAGATGCTTGTAAATGATTAAAAAAAAATAGAAGCTTGCATTTATATGTCGGACATCAATGTATTTCAAGCTTAGTTTTTGCATTTGCGTGAGCAAATTTATCTTGTGCCATCAGGAGCGTTTCAACTGCAGTGCGAATCGTTTTTTAACCTTTTATTTTTGGTGAAAATCTGTCATTATAATAAAAGCCAATACTTTTATTTTGAAAGTTGTTTTTTTTCTTCCTTTTCCGCAACTAAAACGCACACAAAAGTCAATGTTTTTTTGTTAAACTTGCCTTATAACCTGACAGAATACTCCGCTTTTCATCGAGTACACATCCAGGGACTGAGTATTAACTAAAGTATTAACTAAACTAAATCACAAGCACCTATCGTGAAGGTCATAAAGATCGCAACATGTGACTAAGACACAGTCACACTATCAAAGTACACATTAATGTACAATCTCACGGGCCACATATGATGGATTGGGGAGCTGTATTTGGCCTGAACGCCTTGTGTTTGACACCAAACCATCTGCCAATTTAAGTCTCTAGTATAAAAGCCATTTAAAACATACAAGAACACACTTAAATCTCTGATTAAAATGATGTCCTCAGCGAACAAAACGAAACCAACAGTTCAAGTCGTTGGTTTTCTGGCTTTGCTTGAAGACTTATATTCCCTATATTTTTAAATCAATATAACTCGTAAGTAATACCAACTAATAAGCAACTGACCGACTCACCAATATACGTCAAGAGCGATCCAGATTTGTGTCCAAAGAAAACACCTCGTGCCACATTACAGTCATCTGAGAGCAACTCTAACATGCTGTTTAACAAAGTTGAACGGCGGATTACACGGCTGATTCTCTCCTTTAGTCACACTCACAAATTAATATCTCAGTTAAATCCCAATGATAGCGGCGCACATGAACCGCATTAGTGAGTTATGATGGACACACTGCTCTACAGGGGTGGAAAACAAATGGTACAAATATCACGTTACGCACAATACATTGACATAAAACAGATGAGTGCAATAGAAGGTTCCTCAGCATGGAAGCCGTCAGGGAAATGATAGCGAAGAGCGGATGTTCTCTTCGTTCTCGACCTCATTTCAACCGTGCCTTGCATTTGCCCATATGAACCTTCCGCCTATACTCATCATTGGTGCATCCGTGATCAAGTTGGCATGTTGTGATGGTCTGTCCTGCGGTGGGAATGGCTGAACAAAGGGTCAACGCAATCCAAGGATAACAAACCGACATGTTGCTCCAGCTGCCCCATGGTTCCAGTGCACCCACTGGTATAAAGCAGCACACACTTCTAACCTGAAGCATGTGTGAGTGCTGATGAAAGGCTCCAGAATGTTACGCAGAATTGAATCTTGCTGGTGTGACGAAAGTTTGGGAGAAAACTGCCGTGCCAAAGAAAGACTACACAGTTGATCTTTCTTCTTAATGTACGCTGTGAATAGACTCCAAATGAGGGAACCACACAGTCCAAAAACAAAAGCATCATGAAATGTAACTATTAAACTGATAGCAAAACAGAATTCTGAGATAGTTACGATGCATTTGATTCAAGCTTCAGTTTGTGTGCTCTCAATGTGCAGTATGCCTGTGACAAACATTCAATCAATAAAAGCTTCATCTCTTTCTTTTTTTTGGGTGATGGCTTGGGCAAATATTAAGGGGCAGATTAGAAAAACATATAGTTTTTCTAATCTGCCTATATAGCTATAGTTATATATTATAGTTTAGTTTTTTTTAAGGAAATGCTAGGTGCACGCCTACAATTGGTTTGCACACATGCAAACCATTGTGTAAAGCCGTGGGTAGTGTGTTATACGCAGTGTTGGGCAAGTTACTTTAAGTTAGTAACTTAGTTACAGTTACTAGTTACCTCTTTCAAAAGTAACTTTGTTACTTCAAGTTACTCATTACTTTCAAAGTAACTAGTTACTAGTGAAAGTAACTTTTTTAAAACTGTATATTACAGCGGAGCTCAAACATAGTCTTCTTAGAACAGTCACGGTCGTCAGAGTGGGTTGGGAACCGGCAACATTGGGTCAGAATCGGGCACAATATGGTTGTTTGTGAGGCCTGCTCCACTAGCTAGTCAGGTAATAAAGGCTGTCTATCCATCTATAAGCTGTAACCCACTTCAAGCGCCATCCCATAACAAAGTCGCCACTCAGTGACCTAAAGGTGCAATGGCTGTGTGAGTGAAGTGACCGAATGACAATATTGACACTTTTAATGGGCACATTTATTGTCACCATTTAGATTATACACTACACTTTTAGCAGGGCAAGCTACTCTTTTTACAGAACACTTAGTTGTAGCAGGAATCTTTTGACAATGGTTATCTGTACTGCTTAATTTTGTTTTAAATTTACAGAAGGGTATTGCACTCACTTGAATTTAAAAAATGATATTTATTTGGCCTTATTTTATGGTAATTATGTAAGTTTTTTGTGATTGTTGTTGTTTACCTTTTTTGTTTTGCTTTTGTATGTAATTTTCAGGCGGACGACACAACTCATCCACTGATGTTGACCGTAGGTTGGATGTTCTCACAGGATTTTCAGTCAGAAAAATAGGCTGAATAAAATTTAGCATGAAAAAAAACTTCATTTCCATACAAAACAAACCCAAAAAATAAATTGCTCTGAAGAAAAAAAAAACACGAAATAAACTATCCAACTGACAGATTCCCTTCTTGAAAGTGCATTTATAACTTTAATAACATACATTCCATGTAAAACTTCAAAACAGGAGAGTAAGGTCTAAAAGTATTGGAAAATGTCCATCAAAATTGAAGAATTGAATTGATACCTTTGGCCCTGCCTCCGTGTTCCAATGTTCTTTGCATTATAGCATCATCCATAGGAGGAAATGGTAATTATGACACGAGTCATTGTTTAAAGTGGAGAAATTAGTTCCTCTTCATTAAGATGCTCACGAGGGCAGGGTAGGTTTTGCTGCAATGCCTCAGAGAGCATGAAGCGGTGACATCTCCAAATGGAATTCTGCATGCCTTGACTTATTCCACCCAATGGACCTCTCTTCTGTCCCCTTGAAATCTCTCTTTTCATATATATATATATATATATATATATATATTTTTTTTTTTTTGTCGTATGTCTGAACAAGTTTCCTTATTTTCATACCAACTCTTCCTTCTGCATTCTCTATTTGAAGTTAAAGCGAGACAGAAATCCAGTGCCTCTTTGGCCTTTGGCGATATTTGTGAAGCATGAAGGTTGCAGCAACTGTAACAGCTGCATCTGAGCTCCATTAAAGTAAAGTCAGTGACAAGCATGTGTCTTTACTGATGGTTAATGCGCCGCTTTTTTGGTGACTCTGATATGTTCACCAGGTGCCTCTGGTGGAAAACGACTTTAGAGATCAGAAGTTCGTGAAGGTTTCAGTCAAAAAGTAGAATGATTTAAACAAGAATTTAAGTTATGGTTTCCTTGGAATTTGAGAGCAGTCACAGACTCTAAATATGTTTTTTTTTGTTGTCTGAATTGATTTAATTTAAGGGGATGTTGCGACGTCTGCTGGCTAATTCATGTGCTTTTAAGGAATCATCTGAATCCAGGCTGTTTGGTGAATAAAAATGTAATTTTGAGGAAAAAAAATGCATTTAAATATGGTTATGAAAAAGCCAACAAGCGGTTTTCGGGGTTTGATTTAATATCTGGATGTTACAACACAGCTGATTGATTCTCTCCATCCATTAAACTGAAGGCAACAACAAGTAAGAAAACAGATGTTTACAGTTTAAACTACTGCTAATGCCTTCAGCATTCTAACAGATCAGGGATTCTCCAATGTACCGACTGGGAAGTTTCCACTTCACCAAGATTCTGTGATGTTTCAGACAGACTAGCAATCGTTGACCAATTGCAGTGAGTCAGTGAAGGACTTCATGCTGGTCCACAGGTCCATGTTGCTCCTGGTCATGAATGGTAAAACCATCTGAACTCAATCTGATGAATGATCTCAGTTTCACCAAATTTTGCGTCTATCAGAATTTGGGTCTTGTGGACGGTCCTCGAAGCAACAAAGGCTCATCTCTAACATCTCCTGGATCTGCCCTGCACTGCCACCTCACTTGGCTTCTATCATTGGGGAGGAGCACTAGTTCTGCTCTAAGACTCTCCGAGACTCTTGGGCTACATGCACATGGATCCACACACTTTCTGTGCCGGCTTTAAACAATTGTTGATTCTAAATGATGTAGTACATATACCAGAACTGTAGAGGTGCTGTAATGCGCCAGCAAAGATGATAACACAACACGGCAGATGCGCAAATGGAGCCTGCGCGGTTATTACATGACACTAATAACGTATACCAGCTTGAGAGTTTCAGACACTGCAGGAAAAACTCACTCAGTTCATGTACTTTTCAAAGAACGTTTTGCTGTAAGACTTTGGGAATAAGAAGCAATTCAATGAGGATCTACCTGCATAAAGCATTTATGTGAACAAGAATGTCGCAGAACGAGGTCGAGACTTTTGGCCATAGTCATACAGAAGCTTACGCTCATTCTGTCCTCTTAAACAAAGCTGCAAACATTCAGTCAACGTAATCCTCAAAATAGACGTAGTCCAACATCAGAAACATAAGAAAGTCCTCTGGGCCAAACAAGCTTTAAATACATGTGGTTGGTTCAATTTTTATGGCTGCCAAAACAATATCACCTCCATCACGATGTCATGACCTACTGTGCTCAATGCACTGCTGTTTTGGGGCAAGTTGTGCTCATAATTAATCTATACATTTCCACATGGGATTATAACTGAGACATAAGTCTTGGACGTGATAAAAAAACAAAGGCATTCACGGAGCTCAACAACCCTTCATTTATAAATAATGACACTTAGAGATGATTTACATAACAAAAGTGGATTCTTATAAAAGGTATCCAGACTAGAGCCACGGTCAGAGTCGGCTTTATCACCATTAAAGTAGAGCAGATGAAGATAAAAGGACACGACCCCCCTGCGAGACGCGCAGGACAGCCTTCTGACACGAGGGATGTCTGGAAGGATTCTACGCGGCCTGCCTCGGGCAGACAATAACAGGAAGAGCCCAGCGAAAATCTGCCTTGTGTTAACAACCAGACTGAACTTCAATCATGTTAAATTAGATTTGGAATCAAATTACATTCAATATTTTACATTGCAGTGACCCGGGTGCAGTTTCAGGGAAGCCTGTTTCTCTTTCGTGTGATTTTGTTCAGTCAGGTTGGCAAGGTCAACTGGCGTTCCTGGGTCTGCTTATCCACTTCCTCACGCACTGTTGCATGTTTACATCTGAACTTCTGTCTGAACACGAACAAGGAAAGCAAGTGTTTTGATGGAAGTATTTAGACTGGATGTGAGGGCATTAATGGTACCAATTTATTTACTCTTGTTTTTTTTTTTTTTTTTTGGCTGACTCATGAGTTCCAGTTTGTCATCATCCGTGGTGGGCAGAACCGTTCCCAGCACTCCTGCGTGGACTTCTCAGGAACGTTCCTCAGTGTTTTTCCTTCTTATCATTATGAAATCTTATAAAAGTTCCACAAAATAGTGTTGAGAAAATACAGATTGGTGACTAGTATCCCATTTTCAGAGCTGTTCCCTCTTCTTCTCAGAAGCCTCAATCCGTCTCAGTGAGTCGCGGCTGTGACTCCCGACCAGAAATAATGGCAAAAACGGATGTGGCACCGAAGCATCATGTTCATCAACGTCAGTCAGGAATGTTGAAAATCCAGAATGGGTTTCCCTTGATCCAAAATGACCTCCAGAATATGATGTTTTCCTTTTTTTCCCATTCCATTGATGAGTTCTGTTTTTCTCAAGGAATGAATGCCTGTTTGAAGTGGAACTGTCGCAGAAAACGCAACTTGCTGACGCTTGTTGTTCTGCTGCAGCTTCACTTCCTTTGTACTTGTCCGTCTTGTTGATGAACTTTCCCGTATATATGGCTCACTAGACTCCAGGTAAAGATGGAGTAATGTGCTGCTACTTGTCAAGTGCAAGTTCAGACTTTTTTTATGTCAGCATTCGATCCGACAAATCACATTCGGAATGAGGAGAACATATCTTATATCTTAAATATATCTAAATATATCTTAAATATTTAATATATTAGATATATATAATAACTACTTTTCCTGAATCCTATGAATCTTGTGAGGCTAAAATGTCCTTACAAAGCAAAATGTCCTCACAAGAATGATGGCTCATCGAGACTTGCTATCCACACACAGATCTGTTGCACCATCTTTGTACCTTCCCCCAGATTCTCACACAAAACCTTAACCATCGAAGACACATGGCTATCTTGAACCAAGGCTCTGAACCTTATTATAATGACGCAGTTATTGTGGAGTCTTCATCCTCAAATTGAGGTTTCGATTTGCGTGGTCTGGCAAATAGTCCCCACAAAGGCATAAGGACCTCACAAGGAGGTTTATGTGAAGAATCCACACGAGTACAGATAAACCAAGTACACACACGCACACGTTTGAAAACCTTTAAAAAGGTTTCTCATTTCCATGATGCTTTCCAGCATCTCACCCTCAGCATAGTCGTCAGAAACAAATGACTAGCCTTGAACAGGACTCAAAACCAAACATAAATCCAATTACAATGACCAAGTTAAAAGTCCTCACAAGCTGGTGAGATTCCAATAATTGGTCCCCACCAGTGTAGCTATACAAGGAACACAGACACACACCCACACACAAAAACAAATTGTGCCATTGGAGACTTGCAACTGTGGCTGAGCCAAGGGTTTAACTCCTCTGTGGTTCAAAGAAATATTCTGTGTTTGTGGGAACATAAAGTTGATGTGTAAATATTTTTCTCTCATTTGGATTATGAGGGTTTATGTACACGTCGGGGTAATCCAAATCAGACTCAGTGTTTCTGGTCACATTGAATCACCAAACTATTTTTTCCACACAAGTGAACAACATCACACCGCGTGACAATCAAACAAGGTTCACCATTCACCCTCAGCAGCAAGAAACCTTTCAATGTGAATGAATTCAGAGCGGATTTGGCAGAGTTCCACCGCAGCACATTGAGCAATGTACGCTGCTGGGATGTATCTGATGCTGACATCTTGGTTTGAACCCTGTTACGGAACCAATGAAAAAGGATCGTCTGTTTACAGATCACACCGGGAGCATGGGAAATGAAAACAAGATGAGGAACTACATTCAAATTATGAAATCCAGAAGCAGGAATCATTTTAGCAAAAGTCTGCAACAGAGACAAAGTCAAAGGGATTTATAGTTCAAGGTTTGAGGCTTATGTTTGTGAGTGAGAACATTGGTTCACAGCAATTCCAAAGGAAATAATATATAGCTTGAGAAACTTTATTTTCTTTAGCCAATGCGAATATTTCTCAACAGAGCAGTCTTTAGCCAATGCATTCCCTATATATATATATATATATATATATATATATATATATATATATATATATATATATATATATATTGAATGCATTGGCCCTGGAAGATGTGTTATTTTGTCCGTGCTGGAATTTGGTTTCCAAGATCCCCGGATCGAATTGCATGACAGCACAATCTTGTTTTCCATAAACCAAAGGGACAGGAAAGAACCAAAAAATTGGAGACACTGATTGCGTATCAGCATTCCAAATATTTTGTTGAGCCTATGTCTCATAACTGATTTACACTTCAAAGATCCAAAGAAGGAAGCGACGTACAGTGGTGGGAATCGATGGGATTCTTTAAGGGCTGGACGTTGTTTTGGCTCCCTTTGACACCGTGACTGATAACTGTGACCGAGAAGCAAAATAGAATGTCGCAAAAATAAACTGCCGAATCCCTTCGCAGGCTGAAGCATGTTCTGTGGTTTGTTGTCTGCTGGCCCAGCATTTAATTTAAGGTTTAGCAGGCACCGCAGCTATAGCAGCCGTCGTTTTATCAAAAAATGAAGTATTCTTGAAGCAAGCTCTTCGCTGACATTGGGGGCCGTGACCTTGATTTTCTGCTGGAATGCTTTGAAGATAAGTATGTTGAGCCTGGGATGAGGCTTGTCTGCAATGTTTTGAAAATGGTGGATAAATAACTCAGCATAGGACATTTCTTAATAAGATTATCGGGAAAATTCTCAAATATATCGCAATTTATTTACGTGACAATATGAATTATCAATATTTCTCAGCAGAATCAATTTTTTTCCCACATTATGATGGGACGTCATATCAATTTCCTGGTAAACAGTTGGGAAGCTGAGCTCAAGCGCATCTCCTGCTCAACAGAGCAGCCGATCAAACACAAAAGTTTAATACTCGTGACAAGCTTTTATTTTCAAACACCAACTATTGTCAAATGTTGACCAAGGACTGGTTGCTGGATTCACGTAGTTGATGCTAGCATCACGCAGCTAACTGCCACTCCACAGTGCCATTTCACCACCGAACCACGGACTGTATTCACAGTATACAGTATATATATCTATATATAAAGTCACTTGGCTGCGAATGGGAAGACAAATGGGAAGTGTGACCTGCCTCTTTTGTGAGAAGTTTATGCCGGTTACGAGAGATGTGGCAGCCCTGTGCTAACATGTTAGCGCTCTCTGCTAACCACTGCTCAGTACAGCTCTGGAGGATGGTAGATACTGGAATAACACCATCTATGCGATGGATGGTCGTCCTGGACTGGTCAAATATGTCATTTGAAACTCCGTCATATTTTCTTTCCGGATCATTTTAGTTCTTAACCGATGCTCTCCACGTGACCCATTGTTTTTGCCTGAACAAGAGGAGAGTGTATCATCATGACTCCCATGCAAATCTGCTACAGCGGACCAGTCTGGTCTGACTAAGCTCAGACGACAAGTCAGATATTGTTGAATGTTTCGTGAGATATATCAGACACACAATCAGATTCTTCCTGATTTCTGTATGTTGCAAGACATTTTGGACACCTGTCAACATTATGACCTCAATTCGACTTTCAAACTTAACAGCTGAATCATTTTTGACTGAAGGACATTGTGCATGCTGCAGAAAGATCCTGATTTCAAATTTATCAGATTGAGGGAGGAATGGCGCACAAGATCAAGTGAAAGTTTTAGGTTGATATATGTTTCAAACCTGACAAACAGCCAAAGATTGTTTGTGGTTGTGATCGGGTGGTTACCTCTCCAGTCCGTACACCCAGTTGTGGGAATATATTCTGAGAATTACAGCCTCTCCTTGTCCATTCTTCCAATCTGGCAGTTTCCCACTGTCGGGATTAAAGCCAGCAAATAACAAAGATGTGGCCAAATATGAACCAAAAAATGTATACAGATAAACCATCTCATCAAATTAATATTCAGTACTCCTTGCATGAACACACAGTAGGATCACTGTGCCTGTAAATTTTCTCACACCACTATGTTTGACTGCCTATTGGATGCCTGCTCACTTGAGCTAAAGGGAATGTTTAAGCTACATGTTTGGATGGACACTTGCTGCTACGGATGACGTGCTGGAGCAAGGCCGGGTTTCCACTGGACACGTCCGCGTCCACATCCCCATTCTAACCTGTGCTCATTGATACATGCCGCCCATCTATGTATACACCAAACATTTATTTTATTTCAGCTCCATGAACTTGCTCCAAGGAAGACAGCAAACACCAACCTGGAAATGAGTGTCTATGTTATTTCAGCGACTCCTTTTGTGAGTGCAGGAACATACTTGAAATGATGGTTATTCTGACAGACTTGTGCCATGACCATGAGAAAGTGAAAACCTTACATTAACTTTAACTAAGGTGGTAATAACGTTGGTTTATTTATCCATTTGCTTTCATGTTACCATTGAGGCAAACATCAAGTTTCAACGTTGAATGAATAACAACAGAGACCTCAATCCAGTGTTGACCATCTGAGGACCGAAAGCCTTTTCTGTTTTCTTTTTCCTTATCAGCTCTTCTTTCGGCGAGTCTTGTTACCAGGTCTAATTTTGCCTTATCCGGATGTATTATGTTTTTTGCCTTAAATAAGGAGAGTGTTATTCTGGCCAGGCCACCATGTGAAAGCAGCGAAAAACAAACCCGTGTTATCTATCGCTTGATGTGCTGACAGAGATTGTTGTATTACGGGTCGATAAACACGCCAGTTAATTCACATCCACGCTGGGAAATGTATTCTTCAGCCCAGTAATGACAACAAAAATGATATTTTTCTAATATGTATCACATTTTTACCTTTGAGCTCAACACAAAAGATCACATTAAAAGGCACATATTTTACTTAAAAGTCGCATACCTTCATCGACACATAAAAACGGACATTTTTTTCAGGGATGTCTTAGTAACGTCACGCTCTTGTTATTCTTCGGGTGTATAGATTTGAAGATCTGTTTCAGAATATACGTACACTAACACCCAGGGGGATATATCACTCTTTAACACTATGCAGTGATTAAATTTTAACAGGAAAATTGAATTCATAGCTCACCCTTGGGAGCAAGTTGATAATCTTCAGTGGAATCTCTGAGCCTGGTCCATATGGTCCACATTACACTGACAACACACATCCTCTCTCTTCAGTCAGCCTGTTTCATGTTAACTTTTCAACCCGTCAAAGTCAGAAGGAGTCTATATTAGAATATTAGACTCACTTTCTGGCTGGAACATGTGAGTGAAAATCTGGTCCATCAAAATAACAGGCAGCGTCTTTTATTTAATGTTAAGTTAATAAAAAAAACTGTTTTGAAAATCGACATATTATATTAGGAATTATTGGAAGAAGAAGGGATTTTGCTGAATTTGTGAGGACTTGGGCCACTTCGGAAACTGCCTGTTAATAAAAAATGCTAAATAAAATGAAAACAAAATGCAGGTACTACGATGTACTGTATGAGGCAGTGCCTCACCGCCCCCAATTACGGAGACAGTCTGATGGTTCTGTACACCATCATGATGCGCAGTGTTTTGGCTGGGAAGGAATGGAGCTAAAGAAGAAAAGATCCAACAGAGAAACAAAAAGGTAGAGTGGGAGTCAGCTCTATTGACTTGAAGACAATATAAACGGTATTACACGAAAATATCACTCCGATCTGCAGCCGTACCCTTAACATGTCCGGGCGCCACATTTGGTTCTGCGAGCAGCAAACCTGATCCTTTTATAGTTATTATGATGATTCTTTCGGGACTCTTGAACTCTTGTTGTGTTTTACGCTCATGTTGGTTCCGCCTCATTTTATCACGTGTGATATTCGCGACATTTCTGGCTTGGAGGACATGATTCTTGATATAGTGGTGAGACAGAATCTCTTAATGTAAAAAGTCTTAATGTATACGGTCTCTGACAGACGAAACAAAAATTATTTAGACTTTTTAATTTTTTGTGGCCCTCCTCAGGTGTTTCAGGCCTGTCTACTGGCGCCTACCTGGGACATACTGAACGTTTCCGTTTACATTTCACCTTGGAGCTGCCCCTGCAATGTAAGTCACTTGCCTTACCTCACTTTAGTAATGGGGAATACTTGTTCTGCATCCATCCATGTTCAGACAGGTCGTACTCTCTAAAATGAAGGACCAGACTTCACTCTTCGCTGACACCGTGTCCAATGAGACAACCCTGACCAAGATGTAGTGCCAAAATATAACTCTTTCTAAAGCCAAATCCCACAATTAAAAACAAACAACATAACATTCCCAAGACATGCTTGTAATATCTCAGTTTTCCTGGAAAAAAGGGGGGAAAAAATGTGTTTCCCACTGGAACGTGTAAACTGGTCTGTAGATGGCGCTGCCGCAGAGCGGTGTGGATTGAAGGTACCAGATCCATTGATTTAATAGAAAGTACAATTCAAATCCACTTCTATAACTGAACCCCTCAGGAGAATCAAATGAAAACCAACAATTATCAGAGCATAATATTTTAAGCATATTCATTGTCTATTCCTTCTTTGATTTGTCTTCATTTTACACCACAATTATGTAAATGTAAAGACATCCAGATGTTGAGCTCTTATGATGCATTAGCTTAGCTTAGGAGTGACCTCAGAGTCCACAGCGCTAACAGGAAGACTGTGGTCGGACACAGAGGTGTTTCTCTCACCTCCTCATCCTCATCGTTGTCTTTCAGCATCATCTCTCTCTCAGGTCAGGAGGGAACACACCAAAGTCACGTTGCATCTGGAAAAGGAGTTTTTCACCGTTGTTCCTGACACTCGCTTTCCTGTTCCCCTCCGCTTGGTTGGGATTTGAACCACGGGCCCCAGCGTGGCAGGTAATCTCTCTCACCATGTGGTGTGGACAGAATTATGTCACATATTTGAGTTACGCAAAAGTAAAGCAGAAGCTGAAACGGTGGGATGTTATGTTGGCATTATGAAAAAGACACACAAGGCAGGTGTAGCTACTGCAGTTGCTGCTGAAATTCCAATGTATATTTTATGATAATGGAGAGCAAATTCTAATAGAACCCCAAATATCTTACTCAGTGTAAACATCTTCTACAGGAAGAACAAAACTTAAACAAACAAACAGTCCCCAGTGAACGCAGCATCACGAATGTGGGAAAAGGATCCCACATCTGCATCGGATACTGGGAAAGATGATATCCATGAAATTGACACTGGAGAAGCACTGGGCACTGAGGTTTAGTGGCTTCGAGCTATTTACTGAAATCCATCCATGTCAAATCAGTGGCTTCAGCGCTCCTGGACATTTACATAAGAGACACACTGACTTTTCAACTTTGCACACGATTCCCCTGAGGGTCGGTATGTGAGTTCTCCAGACATGAAAATAGAAACATGTATTGTGATACTGGCTAGATTTATGTCAACAAAGAAACAACCATAACACTGTAAATATCCTGAATAAAATCCCTCATTATTTTATTTGCAAAAAGTACAAACATCTGTACCTGTTATCTGAAGCCCCTGAACAATATGGTAAACTTACCTTCAGAAAACATTTTGTGAACAGCTTGAATAGACTCTTGAACATAGAATAGCAAGAGCAGTGTTGCCTTAGTTATTGAAAAAGTAATCTGAGTACCGATTGCTCCATTAAAGAGTAAATTCATTAATCTTCGGATAACTTCAATGTAAAAGTCACAAAGTTACTTTTGAAGTTAGATTTATCAGCAGTCGACAAGAGCACCAATACGAATGGCAAATTTGAGGTCGTATTTTTGAAGACAAATCTGGACCTTTGTGGATCCCATGTTTTGATTTTTACCTTTATATCTAAAAAAAAAAACGTTTGTCTAACCATGTTTGGGATCATATTTTCAGTACAATCTCAGATGTGTGAATAAAGAGATATAGATATTTTATTTTGAAATACCGTCTTAACACATTCTAACAAATTAGAAACAAAGGAGGAAGCCATCTTGGGTGACAGAAGTGGATAGGTTCCACATCATAACCATATCTCGCTTCTCGTCGTAAAACATTTGCATTTGTTCCACTGCTGAACGATAAAGGAATCTTTTGGAGATGATATTCATCACAGCATTTTGGCTCCTTTAAGTTTGCCTCCAGTCATCCATTATTGTGGACGTTTCTCTCCTGAATACTCTTTCCACGGAGAGTCTGTGGGTCAGAGCTGAAGGGAGGGGAGAGGAGAGGAACGGGTGACTCCCTGCAGCGTTATTAGAAACAGACACCTGGATCTTTGCTCTGCCGGGGCGCAACGAGGAAAAAACTGTCCTAGTTGCTTCCTGCTTCTTACACTGTCAAGAACCAACTAAATCTTTTTTTTTTCTTCTAGTTTTCCTTCTTGACCTCTTGTCAATTCACGTTTAGAGCTAGGAAAAATCAACGTGTGCCAGAGAAAAGAAAGAATATTGTCAGGAATGTTTTCCCTTGAGAAATCGACCAAGGTTAAGAAGAGAACTCAACTCTCAAACTGCCGTCGATAAACCTAGGCGTTTCATGGAGCATATATTTACGTGGCGGTGAGTTATGTGACCTGTGACGGAGCCACAACTTTGCCAGTCACTCTACTGAACGCACACAGCTGCTATAGAGGTGACGTGAATGAAGCATCAAATGAAAACTTTCTGCCATACAGATGTCAATAGACAGCTCATTTCTTCATGGGGAGCCAAGCAAGTTGCGGATATAGCAAACTGCCGTCCACATTTTTGAGAGGCTGGAGTACCAACCAACACAGTCGTGTGTACCTTAACTTCATTATATAACGCATAGACAGAGGTTATACAATAATAATAATGAAGCTTTATTTACATAGTACTTCACAATGCGATTCACAAAGTACTTTCCTGGCAGAACAGCAAAGAATGTTTGCACTTGCTTGAGAGCACTATGGAAAGGAGGACATGAAACAAATTCAACAATTCATAAAAAGATCAGTTCATAAAAGTGGGTTTTTAGCAGGGATTTAAAGGTGGCAGTGCACAGTGCGTTTGGGATCTCCTCTGGCAGACTGTTGCACAGTGGAGGAGTCCGTACAGAAAAGCCTCCGACACCTCAAGATTTAAATGAACCTGCCCTCCATGCTCTGCCTTCATTTCCTCTGTATTACTACACGTTTCCACAAGGCTTACGGATACGGACCGACGGTTTCCAGTGGTGATTCTGGCTGATACGTAGTTCGGTTGTGACAGGAGGTAGACATAACAATGGCGGAAATTCTCCATCCTCCAGTGGCGATATATTTAACTGCCTCACTGACCACCGCCTCCAACAACGCTGCCTCCGTTTCCCTCTTTTGTGCATGTGATACATGAGCAACACTTCTTACCAGAGGCGCCATGTTGGCTTTGGAGTTTGCTGTTGTCATAAACTTTTGACTCTGGGCTGCTCCCCCTGGTGGATATATTGCTGCAACATCAAGAGCTAATGTAAGCATGTTTTAAGAGATGGTAACAACATTTGAAACTGATGGATGCAATTTCATACATTAAGGAAGCATAGCTGACCTTGAGTTAAGGAGACCATGCAAAGACCCACCTGAGGGTACTGGTTGGCTCGAATGGCGTCAGCATGACGGGCTTTAAAAGTTATGAGTAAAACCATAAAATGGATTCTAAAGTGGACAGTGAGCCAGTGCAGAGAAGCTAATACTGGAGTGAAGCCTCGCTGCTGAGTTTTGACAACCCAGTCTCACAGAACAACGTTTGTCCACTTTGCAAAAACTGGCCACTGGTCATGTGACTGACAGCTTGCTCTCCTGTCTGAACACAAAACATGGCGAACATAAGTTCTACTTTTGCTTTAAATTGTGAGATTTTAAAACAATTAAATGCTTTTGTTGAGTTTTGATCACATTTCTAGCAACAAATGTATACTTTATTTTCATATCTTCCGCTGTGGGGTAGGGTTATGGTGCTTCGTTTTATCGTTTTGACCCAGATTCTTTAGTGGTTCTCACTGAAATTGTAGTATTGTGACGTTTGCCCCGCTAGCCATAAATCAGCTTCAAACTGCGGGGTTTTAAAACAACTTTATTGGCTTTTGATCGCATTTCTAGCAACAAATATATCCTACTTTATAATTATAATTATATGCTCATTTTATGTAGATGATGCTTAGTTAGTTTCGTTTGGACTGAGATTGTTTTGTGATTCCCCATTAAAATGTAGTATTGTGACATTTGCCCAGCTGGTCAATGATTCCGCACGAATTGCGGGGTTTTAAAACAACTTTATTGGCTTTTGATCGCATTTCTAGCGACAAATATAGTCCATATTGTGATGTGTGTCGCAAGGTTTTGAACCTGCCGGAGGCGTGATAGAGAGATCAACTGTTCATGCCAGTGAGAAGAGAGTTACAGTAGTCCAGACTGGAAAATATAGACGCATGAAGTTGTTTTCTTAAGTCGTATGTGAGCAGCGTCTGGCGGTCTGTTTGGTTTAATTATATAGAATGTCTTGAGCTCGAATAATTCTTTTCCTAAACCCACTGGATGGCTGGTCTTTCGTGGAGGCTAGAGATGTCATTCACGTTAGCAACCAGAAATCCATTCGTCGTAGAGGTTTGACTCAGAGGCATTTGGAAGTATTTACTTCCAGTGTGTGTGAAAACTGCTGGTCCATGTGAAGCACTCTTAAGTATTGAAACCTGGCTGACAGTAAACAGGGGCTTAAAATCTCTAGCGAGAGTCAGGATGATGAAAAATTTTAAAAGTTTGAGGTGCACCCTGATAATTTCAAGACAGCGCCTCACACACATGAAGATTCAGTCCTGGCAAATCTCTAGTGATCAGGCAGAAATGACTAGAAAGTGAGGGGGAGCGACATAGACTTTCAGAAATGTTATCATTCACTGCTTCCCCTAGTGGAAGTGTTGTTCATTGCAAAGGCCAGAAACTGGCTTCCTGTTATGTTGTGGTTCAATGACACAGTCAAAGCAAAGGAAAATATCAACTCAAAACAAGAATTATCTTGAGGCCTGATAAAAAAAGCCCACATCTACCCCATGTGGTTTAGTAATTAAAGAGTGACCCCTGAAGCAACATCTGACCTCTTTGATTAAAGAATGAACTGTTTCCAAACTGAAGACTTGAACCCAGGCATCAGTTATAGTCGGTCGCACTAGAATGTCACATGACTTTGTCTCCTCTACATGAAAAGGTTACCAAGAATGTGGAGCTTATGGAGTTGAAGGTTAAGAGGAGAGTGACTTCAACTTTGTTGTTTTGACATTGACTGAGTTATATTTTGTGGTTGGTCTGCGCTCTGCTCAACAGTTAGTTCGGCTTTCTCCAGACTTCATGCTCTGTGGAGAAGCAACCATCTGAGAACCGACATGAGAGTTTCTCAGGAAGGATGCGAGCCTGATGTGGAACCCGGTTACATGGGATTGTGCAAGTTACCCGTGTTTTCACTTGCATTCTCTTCCACCCTGGTGACTGCGAACGGGCTTTAACATTTAAGTCCAGTTGAGGAAAACACGTTATATGCGTTACATGCATGCATGCAAGATGGAGCGCAAATCTTGCAGTAATCACATTTACAACATGTGAATGACCCACTGGCATTTTCACAAGCGATTGCACAAATCCAACAACATTCAGTTGTTGTTGAGTCACTTCAGCACGTCCCTTATCGTTGTTTTACTCTGGTTTCACAGTCATTACAATGGAAATACATGTTAGTGCGACTAGCGGAAAGCTAAAACTTTAAGTGTTTGGTTAACCGGATGAGACAGATTTGGACACACTGTTGACCAGACCAGTCACATCATTTACAGACAAGCCTTTTGAACTGAGAGAGGCGAACCGGAAAACCTGAGTCCAGCGGTGGTCCGTTACCACCTGGCAGCCATTCCCCACGTAATAAGATTAGAGTTCACTTTTATCCTCATAAACACAAGTGAATGACTTGGATGGACTGGGGCTGGGGGGGAAGGAAAACAGGGCGAAATATCCCATCGAGTCACTGATCCATTCCATGCAAACTTTTCTGCACAATTTACAGACTCTTATTCAGACACACAAGCTTGAGCGATCCACACCTGCAGTGAAGAAGAAAAACACAAGACAAGTATGTTTTGTTAAATGTCACCAGTTTATTCTTTTATTAATGTTTGTGCAAGGATAGGAGTTACAAAAATCTACAGACTAGAGATGATAATATATCTTGTTCCTATCATACATTGTTATTTATACAAGTATCCTCGAACAATATGTATATATTTATATATGTATATAATGTATGTAGAATCGGATGTACCTATTAGACTTTACAACCATCAACCTCGAGACGAACAAAGAACACCACCAACAGTAAACAAGTTGATCTAAACAGCCTCGGATTGTGTGCAGTCAAGACGTCGCGTAAGCTTCTATAGGACTCGTGCTAATATCATACCTCTACAACATCATCAAAATGAAAACACAAATGTCTAGATATCCACCACAAGTCCTCGCCGTGTTCAGAAGTGCAGTCGGGTCAACAATTTGGTTGGTATTCCCGAAGTCAACAGAAGTGGTAAAGGAGCGTTGACTATAGTTCCATATCTTTTACGGTGATGGGATACAAACAAACTACAGCTGCTCTGAGTCTGGGTCTTTTGAGAAAGTGGCTGAGATTTCATTTGTAAACAGGCCACTGTGATGTGAACGCGATGGTGAAGCTCAATTTTCAGGTTTGTCCAAGTGCTGATTCATGCTACAGTATGCATAAGGGAGAATTCAATAAGTATATCACTCCAAACATAACCATACAAGAGAAAGTAAAGTCGACCAGGTAACAGAAGAGCGGGATTTGAACCCCAATTCTTTTAAAGCCACATTGGAGACCATTTATTACAGTTAGATTTTTGTGCTTTTTACGTGGTTCAACTGATGTTTAAAAAAACATTATTTAAATATAACCCTCACCAAGGTGCTTATAAATATCACGTCCAACCAACGTGTGCTTAGATGAGTCGTTTACTTCAGGCACAACATCTTGAATCAAATATAGGTAGTCGTTTTAGTCATGTATTTTAACAGGAATTGAGGCACTTTTTTTTAGTAATCTATGCCTTTAAATTTGTGCGCAAAGCTTTGAGATCATGGAAAACAAGGGCAGCAGCAGAGAAAAACCACAATAGTGCGGTGAACTTTTGAGGTTTAGGACACTTCACATGTGATTGAAAGTTATGATGCTCAATATTCCTGGGTCGAGTCCGCCCCATCATGCCCGGCGGGAGTATTTCCCGCTTTTTGGAAAAGAATGTGGCACGAAGAGTCGTTGAATTTACACCAGCAGAAACAAAACTTGACCAGTCATGAGTCAATGTCGCCATCTTGCGGGCTTTAGTAGAGCTGCAACCCAGAGCTGTTATTTATTTATTCCCTTGAAACTATGCCTAAACTGCCTAAGTTAGATAAAAGTATTTTTTTTCTCTTTACATACAATGTGGTGTAATATTCCCTTTTTTTATTTCACATAAATGCTAACACATTTTTAGGTATGTTTTATTGTTCTGTTAACAGTTAAGTGCATCCCCTCTTCCTGTTGGGTGTTTCAGTTCAGCATGTTTTCAAACATATGTTGTCAGGGTCACAGCGGACGTCTGAGTGTCAGGGAACCTTGAATATTTTCGTTTGCTGCGCTACATGTTACCTTGTTTGTCTGAAGATGAGGAGGATGTGGATGGTGACGGGGACGGAGCTTTTGGGAAAACTCTCTCAGTGGGTGTGATGCCAGGGCTGCCGAGGCCAGAGGAGCTAGAGCTGCTGGAGCGGTGTGGCCCCTGCCCGAGCACAGGGGCCGGCCGCACCGGTCTCACAGGCGGAGGTCGCAGGGGTGCGCTAGGCCTTCGGGCGGCGGGTTTAAAAGTGGTCATGGTCTCTGAAGAGGAGCTACTGCTGCTGCGCCGTTGAGCCGCATCTGGATCTCTGATGACCATCGTGTGAAGCGGGCTCCCCGGGAGCTCCTGGCTAGCCGGGTGTTTGAGAGGCTCTAGAGTATCCAGAACTACGTCGGGGGCATGCTTGGCTACATTCTGCCGCTCAAGTTCACGCAGCTCATGGAGGGCGGTGTTCATCGTCTTCTCAATGTCCTGGAAAACATGTGGAAGGAAAATCACGTTGATATTCTGAGTTTCTTCAGCTGTGACTGAGGAAAGTCAAGTCAAAAACAGGGCATGGAGCCTGGCACAGGCGTGTTGTCAACAGAGCCCACCTATTATTTAATGCTCCAAATTAAAAACAGGAATCAAAAAGGTTCCTCTCACCTCAGCGAGTGCCTCGGCTTCAAGGGTCTTGTGGTCGCCGAGGCTTGCGTGTCGGGTGGTGCTGGGCGACGACCGCTGAGAGTGAGTGTCGGCGAAAGCTTTCCTGTCCGGGTGGTTGATGCAGCCGGAGCTGCCAAATGTCGTCATGCGCCTTTTCTCCGGACTTTCTGTCGGGCCTCGACTGACGGCCATTTTATGGGGGCTGCAGGGGCGGGGCATGACTTTCGGAGGACCGTCCTGGCCTCTGGTGGGGCTGTGGCTCTCACCGTTCCTGTGGCTCGGCAGGGCAGCGCCGTCTGATCGCATCCTCACCCTAAAGATGAATCCAGGCAAAATAATTCAGAACGATCGCGGTTCGATCGGGATTGTCAAAATCAGACCGCTGAGGGCTACAAGTGAAAAGTACTACACTTCTGAGAGCTAAAGCAGATTCCAAAATTCCAAATTGAATCTCAGTTAGCTTATAAGATGCAGAAGTTTAAAACATTGTCTGTAAATGTGTAAAAAAATGTGTCCTGAAAAAAAAACAAAAAAACATAAAAAATAATAAAAATGAACCCCGGTGTTTAAGATCTGAGAAGGAGTAATGGAGTAAATAAACATGTGACATTTCTCGCTTTTACCTCCCCAGAGCTCCTCCATAGCGATGTTCAGGAGTGTGCTCCACAGGCGACTGGCGGTCAGCTCGAGAGGAGCCGTGGTCATTGTAGTTTGGACCACTGCTGGCATCACTGTCAGTCCTCGGAAGGCTGTCAGTGAACGCATCATCCCTAATGCGCAAAAGAAAATAAATGCATCCTTGCATTCTGAACAATGGAAAGATGTCAAAAGTTCACAGTGATATTCCTCAATAATATTCCTAGTTTTAAAAAACAAAAAGCTTTCTCCCCTAGGCACTCCGGTTTCCTCCCCCAGTGCATTTTAAGATTACCTCATCATAGTATAAGCTGAAATAAAATAAAGCTGGAAACTGGGATCCGTGATGAGATCATGTTTGACAAGACAGAAGAGAGCAGAAGCTGAGCTCGGAGCAAAACGTGGATTTCAAGACACCAGAGCACCAGAAATAGGATCATGACAGATATAGCCTTCTTTCGTCTCGACAGGACAACGGCTCTGATCAAGTCTTTTTAAGGATGAGAGAGCAGAAACATCTTCCAGGGACTTGAGCGAGAAGTATCACTTACATGTCTTGGACCACGATGTACTGGTGAGGTATGAGCCCGTCCACACCATTGTGTCGACCCTCCCACCAGTCTTCAGACGCCCGCAGGTACAGCAACAGAGAGGCTCCTTTCTTAAAGGACAGTTCTCTGGGGCTTCGGCCCACGTAGTCGAACTTGGCGATGGCCTCGATCTGCTCCAGCTCTGTGAGCGACAGAAGATTTGAGCTTTTAACGTTCGTCAGCGGGTGACTGGCGGCGGTGACCACAACCCACCATCGTCGCTTGTGTTTGGTCCGGTACCGTTGTCAATCTCATCCAGAGCTCCTGCGTCACTATGAGGACTTTCACTGGGAACGGAAGAAGCGTTGGCCAGTTCAAAACAAAGGTAGCGAGCTGAACTGAACTGCCAAGAACTAAAACTTATGCTAAACAACGTGCAACATAACAGAGTGTTTGTCATGTTAAACAGCATCTACATTACTCGAGTCAAAGATTTAGAAAATTCAGCCACAGATCATCCCAGTGACGGCCACTGTATGTTTTGTTTTGGGCCCTGAGATTTCCTCACCTCGTTTCTGAGGAGTCCTGGGGTCTTCACCTGGAGGATTTATTGTTTTGGACAGCAAAACTCACTGACCTCATGATAAGATACCATGACACGCCAGTATTAGTCAAGCTAATCTGAGCAAAGACATAGTTTCTGCCCGTTGAATACTTTACTTCAGGCCCTGTTTCTCTCCATATACCTGCTTCAGTGGGTGATATTATCGCAGGTTTGTTATTAAATTCATGTCAAACAAGGTGACTCTCAGACTGCTGATAAAATTTCCCGGAAATATCTTTCAGAGAGGAAAAAAAAGGTCTGACCACAATATCCTGTCTGTGCAAGTCGATTTCATGAGGAGATGAGAAGCTTTTTGGAAGCTACACAATGACCATGTATATATCATGAGTTTAAAAATAAGAAAACATTTTGCGTGAGAAGCAAAAACATGTTCGACATCTACCTTTACCTTAACCTTAACGCAGGCAGAAGTTACGCAACCTCAGTAGACTTCTGAGATGAAGGGAATTTAGTGTTATACTAAATCGACTGCCAAACATTTACCGTTCATGAGGAACTATGAAAATTTGTCTCGACTTTTTAAGTTAATATATTTTGATGCTACTTTTTAACTATTATTACTTATTAACCATTTTAACTATTATTATTTTTAAAGTAAATTATTATTAACAATAAATGTACATATTCACAATGACTGTCTGGACGTAAAACTGTGAACTCACTAAACTCAAATTACCTTCAATAGTAACACTACAAATTTTATCTGGACAAACAGTTCTCGAAAAAGTACGCTTTGGCAGACAAATTACATTTTATTTCTTTTGAGTTGTACAGGTTTTTCGCAGCAGGCTTATGTATCAATTTATTATTATTATAATATGTATTTATTCTGTATGACTGTAAAATAGATCAATATTATTCATCTCATATTTGCAGTAATATACCAACAATTTATATGTTTAATTGGTGTATGGTTTACTCATTGATGCACTTTTACTTAAAAAAAAAATATATATATGTATATGTATATATATATATATATATATATATATATATATATATATATATATATATATATATAATATTATAATAAATAAATTATTAATAATGTTCTTACTTAATTATTAATAATGTCAACATTTTGAAGTGCTTTTGCTGAACTTGACTTGCTCAACCTGAACATCGGTATGCTTATTTTCATTTCTTATTCACATCATATTTTCATTTCAATATATCCAGCTGCAAACATTTTTTTTTCCACAGTGCTAATGATTTTTCTTTTTTCCCCCGCATATTTCTTAACTTGCATTATTTACATTTCTTGATTTAATTTATTTATTCTCAATAAAGCATCTGTTTTTCGATTGAAAAAAGACAAAACAATACAAAAAAACAACCACAAATGTGCCATTGTTGTCTTGGAGTCTTCTATATAGTAAGACATTCTTTGCTGGCTCCAGACTTCAGTATGCAGTATTGCCTCAAGGAGAAAGAAGATTAAGGGGGAAAAGGCAGCGCAAATAAGTTAAAAAGCCTCAGGCTAAATTCAGATCTGAAGATGCTGCAACGTTGTGTATCCGCTGTTTCTGTCAGTTTAGGGCTGATCGGTGTGGGACCCAGACAAATTTGCAGTCTCATTGTGAGAATGAATAATGAGCATGGCATCCATCCGTGGCTGAGCGAACGCTTCCTCACCAGTAGTCCTCTCCTCCAGCCATGCACTTCTCATACACCGGTCCTTCCAGCTCCCGTTGTGTGGGGAAAATGGTTTCGTGGTGAACAATGATGGTCTTGATGACCTCATTCACATGCGCCTGGCAGGAGACAGGATCCTGCTCGTCGGGTATCGGCATCAACGTGGGGCCGAAGCAAATAGCCAGGTTGTAGGGGTCCATCATGTTCTCGTCACTGTACTGGGACAGACTGGAGAGACCGGCGGCGTGAGCAAAGTCACTCATCGGCTTGTTCGCCGGGTTTCTCACTCACTGGTTCAGAAACGCAAACAGGTATCTCATGACGACGATCACCGGTCGCTGCAGAGTCACGATGATCTGCTGCAGATGATAGGCTCTCTCCGCTCCCATGTCCAGCTCTGCGGGAATAAAACCGGCCTCACCATTGTCACATCAGAAGAAATAAAGACTAAGACAATTCAGGATTTTGCTTCGCTATCTAGAACCCAATAGGTTGTTAGGCAGCGTCGTTTTTCCAGTAGCGACTCGCATGAAGTTATTTCCAGGAACATGACTTACTGGTCGTGGAAATGAGGTCCAGGAAGCGCTCTTTAGGGAATAGTGGGTTCTCAAGTCCCCTGAAGTAGAGCTTTAAAACACCCGCAACAGAGTTTATGTCATGCTCCGCCTGGTCATCCACCAGCGGATCCTCCCCTTAGGACAGAGAAAAACTCGTTTATTCACAAATCACAAACGCAAGCCGGAACAGCAGCGTTTATTAACATGTTTGGAGTAGGGACTGTGCATTAACGCATTAGTGTGTCCATTAACACGCAACACACGAGCCTTCGCCTGCACTTTAAATGGGAGGGAGAGACTGCGTGGCCTGTGTGGTGAACTAAACACAATTTATGATCAATCAAACCAGGATGGTCGGGTGCTCTGCAACTAACCTCTTTCAAATGCATTTTTAATGTCATTGACTTCGACCTGGGAGCCAGGAACTCGAAATATACCCTGCTGCTGCAGCCCTGCGGACAGAGGACCATTTATCAGGGAGACATGACACAAACAGGCTTTCATTTGCATTTTATTAGCAAACACAACAAGCACGCAGTCAACCGGGGCGCTGATTCCAGCGAAAGCACGACGACAGAAGTGACTCATGAGCAAAAGAACAGACTTGTTTCCTTTTTGAATTAAGAAATGTTTGAAGAGAGAAAAGGTTTTCTGGTTGATGGTTGATTTAAAAAGAACAATATATTCAGTTCTGTCACAAAACACATCATTTAAAGACAAATGGCAGACTTCATTTCCTGTCTGCTTGCTATAAAAACTGCACCCTCATTTCCCCCAAAGGCTGCATCACGATACATATTCCAGCTCATCAAGAAAGGTCAGGCTTCATCACAGTACCCTCATTATGACCAGCAAAGAGCAGCGTCATCTCCAGCTTCCTGCTCTCACCATATGTGAAAAACAAGCCATTCATGTGGCTCTACGGCTCCTAAATCAGCCTGGTTTTTGTTTGTAGTTCTACAGTGTGGAATAATGAAGGCTTGTCACCATCGAGTGCCCTAAAATTGGACGCGAGTATAATCGAATACAGGGACAAAAAGTACACTGTTTAATGCCACAAACCAGGTGCAAGAGCTGACAGTAAACATTTCGTTGATCCAACGTCTACAACCCCAGAGGAAGACTACTGAGCAGCTCCATCTAAGATAGCATTGTACAGCTAACCCCATAAGAGTTTCTGGTATACATTGCCACAAGTTATTGTTATAACATGCTTCTATGCATTCTCTGTGTTGGTATTGCTGTTCACCAATATATCCACCAGGAGGAGCAGCTCAGAGTCAAAAGTTATGACAACAACAAACTCTAAAACCAACATGGACTGTGGAAGAAGTACTGATCATGTAGCTCTTGCACAAAACAGGAAAACGAAGGCAGCGTTGGTCGGTGATGTCACATACTGTATATCAGCAGTGGAGGACGTCGACTTTCTGTCATTAGTATGTCTCCCTACGGTAGTAACAGCCCCCCACAGTTTCCTGTGGTACTGCCCCGTTTTGGACTATTCTTTTTTATTAAAATACCAAACTTATAGGCATGGGCAAAATGATGTTTTTTATCGTGGTAAAATTCGGTAAAGATATTTTATTCGGTTTATCACCCAAGCCTACCCTCAGCCATCTTTTAAACACTTGCTAGGTGAGAGTTGGTGTGTCAAACTGAAGGCCAAGGGGCCGAATCTGGCCCATGACTAATGGTCTGTGAATCCTCAGTGAACTGGACCCTCACCATGATGAGAGCCAGATTCCCCAGACCTAGATCAGAACTGAACACTCCTTTGTGCCGACATTTTTCATAAGAAAAGCTCACAGAGGCCTCCTACCATACAAATTGATGTATCGAATGCAGCTCTCCACCACGGCTGGTATCGGCTGTCCCGAGTCCTGCGAATGAGATTCAAATAAAAACCAGCCCCAAGCTTTTGTTACAATGAATTCAATATCAAATATCACTCTCTTGTCACCTATTCACATTTTAAACCCAGGTTTGTTAATGTTTAACTCAGACTAGTGCATATTAACACGTCAGCAGTGCAGACAGGAGAGGGAACACAAAGTGATGACCCCACCCAGCTTATAGACAGAGTACCTGGCTTCGGGCTCGGACATTCCTTCTTCCCCTGGGCAGAGAGCAGCAAGGCACACAAGAAAAGAGGCGACAACAACCACAACAAGTTAGTGAGAAAGGCTAAACCACATTGTGAGAGAAAAAGAAGGCCAGAGAAAAATATCAAATCTGCAGAGTTTATAATCTTATAGTTTGGTCTATAAGAATTTGAATTCCATGGATTGTCTACTACACATCTATGGATGTAGTTGGCTCCTTAACCGCCAAAATAAAAACTAAAAAAGTGGTGGGTGCACGCTCTTATTCATCCCTTATTGGGTAGTGTTTGTGTGTTCATGGTCCTGTCCAACATTCACCAAATGCAATCGCTTCAGACCACAACCATCTACCGACCTCACAAAGCAGTCAGATCAATATCCAACTCATTATTAGGAGGAAAGCAAGGCAGTGAGCAGCCAGTTAAAGAGTGAGCCAGCATTTTGGGTGAAGAGTGGGAGAAGGTGAGGAAACCCCCGAGGCAACAAAGCCGAGCTCGTAGAGAGACAGAGACCACAAGTAAAAGGCCAATACCTGGATGAAGGCCTCCATATTGCCGTTAAACAGCTTACGGTTAAAAATGGAGCGAGGCCTAGACTTCCGTATTCGCTGGGGTTTAGGGGGAAGTCTAGGGGGCCTGGGGAGAGGGTAGTGGTGTATGATATCTGGATGGCTGTTAGATGCTTCTAGCTTTTTAATGCAATGATGCTCAGATGTTCCACAGAGACAACAGGGAAACACATTAGCACTCACTTCTGAACCAAAGAGGGCCTGCAGAGTAGATAGTCACCACAGTCATCATCACACAGAAATGACTGCATCACAGCAGGTTTGATTCATCTTAAAATGTCTTCTATTCAAGCTAAAAACTATGAAAGAAATAGCATTTATCCAAAATTAGATCCAGGCAAAACTTAGAATGAGTCTGTCATACAGGGAACCTCACCTGCTTGAGCTTATTACAAACCAGTTTGCTATCCACCCCATTTTACTTGTGAGGAAAAAATGTGAATCTGTGAATGTAAATAATAATAAATATGTGTCAAAGTTACTATATTATTTGTGGTCTTCGATCCTCTTTAATCAATTCATTATATGATTATAGATAGTATATTTTAAAATATATTAATTTATTCTATATATACATGAGAATAGAACTATGAATTAAAATAGAATAATAGTATTATTTTTCAGGAGTCGACTATGCTGTCTTGTCATTTAATATCACAGGACAGCATAAATCTATTCTTGAAGAAAACAAAAGTCAATGTCAGTTTAATGTTTAATCATAGATACAACTACAGCGTTGCACTGTTTCTTTGCTTCTTTTGCTTCCCTTCCCAAGAGCATATTTAATTTAATACAATCTGACATTTTTCGCATCTGATGAAATGTCTGACTGGAAGAGCCGGCTCCTCAGACACACTACATGGTAAGAAGATACAGACTACTGCACAGAAGCAGCGTTCTGGCCAGAAGAACTTTACTCTTACACATTATTTAGTACATGTTTATGTTTGTATGCAAGTATGTCAATCAAAAACTTGAATTTTAAGGTCAAAGTCTTCCGATTTCCACCACCACACATTCATTAGCCCATTAGCCATTAGATAGTCATGGTGGTCATAATAACCTCTGGTTGCAAAACACATGAAAGCACCATTTCTTCCACTAAATTATTAAACAAATGAATCAAACAAAAATATATTGACCATAATGAACAAAGATATTTGGTTGGCGGTTTCAGATCTTCAAGTTCAGACTTACCTTGTAGTTCCATACTCTGCTCTTTCCCCTAAAAGAGGAAAAAAAACAGCAAACAAGAGGATAAACTTAGTATGCACATTTACAACGACACAGATAGTGGTACGGTTGAGTGCGGCCAACTGAACAGGGCCAGCAGATGGAGGTAGAAAAGGGTGTTATGAGGAAATGGACATCTATTCAGGGGGACTCAATGGGGTGAACACCATGGCTGCGTTTGTCTCACTGCCAGGCAGCGGTCATTCAGCGGTCGCCGTAGAAACAGCACAAGAGCCCCAGAAGGGGTTTGGCCTGACTGCTCTCTGCTGAGTGAAAATACATCCAGGGGTAACATGAGTGGAGGGCAGACTTGTACACTGTGGTGGTTTCATAACACACACACACACATACAGCGCAAACAAATTAAGGCCTTTGTTTGATCAGCCAATCGGAAAAGTGTGTGCACAGAGATTCCCTTGTGTAAAAATGTTTCCATTCAGTCCTTTTTTTCCAAGTCCATCTCTCATGATTCCATCACTGAACTCGAGGTCACACTTGTTTCCTCACATTCACAGCACAATAAATAAGCAGAGCATGTTCAGAGTCAACAGGATCAATAACTAGTTCTTACCTTCTCCTAGCGTCTGCTTCAGAAGGTCATGCTTGGCCTGAAGTTTGACAATGAGGTTGCTGCCGTTCAAGTACTCCTTGTATTTCTGCAGAAGGAGATAGAGGCGTTATCTCCATCGCAACTGCTGCTGCTCTTGGAGAGGTCATTTCCACGTTAGACTCACAGTGAAGTAAAAACCCTCAGTCTCTTGCTGATTGGCTCGCCTCTTCGCGATGTTGGCCTTGCTCATGTACGAGTCAGAGGACGCCGACTTGACCGACTCGGTGGACTGGCTGTGCTGGAAGGCGTCCGAGACATCAAAATCTTCCACTGTGAGCATGTCCTGGAGGGTCTGCATGGTTGCATCCAGAGTCTTCTTCACCTGACGCCCACAAGAGATGACAGAAGGAACACGATGACATCACTGTCTGTTCCCAAATGAATGAAGTCATCGCTTTGTCATTCACCTTGTTAGCCAACAGTCAATAAAAAATGATGTGTCATTGCTAGTTATCTTGTTCATCCTCAAAAGTAGCATTCTAACTGTTGAAAACGAAACTAATATATATTTTGGGTGGCTTCTAAAGGCGCCACTTCACACTTTTTGCTGGTTCAATAGGAGTCTACTGTAATGTCTGGACTATAAGCCGCTACTTTATTCTCTGAACCCTGAGCGGCTTATACAGCGATGCTGCTAATACATGGATTTTTAAAGGCTAAAGAGCGTCATGCTGCCAAAATATTGAGCCTTGTCACATCAAACAGGCATTTTATTGACCTTAAAGCTCTCAAAATGAGCTGTTTGCACCCGAGTGTCCACAGCTCCGCCCACAGAGCCGATCTCCTGGAGGACTGGAGACGAGAAGCAGCAGCTGAGACCAGCTGTGGTGTCGAAACTTCGGACACGTGGGCGAAAACAGCACATTTTGAGTTTTTTAATAAAAGATGTGAGGAGTCCATGATTGAAGTTCACAACATTGCCCTGTTTGTTTGAGTCAGTCTCCACACTACAGCCTGTTTTCAAAAGTAGTTTTGCACCCGCGGCTTATAGAGCACTGCGCCTTATGTATGGACAAGATCTATTTTCCTTCTTAAATTTAGTGGGTGCTGCTAGTATTCCGATGCGCTCTATTGTCCAGAATTTAGGGTAAATTATTTTCACCCCCCAAAAAAATCCTCTGCGCCATTTCTCAAAGAAACATCAACTCTTTATGCAATTATTAAATCTGGAACATGAGTCAGCATTCTGTAACTGTGGATAAACAAATAATCATGTAATGAAACTATCCCTCAGGCAAGGGAAGTGCGCTGACAGCAACAAATAAATATTCATATTTCATTCCTAACATAGACACGAATGCATCCTTTTAGAAGCACAAACAAGAGTTTGGCACAGAGAGACAACCCAAACACATTAGTTCAGTTATCTGTGAACTGTGAGGAGTAATTCGCTTTTTGCGCGAAGCGACATGACATGAAACATTCACCATGTTTATTCCATGATAGAGGAGGAGGAGTGCATGTCTGTACTCATGACAGACGAGCCCTGACGCACACACACAAGCCCTGTGACCAGGAAAGTCGTCTGCAAAAGAGCCTAGATGACCCCTTTCAACGGGGCTCACACTGGGTAGTCTGATGAAGAGCGACTGCATGCGTCAGAGTCAGGTTTCTGATGATAAAAATGCCTGCTACACATTAGACTGTCAACATGAGGGCAAACCATGAAACCATGATTTAGTTTCTGTAGTCAGGCCTCAAGAAGGAACTACAGAAACTAAATATAAACATATGAATATAAAACAAGAAATGGGGAAGAAAAAAATCTTGGCTGGTACTGATCGTATTTTGTTATACACTGCGAATAACAACAGCTCATTTAAACAGCTATGCTTTCACTTCCCCATTTAAGAAACAAAACAGCATGTTTTGGTCAGTACATGATTTTCAAGTTCTTCACTGCAGTGATCGATGCCTGGACTGATATGACATTTCATTTCCTGTTGCTGACCTCCACGATAATCTGATGACAGCCAGTGTTCCCTCAGACTGCGTCTAAAATACCAGTCATTCCATAAAGGTTCATGTTTTGTTTACAAATCTTCTTACTTTTGGTAAACAGAATTGAAGTCTCCTTCAGAATACTTTCTATGATCGCTGTAAAACAACTGGTGTTTGGGCCATTTTATAGAGTATATTTCATTAATTGTGTCACTGGTCTCAAAGAATTTCCTTTGAGGAACGTGTGTGAATTTATTGATACTGACCTCTTCGTTTTCGATCTTCAGTGTAGCCAGACGAGACTGCAGCTGGTGGTAGCGCATCAGGAGTTCAGTCTGGACGGGCTGCTGCGCACTCACCTGACAAATCTGGACATAAATAAGTAAAACACTGGATTATTACTACCGTAAAGTAGGGCAACACATAGACAGGAATAGCACTGGACAAGTCATATGAATGAATCAAACGTGTCTTTCTTTAAAATTTTGAATGTAGTGTAATTAATAACAGACTGAACATAGAATTATTTGCTTCCATATCATTTCTACCAGAAAATAACATGGAAAAAGCCTAAATAAAAAGCAAACCTATGTGCCTTATATTGGTGATAGAAGAAGGACACCAGTGAGTGAGTGAAGTTCTTTAAGACGGTTGCATATTTTGAATTGAAATGAAGGGTGGTATTGTTCAATGACGCCAACATCCACTTGGCATGGACATAGAGTTCTCCCTTCTGAAAGCGGCCTCACCTCATCTCCCATGTGTGGCTGATAGTCAAAGCGAGCAGGAGGACAGAAGATCTGGCTGTGCATGTCCATGAACTTCAGCTTGTCTCCTCTAATATCCATGGCATCTACTGCGCCTTCCAGTAAATCCAAGCCTTCATGTCGAGAAGTTTCCAAACTGTACTCGGCAGACAAGTACGTCCTCATGGTGCGAGCCAAGCTGGCGTGGTACCCCAAGTCGCAGCACTGAAAAAACAAATCATCACTAGCGCTGTGTTTACAAGCACTCGCAGAGAGACGCACCAGGTTGTCGTTTACTTACATCTATCATATCCGAGACATCGTGGATGTAGTACTTGGCCACCAGAGCATTGGTGGCGGCCATGTTGAGAAGATAATCATTCCGGGCCTTAGTGCATTTAAGTTTATTTTCAGAGTACTTAGCTTGTCTCTGTGGACAGCGAGGTAAGAAGACAGACACAAAACGTGTTTAGTGGACTTCTAATGTACTCCATCTAATGCACCCTCATGGAATCAGCGGATATGAGAGCATCACAAAAAAGCTCTTCACAGCAGCAACTGCACATCTCATGCTCGCAACGAATATGGCGCGCGTTTAGCACTTAATAAAAGATGCATTATCAAAGCGCGATGGCATTTCAGAGTGTCACTTGGAGGGGAGTCGATAAAAGGCTGACCTTCTCCTTCATTTTCTCCATCTTCTTCACAGAGCTCCGCCGCTGCGGGCGTTCGTCATGGCCGTAGCGCAGCAAACCGCTGCTGATGTCGTTGGCCTTGCCGATGTGCTTCTCCTCCTGTTTCTCCGCCTCCTTCAGCTTGCTCTCCGCACTGAGGCTCTCGGTGTGGTACATGTGGTAGGTCTTCATCACCTGAGGAAACAATGTGATGGTTAAATGGCGTGAAATAAGACCATTAATACCGGTCAAGTGAGGGGCGGTACTTATCCAGCAAACCAATTCTAATAATACTGAAATATTGAATCACGTTACAAAAGAAACATGTGTCACAAAACAAACGCCATAAAAGGAGACAACATATATAAAATAAAATAGACATCTTGAAAAGCCAATTCAAAAAAACTGCATTAAAAGGAGGCATAGAAAAGACAGAAGGCAGAAGAACCAACGAAATAAATAAATTCACTGATAAATATAGTTCTTTTTGTGTCAACATTAAAAATCTATATTTATCCACTGAATCGATATGATTCATTTGTTTTTCACATTAGTGATACCTGGATTCAAGTCGACCAAACCTCCGCCTTTTTATTTGAATATGACTCATATATTATTTCCGTGCTACTACAATATGAGGAAATTATAAGGAAATTAAGTGCAATAACCAATACTATCAAATCGCACCAGGATCATAACCATAATGAATCAGAATCAATTACCTTCCTATCTTTGTGCAATTGAAGCAAAAAAAGCTAACATAAGGTTCACAAACAAACAAACAAGCAACAGAAAAATAAAGGATTTTGCGCTTGATTTGCCCCTTCAGCTTGAACTTGGGAGGATTTGGGAAGTGAAGGACCAAAACAGGTCAGTGACTAAGCACCTCAACATATCGCCTTACTTTACTCACAAAACCGCCATGCATTTTTATCAACCAGCGTTCCGCTAACTAAACACAAATCACTTTAGCCGAAACACGATCCAACAGCGACTCCACCTTCATCAATCATCTCCCTCTTGTACCCGATGCGCAGTGAGATCCATCAGCAGGACAAGCCAGTGTTAGAGGGGAGCAGTGAGCGTCCCAGCCACACAAAAGTAGGAATCAGTTGTAGATAAAGCACCTCCAACTATCAACCATTTTCCTCCACACATTTTCTCCTGCCATTCGTCTGGAGAAAATGTACCAGTCTACCCAGGGGGGGCTGACTGAAGTTTAATAATGCATGAGTCTAGGGTGGAGAAATGTATATAATAAGGCCCCAGAGTAGCCAGACTGAGACTGAGAATAATCTTATTCTATACTGTAATATAATGCTTCTCTCTGAGGCCAAATCGGCTTTTTCCATGAACACACAATACATTGTTGTTTAGGAATGCAATGTTCATAGTTAAATACCCCCAATTCATGAATAAGACAAAACAAAAAAATAACATAATAAATGAATGTTGTTTTAATGCAAAATTATGCAGATTAATTGATCTTTAAGTTTAATATATATTTCGAATACATCAAAACTCCAATTCTGAATTGCATTTGTATAAATGAACATAGTCAATGTGGAAATGAAGTAGCCGTTTCAAGATGAAGGAACTTTAATGATGCAACATGTCGAAACAATTCAAGTGAACAGATGTGCAACAAAAAAACATTTGGCTGTTATGTAATCAATAACAGTCCACAGCAGTCTCTCCAAAGTATTTTGGAGTTGATCCATTGACTGTCCTGGATGGAATAAGTTGCTCCAAATTTTCTTTCATAAGTCATTGGATAGTCTTGCCAGGGTTATTTTTGGGCCTCGTGGATAACTCAGGGCTTCCAGGATTTAGCTTTTGGGAGTGCTCATGATTCCCAACAACACACTTGAGTCAAGTCTTACATAAAATAATGCTTTTAAAAAAGTTATTTTTCATTTTTCTCCAGCTCTTCAAATTAACATGATGATGAAGTCATATAAACTTCAATGTACAATATATATATATATATATAAATATATACTGAGTGCAAGTGAGAATGTCTTGTTCTCCATTTTGACTTGATGTTAGAATGAGAGTCTGAGAGACCAGCCAAATTCATTCTCTGTGAATACCCTTTTAAAAACCACAGATTTATGTGAAGTTAAACAAAATTCATCTTCACTAATAACAGTTTTGGATTTCAGGTCCTGTTCTTATTCTTCATCACTTAAAACTGAAAAACGATCTGATCTGTTTGCACAGCTCGTCTTTACCCCAGTTTAACTTCCGAATAAATGCAGATTGACATCAACATGACATCTCACTCGCGCTCACAAAAAGACCACAAGTCTGCTGCACACATCATATATGAAAAGTTCAGTTCATTTATCTCATTGAAAAGAGGAAGTGTCGCCGCCGACACTTCCTCGGCTGTTATCTATTCATCTCCAAAAAGAGACTAGTTTGTGTGAGGACTTATGTACATGGTGTAATTAGGAAGAAAAAATAAAAAGGCTTGAGCATTTTGAGTGCAAATGGAGGCAGCAATATCAGGGATAAATCCCCCTTTTTTTGGTTGGATTGATAAAAGGATGAACAGTACCTAAAGGAAAATAAGGATAACATAATTTAGGTAATAAACTAGTGTTTTCAGTTCAATAAATCCTCCGATTAGATCTGTAGTAGAATTAAATGTTTATTTTACGTGCAGTAGAACACATAACATTAAAAAAGGGACATGAAAACAATCTGAGGAGCATACGATTTGCTTAGCAACATCTACCACAAGTCGACACAAAGTGCGTGGAAGTCTTCCAACAGCATTGATTACTCACATGATAATGTATTAAAAGCCTTATTAAACAAACCACTCGTGAGGGTTGGAACGCTCAATCATTTATTCAGCGAGTCTCAGCATGGTGTTATGGCGGAACAACAAGATCAGACCAGCGCTGACCTAACAATAATACAGAGTTTATCACTGCGAACACTGGAAAGGATCTGCTCAGCAGATACTCTCACTGCAACCAAACAGGGGTTTTCACTGTTGCTTGTGTCATCCATTTTTTTGTGGAAACCAAGGTGGAGTGATGGATGCAGCACTGAGCTGAGGGAATATTGGGGTGGTATAACTGGTGGTATAAGGATAACCGAGTTCCTCACCAGTATGTTCTGGGTCCAGGCTTTCAGCTAGAGTGACAGCCAGAGCCAAGATTGACCAGCAAATTGAAAACCTTTCTTTTAGGCATCACTTCATCAGGCTGGTACCGAAACGTCAAGCTTGAGCGCCATCCTTCCCTCATTCAGCAACAAACCTTTTGTGAGCAAGAACCGTAGACCAAACACCAGAAATGAGATCCTGAGATGATAAAAACCAAAGCTCCCTGTCCGGTCCTGCCGGGAATATTGAGTCACAATCAGAACCAGTGGCAAAGAGCAGACGATGGCACAGTCCGAGTCTCACTGGAAACTGGGGTCGGCATACTGTAGCAACAGAAACCCAAATCCCATCTCATCAAGGGATCAGCTATCCTATAGTCCCAGCGCTGCGCTCAAAAGATTCCACCGCAAACCCAATCAATAAATATCTACAAACATATTACAAAGAACCCGTGCAACACATGCTTGAAATCTTGTTGAATCAAGTTACATATGAAACAGCTAAGTTTCGAGACAGATAACTGTCCTCTCTCTCCTTCAACTCTCTTTCCACACGACCTCACAGGTGGGGGCCGAAATGCAAATTCATCTCGAGTGCAACCTTCCACAGACGGCAGAAATGACCTGACTCAGCATGAACTGCTGATCAGGCGAATATTAATCCGACAATGTCACCGGTTCACAGGTTAGAAAAAAAGGGAAGGGTTGAGGAGTGATGAGCTTAAAGGCTGTTGACACGGAAAAGAAAAAGGGGAGCGCCATGACAGTGGAAAATTTGGTGTAACTTACTGTGTAAAGCTCATTGGTGACTTTCACCAGCTCTTCGTGCATCTGCACCCCGATGTCTTTGCTCTGGAAAGGAAGAGGGCAGTTGATGAGTGCACGTTGCTTTTAAAAAGAACGTACACAAGAAGAAACAAGGCAGAATTTCCCCATTTTTCCATCTCCTTTTCTGATGTTAGTTTGCCATAATGCCCATCGTACTTGTGCAATGATGCTATTTCTCCCATGAACCCAGTCAAATATTTCCTCATGTCTCACATCTATCTTCTAATTTAAAAACGTGCTTCAACTTTCTGTTCTCGTGTCTCGTGTCGTGACCGCTTTGGAAATCTGTAACTATTTATCGCCATGTTCAGTATGAACCAACAAAAATGGAAAAATGGAATTAAACTGTTTATCGAGAGACACAATGTTGAGGCAAAGATTGTATAAACCTTGTACTCAGAGTTGGCAGTACTAAGTATAAAGCCAAACAAAGTGAAAAAAAAAACAGTTTGAAGTGAGCATGATGGTTTTATAAATATATATACAGCAATTATTTTGGAGTTTGACAGCTTTGTACCAAACTATTTAAAGGTGTTCAACATGGTCAACAACTGAAGGTCTGCTGAATCGAACACAAAGAAGTTCAGATCCAGTCAGTCATGAGATCAGTGCAGACAATTTCTGTGACGCCGCACGTTGTTAACAATCAGACTTGCAGTCCCTCACACATGTAATTATGTTTCTGACCTTTTTGAAGAGTCTGATGACATCCTCGCCCACATGTGCCAGCCGCACAATGACGTTGTTGTTGTAGATGTCACTGAGAGTGGCATGGTCCCGGCTCTCCCTCCTCGTCTGGTCCAAGACCAAATACCAGCAGTTGATGGTGGAGAGAAGATTTTGGTCTTTTCTAAAACACAGAAATATTTTATTTGAATTTTTTCAAAGACCTGTCATGCAACTGAATCCAACATACTTTGAATGAGTAGAAGGTGAAGTTAAACTCGACAACAAGGGGCGGTGTTGAACTCGGTTTTGTGTAAGAGAGAGCTGAGCCAAAAGGCAAAGCTCTTCATCCTGACCCTCACCTACGGTCATGAGCTGTGGGTCATGACCAAAAGATCGTGATCCTGGAAACAAGCGGTTGAAATTTGTTTTCTCCGTCAAGTGGCAGGCGTGTCCCGAAGAGATAGAGTGAGTAGTTCTGTCACTCGGGTGAGACTCGGAGTTGAGAGCCAGTTAAGGATTCACCCTCGACGCCTCCCTTTGGAGGTGTTTCAGGCTTGGCCTGCTGGGAGGAGACCAAGAGCTGGACCCAGAAGCAGGGATGAGACCTCTTCACTGGGCTGGGAGTGTCTCGGGTTCCCTCATTCGGAGCTGGTGGATGTTGCCCGGGAGAAGGGCGTTTGTATTATATATCATCAAGCCTTTTTAAAAAGTAGGGTTCCCTCAACACACCTTATATGACCAGTCAACAGTTTTGTTTTTTTTGTGGGACACCATGAACAAGGTACCAGAGTACTTCTTGGTGCATATGAAGTAAATGAAAAAAATAGAGCATATCTTTTCAAATGAAACGATGTCTCAGAGGGAACGCAAATTTGATGTGACCGCTGTTGATACGGTGGAGCGCTGAGGTTACACAGCTAAAAACGATTGTGACAGTGAAGAGTCCACTTGGAAAAAAAACCCCTCTAACTAGACGAGTATTAGTCATGACAGAGTCACTACTCTGAGCAGAGAATCGAGCCCCGGCCAGACACATAAAACGATGAGAGCGTTTCATGGCCGGTAGAATCTGGGGCAGTGGGTGTTCGGGGAAGTCATGCAACATGGATATCTGAGAGCAGGCTCTCCCGTTGAAGGCATGCTTTTGCTACCGTCGTGGCTGAACTCAGCATGGACCTCCTGATCCCGGAGGTCGTGTGTAATTTAGAAGAAGAAAGTTGCTTTTAATTACTGTTGAAGGTTGTGGCTTATTATTCTGATTAGCCTCATAAAGGAGAGGTGCGTATGTTCACGTTGCAGAGCACTGTGGGTCACGGACAACTCACTTTCACACTCTTAAGAGTTGAGTTTGGTCCCGTAGGCCAGTCTTCTGTGGTCAATGAGAAATATGTGCATTTGAAGTTTGGCAGGAGTGAATTGTTGTGGTATGAGAATGCAGATGAGATGACAGACACAGAGCGGACAAGGGGAGGGGGGCTGCTGGACAAAGAGTCTGACCTAGTTGGGAGAATCAAAGCAGCCCGAGGCCACAAGCTTTCTTGGCCCTGGCTTCATTTCAGGTCATTTCCTCTGCTGTTATCCCCCTACTCTTTGTTGTCCAAACCTTTGTTCCCAAGTCTCTGTTCCATTCCACTGATCAGTATTGCAACATGTGCCACAAAAAGAACATTTGGAAATGAAACATTTTCCTTGTTTAAAAACTATTGAAGATAAAACAAATGTAGGAAACGTAACTCAATGAACCCCTTTAAACTCAGAGAACAAGTGAAGCCAGGTCATTGAGTATTTTTATTATTATAATTGCCTGGCTCTTCAACATATCATCCGTCCACTCCTGTCATGCAGCATTGGAGACACAATAGAAAGAATTTCTAATATGCAGGCGCGCAGCTAATATAGCCATGGGGCGGCACGAAAACATGGGACTCTGGTTGGCAGCCAGGCTACATTTTTATTAAAATGTATTTCGCCTAGCAAAAGAGCAGAGCGTATGAACATGGTTTCAACAACATTTTCTGGGGGGCAAATGCTTGTATATATATATATATATATATATATATATATATATATATATATATATATATATATATATATATATATATATAGTATACGATACACTATATCACTATATGAATGCAGTCCATGGTGCACTGGCGAAATGGCACTGTGGAGTGACAGTTGTTTGCAAGATGCTGTGAATCCAGCAACCAGTCCCTGGTCTACATTTGTCAATAGTTGGTGTTTGAAAATCAAAGCTTGTCACGAGTATGAAACTTATGTGTGCTGTGTTGAGCAGGACACATGCTTGAGCTCAGCTTCCCAAGTGTTTCTCAGGAATATGACGTAGCGTCTTGCTGCCAGCAGAATCTGGGGAAAACATTGACTATCGATATTTAATACTGTCACGTGTGTTATTAATATTGATTATATACTTGTATTAAAAACACATTTTCTCTTTTGCATTGCTTCTACTACCCAGCTGGGCTCATGAGGAAGGGGCTATGAAATGGCAGCCCCCGGGCCTTTTCAGCGTAACTCAGTCCTAAAATGTGTATTTACTCATCGCATTATTATTTCACTGTACTTATCCATCTTGTGTGAGCAATGTGACAAGCAGCTTATCACTCAAATGCAAATTAAAATATTATTCTAATGATCAAACGTCATGTGTGTCTTTCAACTCAGTTATTAACCCACTTATCCAGTAGCGCATTTAGTCCACAGCTGCTAGAGCAATAATGAGATACCAAACATGGCTTTGTAGCGTAGGATCGTGTTGAGCAGTGACTCAACATTTCTAAATATCAAGTTACACTTTTCAGTGTCCTAAAGCTTGTGTTTCACTTGTGTTTCTCCCATCAAGTCCCACTTGAAAAGGAAGTCATGGTATATTTATCCCGAATATTTATCTTGTGCATGTCTAAGCATTTGACATGTCCCTTCTCATTGTCCATTATCTGCCTCCGGTGTCAGCCTACTTAAGTTCTCAGCTGAGAGACTCACTTGAAGTGCTGGTGCTCTCTTGAAGTGCGGATTTTGGCAGAGTAGCGCTCGGCCAGTTTGTCCAAACTCCTGGAGAATTCAAGCTGGAGTTCAGCTTTTCGCCGGAAGAACTCCTGCAGATCCTGAAGCAGCTGCAGCCGGGACTCAGACTGCTGCTCCAAACACCGGAACTGCTCCACCAGCTGGTTACGGATCTCTGCAAAAAAAAAAAAAAAAGAAACAGAAAAAGCACTGTCAGGAGAGATTAAAGCGCTTCAGTTCGCTGGACCATATTTCACCCTATTTAACAGAGGAGTGGGGGCACAATTCAAGCCAAGGTGAGGTGGCACTAATAAAACAACTCAGTCATCATCCTGGGATCAAGATGGACGTCAAAGTGCATTTATCTTCTGTATGAATGTGCGTGCGTGTGGAGTGAGGGCACATGTGCACATGAAATGCCTGCCTGTTTATCGTAGCAGACAGCACGGAAAATATAAAATAGGTCAGCTCCTCAAAACGTATTGTGCTGAGCCAGCCTTTAGTGAAGTTTGCCTCGAAATTCTGGAGCTTATATCCATGCAAGAGCGCTGCGGCTTTCTGCTCATTGGCTTCGAAAATGTGATTCTCCGGTTGAAAATCAAGTCATGTGAAGGCTGAATTGTGCACGGCTTGTTTGCTTTTCCAGAGCAGTCATGTGACATCAAGGTCCAGCATTCGCTTTGTTAGCTGAAGGAAAAGTGTCTGAAAGTCCCGTGACTCAAATCGTATCTGATCCTTGTTTACGGTGACAGCGTTTCCCAACAGAAGATAACATTGTTAGTTCAAATAAACAATGGACAACTAAAATATACAGTTGGAAATGTTCGAAAAGAAGAATATAAATAATAGGACTGAAGTAGTATCTTACTCCCACAGTCATGTCATTTCTATGTTCTTTCGCGTTCTCTTTAGATACTATGATATACTTCTCAGTTTGCCATAGTGGTTATTGTCCTCGGTCACTGTTCGACTATTTCATGCTACATTTTCACAATGTCACATTTTCAGTAGTTTATTTCAGTCGGGTTTTAGTAGAAATCATGCCATAAAAGAACATAAAAAAGCACGTGTTGCACCATATAAATGAAAAGCAAAAAATTAATTAGTAAAGCAAGAGACGAAAACGATGCTCTCAGAACAACAGAAGTGAAATCACAAAGCGCTAATGTTTGCTTCCACAGCATTTGATCTGATGCAAATGAAATCTCTGATATGAATGACTGCGAGCATTTGAATGAAAGCAGCGAAACGCATGATAAAAAAGATGGGAGCATGAAAGAATTCTAAAACCACTTCATTATTCCACAAGAAAAAAGAATTCTAGTAATTTATTTTAGCAACTTAATTAATTTGTGCTCAATACATTAAGTATTGATAAGGTAATTACACGGTTATTAACTGTTGAATAAGAGTACTTACAATGTTGTTTAGTAGGGCTGTGACAATGTGCATTTAGCCCGATTCGAAATTTTCCTGAATACTCGGGTGCCAATTTCATTTATATTGTGATTTATTAATTTATAAAAAATAATAATAAAAATCCCCTTCACGGCTTCCACAGATATTTGGTCAAAGTGGTGACCGTGATTGTATTTGTGTATTCATAAAGAGTATTATTCACTCTTTATAAATATACAGAGCAGTTAATGTGCAATAACAGGGAGCCGGAACAGGTTCTGACAGTAATATTTTGGGGGCTAAACTGTTTCAGCGATTGAGAGACTGCGTTACCACAAACCAATGTGCAGATGCAGCAGGAGAGAGACGATGAGGGAGCTGGATTAAATAACCAATATCCAACTACTTTCCCCGCAGTTTTACAGCCCAGGGCGACCAACCATCACATGGATGGTGTTATTCCACTATCTACGTTCCCACAGAGCTATACTGAGCAGAGCACAAAGCGTTGCCACTTCTCTCGTAACCAGCATAAAACTCAGGCTTTTGTCAGGCCTGTCTAGCCAAGTGACTTCATATGGATATATATTATGAATGCAGTCCATGGTGCATCTGCGAATTGGCACTGTGGAGTGACAGTTGGCCGCCCCATGCTAGCATCAGCTACGTGAGTCCTTGGTCAACATTTGACAATAGTTGGTGTTTGAAAATAAAAGCTTGTTACGAGTATTAAACTTGTGTGTTTGATCGGCTGCTCTGTTGAGCAGGAGAGGGCTTGAGCTCAGCTTGCCAACTGTTTGCCAGGAAACTCGCATCATAAATATAGAAAAACAGAGAAAAAAATCGATTCCGGACAGAAATATTGATATTTAATATTGTCAAAAATATAATTTGGAGTCATATTTTTCCCCAGCCCTTGTATTAGAGTGAAGTTTCAGTGATTGGACCAGGTCTGTCTTGGACGCTGACCTGCACTTTATGATGACAACATATGAATAACTTGTTATGAATTAGTTTATTAATGGTTATGTATGTTCCCTGATCTAAAGTGTAACCACATTCTCTCCCAAATGACTGAGGAAGAGACACGACTTCACTGGCTCTTCTCTTGTATCTGCAGAGCTTCTAGACTCTGCTCATATGCAGTTGGTTATTTCTTAACCTCACAAGGATTACAACGGATAAAACGTTCACCCTTACACTGGAAATGTTTAAGCTGTGTGTGGGTGGTGAAAGCCTAATGGAAAAAAAAGCTTAATTAAAGTGAGTTGCAGTGAAGAAAATGAAAGCATTCAATCTGTCCAGTGCTGCACATCACCTGTCATAGCAGCAGCAGTCACATACATATATATATATATATATATATATATATATATATATATATATATATATATATATATATATATATATATATATATAAATGCAGTCGCATTTATATATATATATATATGTGTGTGTTGCAACTAGCTTTTGTCTTCCTAGGTGTGTTTACATTGGCGACACCAGCTACACGTCAAGGAAAAATAACTTGCCACTCAGTTAACATCTTTTAACACACACTCTTAAACACAGCCTCAACAAATCCATCACTGGAAGACAAAAGGAAGTAGTCGAGCAACATTGCGTTCCTTTATGACAGAGTAATTCAATAGTGCGAAAGATTGCTGTGAACTGAATGGAACATTGTAGACCAGCACCAATGGAAAAGATTGCCCGGCAGAAGAACTAGCCCTTTGTTTTGACCTAAATGATGTTTCAAAGTCTCGGGTGAAAATGTGAATGGAGCAGTCGCGGTGAGTAGAGATCGCTGTTCCCTCAAAGGTCTCCTCAGTTGCTTGGTTACAGACTTCCAGAGAGAGCACACCAGGTTCCTGATGGGACACTGGGAGCAGGAGTGGCTCGCGGTAACGACGACAGACACACTTCCCTATTTCAGAGTACTCCAGTTGGAGGTGCAAATATTATCTGTCACTTGGCCCATGAAATGTTGCTGATGTCACATGTGAATATTCAATTTACACCAACATTGTTGATGTAATTTTATTTAGCAATGAAAGCGAAGTGCATAAGCTCAATGGGACAGCAGTCAGTTTCCCCTAAGCACGTGCGACACCCAGTAGCGACGGAGTCAGGAAGCTAGCCACTATCCTTCTCAGGGCCCATTTACACAGCGCAGAATCCGACTGGATCAGTTGTGTAAATGCTGGAGATGAGATTCACTTCGGTGCCGATAGAATTTGTGCATGTCAACTCCACAGAAATCCTACTCCGAAATCCAATAATGGCGCCTGCTGTTGTGAGCCTCGGGCTTCTTCATGAAGTTTTCATGTACTTGACCATGCTGCCGCATTATAATTTTCATAGGCGACAACATATCTCCCATAAGTATCAGATTCTGGATACTCCGCGAATCTGCACTGCATTCGGAATATCGCTATCGCTCCCGCAGAGTCTGCAAGGCAATATGGTAGGACCTTGGCCGAAAATCCCCGTCACCAAAGCTGAAGCAAGGAGGCTGGCAGACGGTTTTGAACAGACTTGTGGAAAGGCTCAATGTCTGAGAGGAATCGACGGGACTCAGGTGGAAACTAAACAGCCACCGACTACATGAACTGCAAAGGTGAAGGAAGGGAACAGAAATGTGATTTCCAAAATGGCAAGAATAAAACATTCAGCAAATTTGATTGAATCCTTCCTCACAAACTACCAGTCGGAACATGAGACTCATCTGGAGGAAATCCAGGCTAATGCTAGTGGGACCATACCTCCGTCGACCTATTGAATCTTGTCACATTTCACCAGAACCATCTCGCAGACCTCATGCAATAGTGTTGATAAAGACCTCTGGGAAAAATTGTTATTGGCCGACTGCAGTCTCCAAAATAAAAAAATAAAATAAGAATAAACAATGATAAATAAAAGTAGCAAAAAAGGCATCTGTCAATAAGAGAGCAATAGGTGGAACTATTGTGAAATGAAAAATAAAAGTTTAAATAAACACAACAATAACACACAGACCGGAAGATTCAATGTTTCTTACACCAGGAAAAATGCCTTCTGCCCTAAGAGCTACAACATCAACAATGATATAGTCATTTATGTTGCTGTTTAACATGCTGGTAAAAAAGGCACATACGGTGAAACAACTGGCAAGAACATGAACACGCCACAGACTAATGAGCACATAGAACCGATTCCACCAGAGCAGTTCACATTATTTGCATTCACTCTCCTGTCTGGATGCTATTTTTAGAAGCGAAACTGTTACTAGGGATGGGGCAATATTGCAGTGGATTCGATGAATGATTCAGGCTTTATTTCCGTGTAATGCACCATCGTGAGGGAGCCGTCAGCAAGTTCAAATCCATGTAGACCCAGGAGTACGACTCTGCAGGAGTTACCTCGCCTTTCTTTGTCTGACTAATGATTACTCAATAGCATTTTTTTTCTTAAATAAAAGTAGCCACAGGCCAGAACAGGCTCCTGAATTAAGATTTGTCTCAGGCGATAAAACGCTCCACACCCACAAACGCGGAGAAATTGCACTCACAAGACGAAGTTACACCACTGCTCAGCGGACGAAACGTTGCCAACGAAACTGTGAAAATGTTGAGGATATTGGATTTGCTTTTCACTACGCGGTTAATTGATGTCATCCACTACGATTTCTAACAACATTTATGGAAGTGCAAGCCATTTTGGCACGTAACGATACTTGCTGCCTGCAACTGTTCAATAGCTGCCGGCCATATTTGATTTGCAGTGGCTCCAGTTTCTGCAGGGAAGATGAGCAAACATCACACTGCGAGGAGTCCTTGTCACCAGAGACGGCTGCTGAACCTCGCCGCGCTCAGCGACTGCGGTGGCCGGCAGCAGTCTCCGAGGCTGTCTGCAGCCAGCCATGCCTGGCCAATCACGCGTCCTAACCCAAACTGACACGTTGACATCATTTAGCGCAACTCAGGAGCTGCAGTCGGTGAACCCTCGCCTCATGAACGCGGTAATGAGTCCATTTGGCGAGGTTCAATCACTGGACAGCAAAAATCCTCCTGTTTTAGACTCCGCTATTGCAGTATTTCCTGCTCAGCCACAGACACATTGTCTCGGTCATAATACAACCCCGGCAGTTACATGAGGAGACATTCCTGTATTATGAGGAGTCACACCACGGGGTGTGTCCGTGTGCTCATCAGGGAACACACACCTGTGAGGAACGCCACATTTATCACTTAAGGTGCAGCCTTTGGGACTTGAATTGTACATCTTCAAATGAGGTACAGCTTCAATTTTGCCAGAGATAAAACAGAATTGGTCGGCTGCTGTGCGCCATGGCAAACTATAATTTAATACATCCATTACAGCAAGCAAATGAAGAAAAATTAAAGATAATGTGCCGTCCAGTTACAGACATAATAGCAAGGGAACATTGTCACAATTGGTTTCTGGTTCAGCAGGATGTAAGCGATAATAGTCTCCAATTTAAAGGGCCAGTGGAACATTTTATTATCAGGATCACCTTTGGATTATCACTCACAACTTCAGTCCGGCTGATGTCGCTCGACTTCCTCTACTGTTTTCTTATTTTCATTTACACAGCCACATGAGTAGATGAAAAACAACCACAATAACTGATCATAATTGAACACAGAAGTGTACAAAGTGTGGCTCGGGGGCCGCATGTGGCCCTATGCCTGTGTTTATTCGGCCTTCATGGGCAAAACAAAAAAAAGAAAATGTCTGTTTTTGCATCATTTACTCCGCTAATGCAGAAACATGTTTCCCTTTACTGAATAAATAAAATAGAGAATCTATTCGAAGAATCTATAAATCGAAGAAATATAAATTTATTAATCAAATATACTACACCAATTTGATAGTGAAGCATTGAAATTGAAGTGTCTTTTAATATTCATTTTCATGGGCTTGATGGCCCTTCATACTCCTTCTGGGATTTAGTTGTACACGCCGGACCTAGCACCTTCATTTGTCAACGTTCACCTCATGTTGAAAAACAAAGTGCATTTTAGGAAAATTGATATTGAATATAAATAAACTGGATGATGAGCAGTACCTGACTGTATGAATCAAGTTTTGTTCAAACCGTATGGTAGTGATAATACTGCATTTGATTTAAATCAAAAGAAGAACAAGAACAAAACAACAAACTTCCGGCAATATTTGAAAGATAACGCAATATTCTGAGCCTTAAAGTGCGTCTAACTTAGAAACATAAACGTAAGCATGACATGTATGAACATGAGTTTGTTAAAATGAGATAAGACGTTTACTAACGGACATTTATGATGGAAATCTTCTTTCTTTTATGGCTAAAATCAGACATGGATGAGGCCAAATGCCTCTTGGTGGTTGGTGCAGGGAGTGTCTATAGTGTTTGATCAACGTGATGCTCGCAGTAAATACAGCTCCAGACCTGTTAAACTGTCAGCTTGCTGAAACGTGTCATTGGGGCTTGGGCCTGATTGAATTGCCCTGCACTCAGCACTGAGCATTAGTGGTGGACAGTGTCGATGTCAAAAGCAAAGCCCAGCCCGGCTCAGAAATGATCCAAACGCAGTCACAAAATGAGCTTAACATGTCAGCTTAACAGCTTTTACTGAAAGTGAGATGGGAGAAGGAGAGCTGATGGAGCAGCGCTGCACGGCGTGGGGGACGTATAAATAAATATTGAAAAAGGAGGAAGTGAATCGCAATTTTTGCAACTTGTTTCAAGCTATTTTGTGGACATAAAGCTGTCCCTGAAAATACCTTGATATTCACAGGACGGAGGAAAACTTTAAAGCTGGCGCTCACAGACGTCACAAAACTGTTGAGTGGATTAATGATGGATTAAACATTAAACACATGGGCTCAATACCAAGGCATACGTTTGCTCTTTAACAGTAGCCATTAGCTATGTAGTGTCATGTGCACATTTGTTTCCAATTGATTTGCAGTGAAGAGAGGAAATATTTAAAATATATATATTTTAAATCCCATCATAGGGGGCCGCCCTCAGCTGCTAAAGCACTGGGGAGATCAAAAGGAGATGTTTTTGCCACTAAAATACATCTGAGATGAGTGAGTTACGGAGGTTTGAGTGAGGAAAGTATGAAAGCCTGTCATGACTCATGGTTTGGAGACTGAGAAGAAGACAGGCAGCAGAGGTATAAGCGAAGGCACTGAGGTCCTCGTGAGGCAAACAAGCCGCTGCTCCTCCACATCAAGAGGAGTCAGCTGAGGTGGCTCAGGCATCTGTTTCGGATGGCTCACCGTCGCCTCCCTAGAGAGGTGTTCCGGGCGTGCCCCACAGGGAAGAGGCCCTGGGGAAGACCCAGCACACATTGGAGCGACTATATCTCATGGTAGCTTGGGAACACCTCGGGGTCCCTCCAGAAGAAGAGGAGGAAGTGTGTGGGGGACATGGAAGTCTGGGCATCCCTGCTCAGACTGCTGCCTCTGCGTCCCCGATAAGCGGGATGAAGAACAGAAAAGTACAAAAAAAAACACTGCTTTTTTTCCTTTCAAAGCTGAATGAATTAAAAAGGTAAAAACAAAAATCACATTCAGCACTGTGACTCTTTCAAACACAAGTTGATAGTCGGCCCAGACAGTTAGAAGCAGGGGAGCTCAGGGTTTCCTGGCATGTGAGCCCCTTTTAAAATGATATGAGTCATTCCAGACATTTCATAAAACCCACAGACTCGTGTGTTTTAAACAGAACATTTAAAATGTAATTTTTTTAGCCAAAGAATCTCTCCCAAAACATAGTCACATGACACAGGGCAACTACCAACAGCAGTTGAACAGTTGTGGGTGTAATGTTTATCTGTCTGTCTGTGTATTACTCAAAAAGTAAAACTGATCTGAATGATGTTTTTATTTTGGGAAATGTCGGTAACTAGTAAAAGAACTGACCAGATTAGATTATTAAATTCCAGTGGTGTTCTGAACTTGGACTGCAGAATGTTTTGAAGGAGGACTCAACATTCAGTTGGATGGCCTTGTGCTCACACGCCCTCCTCTGTTCAAGGCCTCCCGAAACAATAAAAGACTTTATAAAAAAACAGCATGCAGTTGATCCGCTAAAACAAATCTACATGTACCTGCCCCAACATTGTTTGAGGGTTGTTCGCTACATCCAGATTAAGATTCGGATCAGTCCTACTGAAATGAATCGAGGGTTTTTAATGTGAGAAGCAGAGAGAGTCTCCACTCCAGCGAGACCTTGTGAGGATGAGTGGCGTAGTGGCGTTCCCCACCAGCATCCTCTCCTGACCAAGCCTCTGCAGCATCACTTCCTGACTCTTTATTTGGTCACATATTTAGCAGCAGACAGTGAAATCCTTTCATGGTTCATAATTGATGCAGACATCATGCATTATTGATGGACTTTCTCAAGTGTTTGCTGTGTGACCTCCTCCAGCATTTTCCCCTTCAGATCTCTGGGAAAAGACAATATTGAGCATTTAGATGTGAAACCTGTTCGTTTTAAATCAAGACGTGCTGTGTGCACAAGGTGTCACGTGGAAGGAAGGAAGGAAGGAAGGAAGGCCGGTGTTGAGTGAGGTGAGTTCAACGCCTGATGCTCAGGTTTGGGAGCTGCATCAGCTGCACACGTTATAACGCTTCACCGGCTGATTTGGCCTGCAGGAATAAGCTCGTCACTCAGCTCGAGCACATGCATCTCATCCGATGACAGCTACATTGACACGCACGCGACATTTATCGCGATAAACAAGAGGCATTGAGTGGGATTCCAAGTGATGTTGGAAATAAAGTTGGGCAGTTCGACAAAGGCCTGCTGGTTACCAACCTTTCACTTGGGTCTCATACTCGGCAATAATCTCTTTGTCCTTCTTGACTTTCGCCTGAGATGACATTTTGGTGGAGAAAGGCGGGTACAATCCACGGAGAGAACGACGTGTGGTCGGTCCCACGACGCAGCTGAACTGCAGTCCTTCACCGGAGAGTTGAGCAGCAACAATCAGATCATTCACTTCCGAGATTTAACGCCTTTTTCTCGCGCGGGGCTGCTGCCGCTCTGCTGCGTTCAGGGGCGACGTCGACCTAAAAGTGCACCGTGATGCCGAGCTCTTCCCCCGAAAGCGAACCGTGCAGAGAGCGGATGGTTTTGCCTTGGATGGACATTTTGTTTTGTCTTCGGAATCCCCGTGAAGGTGAAAGGAAGAGCAGCGGCGAGAGTGCTGCATGTGGTCGCGCGCGTCTCCGGGCAAGTTCAATGCTGCTGCAGCACAAGACTGAATGGACGTGAAAGTCGATCTGAGGCTCCGCCCACCTCTCCCTCCTCCCTGCTTCAATACTTCGCTCCTCCAGGCAGATCAAGTCTATCACAAGGGGAAAGATGATCTACGTCACATTTTTAAATACCGTGTGTCAGTGAGAATGTATCACATCATGCTGTGGATCACAGACCCTTGACTCTACAGTATGGATGCAATCTGATACCGACCATGTCAAAATGTTCCATTGTCTGTTTGGACTGCGACTGTTTTAGTCTCTATTGTGCTCACTTTGATTTGCTCTCGAATACATTTAACCCTGTTCAATTTCTTTTTTTTTTTTTTTTGTAATAATATTTGCCTTCTAGTCGATATTTCGTATCCCTCATTTGATTTATGGTCATATAAAATTCAATAAAACCCCTCACTTGACGCTGTATTTACAGTCTTTTTCTTAAATGTTTATTTTATGTTTTAAACCGGAAATGTAACTATTTTCCCCCACAATCTTAAAATGTATTGGGCACTCACACCATATTATATTATTTGATAATAATATGAATATTATCATTTGAAAAAAATCCCCTCACAAATAAACAATAGAAATGTGAAATATTGTGGGGAAAATAATGTACTCATCACAAATCAAAAATACCAGATAGAATAGTGCAGCAAATGAAGTAGAAATGCATTAACTAAATAATGAAAATATATTCCATTCCATTCAATAATTAAAGGGGGAAAAATAAATGGAAAGAATACTTTCTAGATTTGTATGATTTCTTCAATCCTTGTTAACCTGTGAGTTGAACAGATTGCGTGGATCTACACACAATCCATTGTAAGTGTCAGGAGTTGATGAAATGTAGAATCAGTGCTTTGTTGTTTATTTATTTATTTTAAATAAAATTGAATAAAAATACCTTTTAAAGATACAGACGACTGACCTCATGTGGACTTCCTGCTCCAATACGAAACATGACAGCTCACTAAATTATTGTTTTCTATTGACAGCCACGGTTAAATTTTATGAAGTGTACCTGCCAATAAAGTAACAACACTGACAGCTCCAGGATCATACCTGGAAACCTGGGAACCTTTGAATAGCTTCAGCTGTAAGTTAACTCATCATCATTCTCAAGGTTGGATATGACATCATCATGTGTGTGACGCTTGAACTCCAACAACATGCACTGACTCAGTCTGAGATTCAGAAAAAGACAAAACACAGCAGAATTTTAGATTCAAAGTCATCCAACTGTCATCATCTGTCTGTGGAAAGAATGCTGTTTGACAGTTATCGTGTACTGCGACATTGTTATTACAGCTTTTTCACATCACTGAATGAGAAAATGATGAGTCACAATCTCGTAGCCGCAGGTTATTTAAACAGTTTCATTGCCTGATCACCTGGTTGTTTGCCTACTGCATATTAATTCAACTTCAAGCCATTTATTCATTAGTCTACTGGTTCAATGATCATTATCATTGTTGACACTGCCTGAATATTATAGATGTATGCACCACATATGAAGAAATACATTTGAAACATATAAGTATAAAATAAGTGATTCATTTTAGCTGATGAAAATCCCCAAAATTAATATTTGTGATCTGTGAAACACAACAAACTCCTGACATCATGCAGCCAAAACTACAGAGACTTGTTATTCACAGGTTCTTATGAAAACAAAATGCAAGAGTTAAAAATGCCTATGCATTGAAGGGGGAGCTGCTGAGCAAGTGCAGCTTGTAAAACTACATGTTGTTCTTCCAGTTTGAACTAACCACATTTCTGCCTCTGGAGGTTGTAAAACTACAGCTATAAAAATAGCTTTAGCCACCACTTGCTACGTGCCATTAAACTCAGCGTTGAACAAATCAGCACATGGTGCATGTGAGAGAGAATATAACTACGTCCTAAAGATGTTGGATTCACCAAGGCCTGCTTCCTCGACACAGATTGTTATTGTATAGGTGTTTTGACAACTGCTCTTAGACCTGAGGAGCTCGGATACATTCCGTCAATATTAGATTATTGTGGACATTGTGTGCCTGTGAGGTACAGATTTTAAACCTTCTGGATTTAATGAACAGATTTCATATTATAATTCGACTTTTTATTTCTCAATAAATAAAAATATTCAATGTAAGTGGAGTACATCCAGGTTTGCAGTAATATATCCAAAATATGATGAGGTATTTGCATCATAAAATGTGACCCGATACGTTCGCAATATTTTATAACAAAATCGTTTTGTTTTTGTTTTTACGTAAAAGAAATCTAAGTTAAATTACATACATGTTTTTTCTTATATCAACAGCTGATGCGTTGCGAATCGACGCAGTTGTGTCAGGAAGAGTGTGACTGCCCTCTGCTGGCGGTTTGTGAGCAACGAGTATGCCATAAATAGAAGCTAAAGCAGGTGACTTCTCCACACTTGATTATTTTTTAGTTTGAATGTCTGTCTGCTGGTCACGTCACATATCAGTGGCAGCCGACCAACTAGTTGTACTTGTTGTCTTTCAGCAGCGAGGCGCGTGAGCTGACACGGTATTTGGCACCAAATGACAAACGCTTTTCAGCGCCAACTCGTTGCGACGCACAACTAGAGTAGGAACTCTGGCATGACAGACATCAGCCGTGCAAGTTCAGACATCACCACCTGACTTAAGTGTGGAGGAATGTTCCAGAACAGTTAAGGCCAATGCAATGTTGTGATTCAACTGTTTGCCGTCTTAAATAGGTTTATTTCGAATTAAAGTCATTCCACCTCCTCTGACATGAAAGTGGTTTGAGTGGCTCCGGAGTTCCGAGGGAGCCGGTGCGTCACCCAACACACCTTCCCACACCCACATTCAGACGCGAGACTTACCGATGACCTCAGATGATCAGGATATAAGGGAGTCGCTGGCAGCGATGCTGTGAGTGCGCACGTCTGTGTCGGAGCTGCGGACCGGAACCTGAGGCACCATGCTATGGACACTATTGCTACTGATAGTCGGGCTGCTGTTATCGCTTCTCTTCTGCGCTCGCAGCAGGTAAATATCCATCTATATTTGTGCAGTTCAGAGTTCAACTGCGGGCGTGTTCTGGCCTGAGATGAGGGGTCGTGTGGCGCCGTGTACAACATCAGATGTTGGCATCCGAGACACTTTATATTTTCACAAGAAAATGAAAATAAAATACAATTCCGTTGGTTAGTCTTCTGGCAGTGTCATTTTTATTATAGTCAGCTTACACTGGGCTTGGAGGTCTGGCCTCTGGACCTGTGAACCGGACCTGGGTTAATACGCTCCAGCTCGCCAAAACCTCCAAAAATCCAGGTTAATAAAAGTATCATTCCAAGAACTTTGTAGTCACTGTACGCAAACCACAGGTATGAAGAACTGGCAGCCTTTGATAGTCATCCAAGCCTCTGATGGCATCTGCCAGTCAAATACTTTTAAACCGAAATAGTGTCATCACCACAGCAAACTTCATTTATTACAGTAAATATCGCCCCCATTTAAATCGATTTTGACTAAGAGTGTTGAGAACGGTTCACAATATAAAGCAATATAAGAACAATTCTAAGTATTTTAAGTACAGATTTTGTCTTTATTGGCTTCATTTTGGCTTTATGGAACAGTGGTTTAAAAAAAATAAATCAATGTTCATTTTATCAATATTTGTCCTTAAAACATTATTTGACGCACAGGGCAAGGGTCAAACTAGAGTTCATGTCTGCCTTTATATATACACTCAGCTGAAAAGCAAAACTATGCTCATCCAAACTGAGATAGTCCAAAATCTTTATAGATGGTTTTCAATTATTATTTTGCATGTTGAAGGCCAAGAAAGTCAATATTTTAACTTTCATTCATATCTGTGGGAAAGACGTTCAAATGCTACAAGGAAGGAAAGCTAGTGAAAATGGTCATTACTAATATGAGAAGTACAAAAATGGCATTAATAGCATTTTAAATTTGACGCTGTTAGAAATACAACTTTCTAGAGTTTCTCCCAATACAGGCCGCATGTGGGTGTGCTGCTGGAGGTAGTGAAGGTGATCCTGGCAAATGAGGCAAGGGAGACTGGAATACTCAGGGAGAAGTCTGTTACCAGATTATGTTCATGGGAATTGAGCTTCACCTCACCTCAGGTCGATTACTAGAAGAAAAGTCTGACGCACGTTTGACCCTCCCCCCCCAGAATTCTGATGCGCGTGAGGTGGCCTCATTATGCAATGGGTTAACTGTCAAGATGCTATCTTGCTTTTTCACATGTCTTCATGAGAGAATATGGTTGAGGATTTTCAGTTACCATCTGAACAGGCAGCGATGATTTTATTTTTCAAATCCTGCTGAGAAGATTGTTTCTTTTTTATTTCTCTTGTAGGCGTCCCAACGAACCGCCGCTGGACAAAGGTTTGATTCCCTGGTTGGGACACGCTCTGTCGTTTGGAAAAGATGCCCCAAGGTTTTTGGCTCAGATGAAAGCTAAGCATGGCGACATCTTCACTGTGAGTTTTGTTTACAGCTGGTCTGTTAAAAAGGAACAACGCCACCAATTCACCGATGAAAAACAAAGATGATTTCCTGTTAAGTTGAGAGTGTTATCTTTCGCGCTTGACATGTGATGTTAGTTGGTGCTAGGTTTCAAGTGAAGGTTATCTAGAGACTCACTGTTCTAGCTGCTTGAGGTCACCTTCACTTTCTCTTATGACACTGAGACACACATGCACAAATACACTGCCAGAAAATATCCACTTTATATTGAATCGAAAACACATGCAAGTGGAAATTAATTACAAATAATAAGCAACGTCTCATAGTGTCAAAGTTGATCTTGCCACAGTGATTCCACAGTAAAATTGAACCTGAAACCACTTTTAAACATCATTATAGTATATAAATTAACTATGTAGAGAGATAAGTGTAACTTGATAGTTCATATCATTTATTCAAAGTGAATGCTTAATAAATGAACGGTCGTTTGTTAGAAAATCTGGTGAAATGCAGCTGTGATGTGATCTGTAAATTCCCTGACACTGGATCTTGCCTTCAGGAGACTTCATGTCCTTCATCTCTTTTTCAGGTGCGCGTGGCTGGGTGTTATGTGACTATACTGTTGGACCCAAACTCCTTCGATGCGGTGCTCAACGACACGATCTGTCTGGACAGTACTCGGAACCGGAGCAAGATCATCCACCGGGTTTTCGACCTGCATCTGCCAAGTGTGCAGCCAGGAGCTGAGCGGAGATGGATGGAAAAGTAAAACGTGTCAGAGTGACGCATCCAGTTATGGCGACGGAGAAATGAATTGTGCGCATCTCTTGTTTTTGTCAGGCACTTTCAAGGCCTGAGTCTGTCTCGACTCGTGACTTCCATGGACGCAGAACTGCAGGAGATTCTGTGGAGTGAGCAGACAGGATGGGGGTTGACAGAGTGGAAACCGGAAGGGCTCTACAGCCTCTGCTACAGCTTCCTCTTCAGGTTGCATCAGAAACGTCCTGCTCCTTACCACATCACAAAAACACAAAATGACCCAATTCTAATGCAGCCACTGTTTCCTGCGCAGGGCGGGGTATCTCACGCTGTTTGAGAGGAAAGAAAATGCTGCTGCTGTTTACAAAGAGTTCCGCAAGTTTGATGAGCTTCTCGCCAAACTGGCTCGTGGTTGTGTTCGGAGCGGTAAAGTGAATTTGCATCCTATCCGTTTCCTACATGAATGCTCGTCGTTTATGCCAAACATTTTGGATCATGGCAGGAGAGAGAAAAGAGGCCTACACCTCTCGGCAGCGGCTGTGGGAACTGCTGTCCCCCAAGTGGCTGCACGGAGGAGCCTCTGACCTCTGCTGGCAGCAAAGTTACCACAGCTTCCTTCAACAAGAAGGTGTGGATGCTGAGATGCAGAGGAAAGCTCTACTGCTGCAACTCTGGACCACACAGGTGAGAGTGGAGCATGCTCCAGCATAAACCAGCAACACTGCTACCCAAACACACACAGCTTCCCATACCCTGACTGCACTCTGAAATTCTTCCCATGACCTGCATGCTAAGGTTGCAGAGCCAATGGATTCCTGTCTGTCACGGTAACATGCTGCAACACGCAGCACGGAGTAATTCAGCTCCTGCAGTAGTCATCAATGAGTGCGGTTGGATTTTGCACACGAGAACAGGAACCGACAGGAATGACTCAGGCAGCGATGACGTCTGTCCCAGAGTTTACAGCCCCTTCACGTGCAAGGTCTGGTCCCGTCAGATTGATCAGGAAATTCCCTTTTGGCCCCCTCCTCCATTTTTCAGTAGCAATGGTGGGAATAGGGCGGGTGTTCATGTTGTCCCTCCAGGCTGAGAAAATTAGAATAGAATACCTAGATGTTTAGCGTCTGTGTCCCTAATTTAATTTAATTTAATTTAATTTTGTTCAAATAAAACTAGTAGCAGTATATACTAGTATATATACTAGTATATATATATATATATATATATCTTTTACTGTCTTGAAAATATTTGTATAAGAATTTCAATTTTATAAGAATTTCAAGTACATTCAGAGTAGTGGAAACCCTGGCCATTGTGTAGTGAAAAACATCCCTGAACAAAAGCAAACAGATGCTTTTATTTGCTTTTGTTCAGGGATGTTTGTTGCTGTTGTTCATCCTTGCTGCGACGTGTCTTGTGCATCAGTGTGATCAGTGGACCAGAAACTTGTGCACTTACTAAGGTTCCCTGTTGTTTGGAATGCAAACTATTAAATTCAATTAAATTAAAATCATTTTTTGTTGTAATGAATCGTAATTAACTTGTTAAAATCCCATATATATATATATATATGGGATTTATATATATATATATATATATATATATATATATATATATATATATATATATATATATATATATATATATATATTTGATTGCGTGTTAGAATCTAAGTTTGGGAGTAATTATTTTATTTATTCCATTTTTTTACCATGTGAAATTTTGAATCACTGCCCAGTTTGGCCAGATGGGGGAGGTAGCGGGCTGTTTCAGCGTTGTTCTGACATTCCTCAAAAAGGATGTAGCAGAGGCTTTTAAGTGGCCAACTGGAGCGGGAATCTCCCTGGAATATGTTCCTGCCATGAAAACACTGAGTGACGGCGTAGGTGGGTGGAGGGGTGATTGTGGGCTTTAAATAGTCTGTGGCTGCTGCTGGTCCGGGGAAAGACCACACAGCCTCCACACGCCTGTGCACCAACACATCTGCAGGGAGATGTGAGCACAGTTGGGCTGGGATGGAAATTGGAGCAGCACTGCAGAGAGGATTAGCTGGAGTAGTGAGGAAATATGGAGCAAGATGTTTAAATGGAGAGGAGCTTTCATTCACATGATGTGTGCTGAGATAAGCGTCCTGGAGCTCATTGGTCACTCGAGCCGTCAGGGCCAGGGAGGTAATGTGGCTCAACTGTTGTCGCTTTTGGGCATTTGCCCAGTCTGTCAATGGACAGCAGATCTGAGGTAGAAAAAGAACAGCGCCCTTAACCTGCAGCAATTACTGTCTGACAGGATCAGGTGTCTCACCCAGCGGCCGACAGCTTTGTCTCCTAATACCTCACTGGGCTTTTCTCTGGATGAGATGGAAGCACGCTGCTTTGTGAAAGCAAACAGTCTGACTTAACCTGGAAACGTGCTTGTTTTTCACGCATTCATGTTCCAGTAGACGCCCAGACTGGACGCTGAATCAGTCCCCGCCAAACAAACACAGGCTTGTTGTTGTTTCCTCACTGATGACTCCTTATTTATATTAGTGTAACGCAGGACCTGCTGCCTTCTGGCTGCTCGCCTTCCTCCTCAAACACCCCGAGGCCATGGAAGCAGTTCAGGCTGAGATCAGAGGTCTGACTCTGCAGGAAGGTTCCCAGCAGCGTCCCCACATCCAGCGCCTGGAAACACAGCGCACACCTGTGTTCGGTATGTAGCAGCTGCTGCAGCTTTCCCTCGCTATCCACTAGAGATTTTCCATCTTGGGGCCGGACCAATTTGGGGACGTGGAAACACACGCAGCTAAGACCTGTGGAAAACAACAGCAGCAGGAAAACAATCTAAATGACACCCACGTGAATTTGCTTATTTAATTTTCACTGACATCATTCCTTCCTGCAGACAGCGTTCTGAGCGAGACTCTGCGGCTGACGGCGGCCGTGATGATCACCAGGGAGGTGGTGAAAGACAAGGCTCTACGCATGGGGAACGGGGAGACGTACCACCTGAGACGTGGGGACAAAGTCAGTCTGTTCCCTCTGCTCAGTCCACAAATGGACCCACACATCCACCAAGATCCACAGGTCTGATCTTCCATCAAACGTCACCCCTAACAGAAACACAAATTGTTTTCCGGACTTGAGTTTTCCGCTCAGGGAAATTCAACTGTACACAATTCCCTTTCTACTCTATTTCTAGAACCGCCTTCTCCCTTTGGTTCTCCCACATTTACTTGCAGATCCAAAGCGGAGGTGGTTGTAAAGCAACAATCCTTTCTGTAACATCTGTTTGAAAACTGCTGCTATCTGGATGGTTTCTTTCAGTTTAGCCAAACTTCTCGCTCTTTGAATCAAATCAAAGCAGGCAGCATCAATGTTTCTGGAACTGTCCTTTTCACCTGAAGGGACAAGCTCATGCACAGCAACAACTATCGCTGCTGCGATTACTACTACTACTACGATTACTGACTCCACTCATGCTCATTCATCTTCTTTAATAATCCCTTCAGCTCTGTCAGAGGGATGCGGGGATGCTCCCGGGTCTGAGTGGAAATTCATTCTCTCCCACTTATGCTGGGTTTACAGTGTGGTGTCCACCATGTTGGACAGTGAAACACGTGAGCGTCTAAGCTCAACATGCTGCGAGCAATAACTGAGCTTCATCTGGTTTAAAATAAAGTCAGTGAATTTAAAAACTGCAGCCATGTAAGCATGGTGATGGATTGTTTTGAACATTGCAGCTTGGCATCAGGGTCTCTGATGGTTGGGAAAATGCTTTTTACCAAATAGCAACAGTTCATCTTGGGTGAATGATGGAAGACCGATCGAAAAAGGTTGAGATGTTGTGAAATAAAGACAGAAAATTGAAAGGGAAATAGTTTTGTCGTGGAATTTTTGCGAATTATTGACTCAAATTGGGAATAAAAGAACAAGATTTGAATGAATACAAGGCTAAAATTATACACTGTGAGCCAGAGAGCTTCAGAGAAATGGCCACATGTGGCCCCTGAGCCATGCTTTGTTCATGTCGATTTCATCAGTAGAATTATTGATGTACACTGTCTCCCACTTTACATACTACACATCCCACCATGCACTGCAACAGTTGAAGCACTGATCACATCTGAACGAGCCACTATAAAACTAGATACATTCAGAGCCATCAAATGCAATTATTTTTATGTTCCCTCTTAACAGGAATTCAAGTATGATCGCTTTTTGAATGAAGATCTGACAATGAAGGATGAATTCTACAAAGAGGGAAGGCGTCTCAAGTACTTCACAATGCCCTGGGGAGCAGGGAGTAACATCTGCGTGGGGAAAGACTTCGCTGTGACTTCCATTAAAAAGTGAGGAATCCTTTCAAGAATCGAAGCTTCAGATGAGTTATGTGATGGCTTTTCCACATCCAGGCGTTTTCCTTGAATCCCCATCATGAGCAATGGACCACAAACTGTAGAATCTCAGTCTTAAATGAACTATATTATCCTTTTAGTTCCTCTTTCATCTCTCCCATTAGCAAGGCGCTGCAGTACACTAATTACTCCTCGACTGTGAAGAGGGGAGAGAGGAGGGCTCACACCCACTTACAGCCGATCCAATGTTAGTCAAAGGTCAAACTCTTTAGGTTGTGATGGCGACTTCTTTCTCTCAACTTCACAGATTTGTCTTTTTGATCCTGACGCATCTGGAACTGAAGTTGTGTGACCCGGACGCGGAGCTGCCTCCGTTCAATCGCAGTCGCTACGGTTTTGGGATGCTGCAGCCCGAGGGCGACCTCCAGATTCAGTACCGACTCAAGAGGACGCTCAACAAAATGTCACAGAGTGATTTATGTGAACAGTGAACATTTTTCTACCCAATGTGTTTTTGTATTTAATATATTGTCGTATCAATAAAAGCTGTTTGGACTAGCAGTGTGTGTTTTTAGGGGGAATTTAAAGTATAGTACTTATGTAGAAATACTAAACTAGAAAAAGTCCAATTTAGGTTTATGGACTTGAGATTGATTTGAATAGACGAAAGAGCTCTGTTAAGACACAGAGACATGTAAATCAATGTAGCTGAAACAGACCTCGGTGGATGTGAAGGGTTAAAGAGATGTGGAGGAGAGCGGGGAGCCTCCTGGATCCTCCTTCAGCGCGCAGCGCCTCTTCACTCAGCTGACTGCAAACACACCGTGCTCATCACTCTCGGCACGTACTTGTTGATCTTCGGACCAAAAAAAAAAAGATCGCACCGCGGGATGCTGAGGAACCAGCCGGAGGTTCGGCTGTAGATCTCGCTGGAGACTGGTGTGACATGTCGGAGGCAGAGGAGGGGGAGTTGGACTGGGTTGGACCCTGGCTGCAGTAAAACCGTTAACCTCCTTGATATATATTTTTTCCTTGTGATTCGTCCGCACCAGCCGTTTGAATGTTCGCAGTGAGGTGAGCAGATTTGCCAACAACTAATGGCCATGACGGTGAATTCATATGGGTTTGAATATTCATGAGGCGTCAAGCGTGTGTCATATAACTCTGCACCATCATGAGAGAACAAACGCGAACAAGCGCGTTCACAATATGGCAGGTTGGTGATTCAACCTCTCTTTTCGCCTCGCGTTGCAGTTTCCCCTTGACATAAAAGGTGTTTATTTATTTCATCGAAGCTGCTCGTGAGTAAAACAGAAGGGTGGAGGCTCATTCAGTCTTATTTCCTACTGATTCTGCGCATCTGGTTACCGCATCTCTCGAAACAAACCAATCGAACGGCGTCGTGTTGTTGTTGTGGGTTGACCAAAATGCGAGGGGAAAACTTTGTGTAACACTCGCCACATCGTGTTCCAGGTGTTTCCCAAATCATGTTCGACCCTAAATGTGGAATGCGTGTCTCAGTTTAGGGAACAAGGTGTTTCAGCACCAGCCTACTGGACAGCGGTCAAACGTCAGATCAGAAAAACAGACAGACTGTAAACGAGCGCGAATGACATTAATAAACCTGTTTATTGTTTAGAAACGAGTGGCTGAACTGTCAGTGATTCACGGGTTCTGGAAACAGCACGTACTGTGCATCAACCATCCATTTAACTGGAACAAAAGTCATCCCAAACTTGAACAAAATGGCAGGAGGAAGAGTCACAGGAAGCCTCTGGTGCTTTTGTACATGTTCTTAGATCAGCTTGTAAACACTTCTAGCACATTCGTATGTCACCATGTTGAATATTTCAAACTTGACAAGCAAGTCATATAACCCAGTTTTTGGTCTTTTGAGGAGTTTTGGAAGAAGACAGTGACAGAGTGAAGATTTCTTTTTAGCGTCTGTTAGTAAGACGAGGGTGAGTTTGAGTTTGTGCCACCTTATGTCAGCAGTATATGATGCTTGTATGACCATTTCTATAAGATGGCATCATCATTGTGCAGACACTTCAGTCAATATTTCTTGGCACATTTCACAGAGATTGAGAGAATTTCTGCGAGAGAGGGGGCTCGGCTTCAGGGAGCCTGCATGGTGTGATAGTGGATAGTGCTGCAGCCTGACAGCAAGACAGTCATGAGCTGGATTCCACCGTGGAGCAAAATGAGTGAGGCAGATTGGCTTGCGATGTAGGGAAGTTGCAGATCTAGGTTTTAAGCACAGGCCCTCATTTGATCCAACCCCCCCATTGTGGACTATTCAATGTAGTAGGAGTCAACATTAAGCCATTTCTGCTGGGGTCTTGAAGGCATTGGTCGTCTTCCTTCGGACATTTTAGCACCTGCAAGACCCATCACCTAGTCATCATTTGAGTTCTGCGGTCTGAACTACGGAAGATGAAGATTTATTATTATTTATTATGGATGGAATGAGTGCAATTCATGAAAGCGAAAATGTGGTGAAACATCTCTCTTCATGTTCTCATGAGGGCAACTGTGCTCTACCACATTACTATCCGAAAAGTAATGGTTGGGGAGCCAGCCAGGACAACGACAAAGCTAGCATGCACTTTCTCTGACTTGGTACACATCTGCTGACATCCTCAACTGCCCCAAAAAGATATTGTGCCAATGTATGAACATGACTGCAATGTAATTGTCCTGGGATCTGGTGAGGTTTTTGGACCCAAAAGCAGGAGAGAAAGCAGGATCAGAGTTGAACCATGGTTTAATCCAGAACAAAAACCATGTGGGGCGACATAACCAGAGGATGAGGGTAAAACTTGACAAGATGAGAACAGCTCAGACATTGAAGAGTTCACAATGACTTGACTGAACTTAAGAATGATGATGACTAGAGGAGATGTCACGAGAAAAGCCATGGATTAACTTGCCGAGACAAAACGACAACTTGACTTGACGGTGACTAGACGATACTGGACTCAACAAGGTTACTCGACGTGACCTGGAGACTCGATGGGGCAAGGTGATGCTATGACTTGACTTGACGAAACAGGACTCGACCAGACTGTTGCTTGACTTGAATTGGAGACGTAACTTAACAAGACAACACAACAGAATGACTTGGCAAGATGAGACGGGACTCGAGTAGATCGTTGCTTGACTTGTCATGGAGACTTGACTTAACGTGACAATACAACACGATGACTTGACAAGACAAAACAGGACTCGAGTGGACCGTTTTTTTTATCCTTGTCATGGAGTCAAGTCAAAACACAACAGAATGTTCAAACTAACAGCAGAACAAAACTGAAGAGTGACATCATCGTAACGCTGATGAAGTTATTGGGGAAATTTCTAATGTGGACAATTTTGTTTGACCCTTGCAGACATCACCATGATCGGAAACAGGAGCCGCCCATAGCCCCTGATGTTTACTTGCTCCCCCATCTGAAGGTCATGATGGAGAAGTCCCTGGCAGAGTTCAACAAAGCCAGCTCTCGGTCAACGACGTCGCTCCCACCAGAACCGGTGGACATCATCAGAAGCAAGACATGTTTCCGCAGAGTCCGGCTGAATGTGGGCGGCCTCCCCCACGAGGTCCTGTGGCGAACGCTAGACCGACTACCGCGAACGCGTTTAGGGAAGCTGAGAGATTGCAACACCCATGAATCTCTGATGGAGGTCTGCGACGACTACAACCTGGAGGAGAACGAGTACTTCTTTGACAGGCACCCGGGGGCTTTCACATCCATCCTCAACTTCTATCGCACCGGGAAGCTGCACATGATGGAGGAGATGTGCGCCTTGTCCTTCAGTCAGGAGCTGGACTACTGGGGAATTGACGAGATCTACCTGGAGTCGTGTTGTCAGGCGAGGTACCACCAGAAGAAGGAACAAATGAACGAGGAGCTCAAAAGAGAAGCCGATAACTTGAAAGACAGAGAGGGGGAAGAGTTTGACAACACCTGCTGCGCTGAGAAACGGAAGAAACTTTGGGACCTTCTGGAAAAACCCAGCTCATCTGTTGCTGCCAAGGTAAGCACTTTTACTATCACCACCTCATACTCGATGGGTTTAGAAAGGAGTGCTTCATTTGTTTACCAAAACGCTCAACATCCTCCACAGTCACACTCATTCTCTTTAGGTGTTCCTTTCCACATCCACGAACCTCCTTCATTTGTATCTCCATCTCCCTCATACCATGTCCACTTTCTCTCCATGTGTCCAAACCATCTGAGTCCGGCCTTCAAACCTCTCAGACTGAGCCCTTTGAGACACTCATTTTCCACTCCCGATAAAAGTGCACCTTCATACCTGCCACTTCTCACTCCGGTCTCTCTGGCTGAGTAACTGTCTCTAAACCTTACTTTTTTATGAGACTGAAATGCTCCAACAAAGGCTTTCTTGTAATTATTTGCAGTTGGGTTTATGAGAACAGACAACACCTTTTGACAGAGACATTTTCCTTTGATGTAAAAGTTGAAAAATGAGTCTGACAGCTGCTGGGAAGCCGCTTGTGGGGAAGGACGTGCTGACAGGAAGGTGCACAGATAAGAGACGTGACTGATGATGTTGATGTCAAACTTCATTTGGGATTATTTTGGTTTTGGAGCTGTTCTGAAGCAAAGCAGTGTTATTTTGGGGATTTATTTTTTGTCTTTTTATTAGTTTTGATTATTCAAACAAAGTATGGATTAGTTGGCCTCTTATTTTGTGTCTAACCCTCCATAGCCTGTCCATCAAACTATTGCACAAATGCTATACTTCATATTGGACTTGGTCTCTGTCAGTCACTTTCTGCACACACGTGTTCATCTGAGACCTGGGAAGCGCATACATTACAAGCTCAAAGAGAGTGTTTGAGTCACTTTGATGAATCAATACTGAGGAGGAGCATCCTTTTGTCCAATAAAAATGCTTTTGACAGGCCATTACTGCAAACCTTTGTGGACAGAACGACTGTTGTTCTGCCTTTTTGCACATTATTAACACAGTTATCAATGTTGTGAGCTTTTATCCCTGCTTCTCGAGGAGGACAACATGAACTTTACAACTTGCTCCTGATATGATCCGTTGATTTGTGCGTTGTTGTTGACACGTGACCTGGCATCAAAGAGCATTAAAAGAAAACAAATATAACAAATATAACATGTTTCAGTCACCATACAAACAGAGAATACATTGGATTTGGAGTTCAAAAAAGTTTTTATACAACTTAAAAACGATTTATCAGTCACACCCGCTAAATTTAAGTAGGAAAATAGATCTTGTTCATACATTAACTGCAGTGGTCTATAAGCCACGGGTGCAGTGGTGCTGTCTGAGTAGTAGAAAGGTCAGCGGATCACTTCTAAATAACCTTTGAAAACAAAGTCCAGCATGGAGACCGAGTCATGAAACAAACTGGTCATTGTTCTGAACTTCAATCATGAACTCCTCGCGTCTGTTATTGACATTAAAGCACTCAAAATGTGCTGTTTTCACCTGTGTGTCCGAAGTTCTGACACCACAGCTGGTCTCAGCTGCTTCTTCTCGTCCCCGGTCCTCCAGGAGATCGGCTCTTTGGGCGGAGCTGCAGACATGCGAGCGAAAACAGCGCAGTTTGAGCACTTTAAGGTCAATAAAACGCATGATGGTCTTAGCCTGTAAAAAAACTCTATATAAGACGCGTTGTTGTATAAGCTGCAGGGTTCAGACCACAAGAAAAAAGTAGCAGCTTATCGTCGGGAAATGTATTATTTATTTATTTTTAAATAAGCCCAGCTACTGTCCAACAACAGAAAGTAAAGTAGACTTAGGATCCCGATCACGCTACGTAAATCAACTGAAGCAAGAGCAGCAGCACAGTAGACTTTTTAGAGAAAAAAAAAAAATCATTGTGTAGTGAGACACAGCGGCAGTATTTAACATGAGCTGTCTTTGATCACTCTTTTCCTCGCAGAACTGAAGGGATCAAAAAGGATTTTGTGCCGACGAACATTTAGAAAGCAGCACTATGCTTTGTTTGGCTTTCAGAGATCATCACATAGGAAATTGAAATGAAACTATTAGCAGTTTGCGCTGGCTGCTGCTTTGTGGTGAATGTTTAGTGAGAACTGTCAGCACTTCCCACAGACGCAGTGAGAGGAGTGCTGCCAGTCTGTCAGTGGAATGCTTCCCTCATAGGAATCGGAGAGATGTAAAATCGATGTTTATTGTGTTAGAGCTAAGAAAGTGCTGTAGCCTACAAAAGAGAGACGACCACTCCGTGTCGAGAGACGTGTCAGTCTCCATTAAAACGTTTGACGTTCATCAGAAAATGACTGGGAACATGCGTTAAATATTCATTTTAGAATGTTTGGTGCTTGTGATGATATGTGTCACTGCACAATGCAAAACCGCGTCGTCTTAATGAGCGAACATTCCATCTGAAAGACGATGACCTTTGAAATGGAGGAACGGTGAAACTCAGAGAGTTATGAGCCCAGATAGTATCAATGCATGGATCAAGTCGCAGGAATACTCCCAGGGTGGTGGGGAGGAGGAAGGTTGTAGGTTGATACGAATCAGGGGAGGGAGACATCCTCAATGTATCACTGTCAGCTGACTAACCTGCTCACAGGGGCTGCGCAGCAGCTAGCTAGAGCGAGGGCTTATGCTTGACAAACAATGCTTGCTTATCGTCAGATGCAGGAGGGTTTGCAGTGAGTTTCCTCACGGCGTGAAACTTGACCATGCTGTGATCTGAACCACCGACAGGGGCGAGAATCCTGACCACATAGCTTGTCCAGACCAATGTGGGCTCATAACTGGCTGTGCTGAGGACATATGGCCTAGAATTATGAGGATTTCTTTATAGTCACTGCACCGTTTTTTGGCATGTTGACCAGTAAACAGTGGCAGAACTTTATTTCATGGGGTTCTCCATATTTGGATGGGATTGCAAAGTGTTGAAAGTGTGACATTGTCTCCATTGTACTGCCACATTTTCAAGAGGATAAGAGGCGAGTGAGAGAGGCCAATCACACGGCACACAACTAATCTCATGCTTGTGGGAAATCTATTGGAGGAGGAGGAGGAGGTGTACACAGAGTTCTCCAAGGAAATGGGCGCTACACTTGCAAGTCTGGGGCGGAGCTTCTCGGTAAACTGCCTTTTACATTTAGTAGATTGGCTTTATCATTCCCATAATGAGGACATTTTGGTTGTGATGGCAGCATACAGACAATAAAGATAAACATTAAACATTAAAGACATAGACAAAGTAAAAACACAATCAATACTGTTGAAGCAAAGACACCAGAATGTCATAACAAAAAAGACTGCTGCCACTAGCCGTGGCTTTGTGTTCACTGTCCAGCAAATCCACTCAAAAACAAGAAAAAAAAAAAAGAAAAAAAAACAGAAATTGGTTAAATTTGTAGTCTTTGAAAATGTGAGAGTTCAGATCGCCTTGGTAAAGAAGTCAGCAAGAATATCTGTCAGGGACTGGCTGTGAAAGTAACCCATGTTCTGTGGGAACCCGAAGCAAAGACACTCCCAGCGACAGCAAAAGTTAACAAATTATTATTCACAGAGTAACACGAGTAGAAGCACGAACGAAACTGAGCAAGTAATCTGGAAACAGCGCACAAATCTGAACGCTCACGCACGGCAGAAACAACAGAGAGCATGTGGCGGATCAGAACTAGCTCATGGATCAAGAAGCAAACACAAAGAAAAGCGAAGGGCAACTGATCAAGAAAGCATGAAGCTGCCTGCACGGGAATGCTATCGATCCGGCACACTTGGTGAGTACAGGGAATCAACTCCAGGTGTGCGCCATTAGCAGAGGTCAAGCTCCCAGAGAGACAAATGGGGAACCACAGGAAGTGACAAGACACAATAAAACCAATATAAAAGTGGACCATGACACCATTTCCATCAACTCCAACTACGAGCTATAAGCACAAAGCTAAGATAGCTAGCATTGCATTTACCAGGATTTGGGGAATATAAGATATTCTCCTTATCACTATTCAGTTGACACTTTTCTTTAGGTGTAAACTGAAGGTACTAGAAACAGAGCTGTGTCAGGGGTCGCGGAGTACACCTGTATAATAACGCTCTGTCATTTGTCTCAATTTAGTTGTGTTAACTGCCATTTATGTGACTTTACCTGTCCACTCCATCAAAAATGCAATGTAGCTGGCCATCAACAGATGGTGAATAGCAGACGCCTGCATAAAGTAACTGGTTACCAGGCAACACAAACATCATTTTATCATGGCAGTAGAAGTGGAACATCAATTCCAAGTCTGTGAATATGGTGAGGGATGAGGCCAGATTAGTCTCTTTATGGCTCATATCGCTGTTTCCTTCTTCCATCCTTGCAGCTCCACCTCGATACCTCTGACTAAATGTCAGGGAAATGTCACATTAATTATCTGCCAGGAGACTCCAATTTGAAGCTCCCCTTTCAGTGTTTACATCCTCTGTGAGCCACAGCATTGTCTGCCTACTGCTCAAAATCAGATTTCAGATGACAGAAAGTATGATTTTGAGCCTGCTGGCATCGAGCCGTAGAGGAGCCAGGAATTTCCACGTGTGTTCAGTTGTGCTCAACGCTTTCTGTCAATGTCAGCACAGGGAAACTACACAGAAAAGACAATGCCTACAGTATAAAAGCATTATCAATAGGCTTTTTTGTATACTGGTCAAACCTGGGGCAACGAGTCAGGACCAGTGCTGTAAGTCACTTTATGTGGCCAGACCTCATATGGTTGACTTTGAATTTTGAAAATAGGCTCAAAACTGAAATGGTGTTTTCACTGGTAAATCTGCTTTGTGTGTGTCTTCAACAATATTGTTGTATATTGTTGTTATTACTCTGACCTGACCTCGATGTTTTGGGAGCTGAGCAATGACTGCTCAAGATTTAATTCTAATAACTTGAATGTATTTTTAGGCACGAACATCAGCTATATGTGAAAACGACCTCATTGGACATTACAAAACTGAGTCGCAATGGAGCGTATTTTGTCATGACCACGAAGGAAAAGGAGGGTTAAACGACTGAGCGATGCTGTGTAGCGTATTGTCATTGCACGACTGCTTAATGTCTAGTTTTGTCGCATTTCCAGGAAACAAAATATCACGTGAAGCACAAATGATGCCCCACTACTCCTCAGGTTCTCTATAAGCCAGGATCAGGTGTTGAGCGCAAGTGTTCTCTGGCTGACCTTGACCCACCATGGTCAAGAACACGAACAATGGCATAGTTTTGTCAAAAACTGGAGCGAGGAGAAACAACAAGGGCACATTGCGCCAGCCTGCTTTGTGTTTTGTCAGTCCAAAAGTCTACATTTATGCATCACTGCCCCCTACAGAGGGCCTGCTCACGCATGAGCTCCTGTTACATTCATTTAATGTCATAATTAGCGCACATATTAGTCAACTTAGGAGGCCTAATGTGTTGTCTTTCTCACAGTATTAGGTGCCCTCCACCTCTTGCCTGAAGAAGCAGGGATGGCCTCCAGCATCTGCCGCCCAATTAAGGGAATGAGAAACTGAACAACGATAATTAACAATAATAGTAGAAGCATTCTTGAACATGCCCACACATGCCAGTGGATCTGACCTAGAAAGTTTGTCTTCCGCACCTGGACTTATTTGCCTGACTTTGAACAGACTTAGTACAGTTCTGTTGTGTTTTGCGATTCAAAGCATTAAGATGGTTTAATGCACAATGCTGCTTTTGCATCTGCAATTCTTACACACAGCAGTCCTGACATTCACATCGCTGTCTTGAGCGTGATGCTAATAGCATTGACCAAGGGAGGGCAAGTTGGCGAGCTGCTGATTAACAAGGTCGGCCTTTGACATGCGTTGCTGTGGCGAGGAGAAGGACATGAGTGAACGAGTACACACCTCCGGAGACCAATATTTACTCTGCTCCTGCTGATAAACTGAGGGCAACTCCCAGTGAGGTTCAATGAGCAGCCATGATGAACAAATGAGGCCAAACAGGTTTGACTGACGCCAGATGTTGATATTCATTTGTCTGCTGCGTGTCTCAATGTACATCTGCGGTCTATAAGCCGTGGGTGCAGTGGTGCTGTCTGCACTGTAGAAGGGTCAGTGGTGCTTCAACGTGAATGAGGATCACTGCCAAACTAGTTTTGAAAATGGTGTCCAGCTTGGAGACTGACTCATGAAACAAACTGGTCAATGTTCTGAACTTGAATCATGGACTCCTCACATCTTACATTGACATTAAACTGCTCAAACTGTGCTGCTTCTCAAGACCAGCTCTGTGGGCAGAGCTGCGGACACGCGGCAATAGTACTGGAGTGCATTAAGGTCAATAAAACGCCTGCGACTTCATCGGTTTGATGTGACGAAGCTCAATATTTTGGCAGCATGACACTCTTTAGCCTGTAAAAATCCATATAGTAGCCGTGTCGCTGTATAAGTTGCAGGGTTCAGACCGTGACAAAAAGTAACAGTTTATAGTCCAGAAATTACGGTAAATAGCAGCGTGTATTGATATTACTGACGATATTCATTGTCCGAAGGTGTTAGTGTGTCTGTGGGTGGTTGTCCCCTGGTAGGACCTGTCCAGGCTGGCCCCTCGCCTTTTCCCTTCTGTAGCCCTTCTGCCAATGGGGAATATCAGGGGTAAGAGGCAGAAAGTTGATAGTGGAAATTTTCAGAGAAGTAGACAAAGTCTTGCCTCATGTAACATGTTTTTCACTGGTGTTAACAGCTAGTCAAGTAATGTACTTGGCCTTTGGATTTAAACTTCATTGCTGTGCTCTCTGATTATTATCTTTTGAATAAATAAAAGTAGTTGTAGTTTATAATTTATATCCAGTGTACAGATCAGTGAGAAGCTCAGCACTGAGGAACTCGAAGCAATCACATCTCTGTAAACTTCATTTGAAGAAAGGATGTTGAACCATCACTTGTAGATATCTCCATATTAATATTATAGTGACTGGTGAACTATTCCACTCGAAGCATTGTCCACCCAACCAGCTAATAATGTCAAGAGAGGACAACAATTTTTCAATGATGTCAACTTCAAAATGTGAGTTATTACAGTACTAGTTGTTCGTGAGGATTCACTCTGAATACATAAAAATGCCACTGTTGTTCTCAAGCAGAAGTTGAAGAAGAGAGTGCAGGCAGGGTGGTGACGTGTAAATGAAAAAAAAACATTAATATCATTAACCGTTTTCTAGACTTTTGACAATTGTGATAAAAGATTGGTTTCGATAGACAAACAAGTCAACAATAGTTTCGATAGACAAACAAATAGACAAACAAAGTCTAATAATAATAATAATAATAATAATAAAGTAAGAACAATTTCCATTCAGCACACTGAGTTGGAGCCGCAGGATCTGAGCTCATGCTACAGACCGACTCCAATCTTCAGCTAAACTCCCAAAAGTGTCAGTGTTGACAGGTTTTCATTGCGAGTGACTGAAAAGGAGAAGTCTCGAAACAGATACTTCAAAAGGACCAGTTTGCGGAATATAAACTTTTAAAAGACGGCAAAGTAGAGAGTCATGGATGTGGTGAACCAGGACAGGGAGAGGATGACTATTGACTATGGCTGAGGAGGCGAAGTTGCTGTAGCAACCCCAGATGAAAGACGTTATCCTTGAAGATGTTGAATAATTGAGTTCGTATGTTTTTGCTTCATTTATAATAAAGGCAAAAATGAGCAGAATGAATGGATAATGCATATAATGATCTAGTTTCATCAGTCTGAAAGGGTCATCTGTCCGGGACTTTGTTGCTCTGGTTATTTCAGATGATGGAGCAGCCTTTGTGACGTTACTGTAGCTTTATCTCTCATGCAAGGCTGTGATAGCGCTGTGGCTGAGCATTGATTGTACTCTTCCAGCCTTGTCATGCATTTCCAAGTGGATATCCCAGGACTTGCAATGTCAGCGGAGCTTTTAAGGCAGATGCTGTGGACACAACAGAACAGCACCTTTTATCACGCTGCCTGTGACTGTGGTCATCAGAGTGAACATCCCAGTAATACTGCCAACACTGTAGTTCTGTTGAAAAGAGAGGAGGATTTGACAGCTTAATAACACAGAAACGCTGTTATCGTGGATGAGAGCCGGCCATGAATTGTGCATCAGCACTGCAAAGCCAGACAGCTCCTTTGTTGATTCGATTTGGAGTCGAGCTGTATTGTGAGCACGCAGGAAAACACACAAAGACATGGCGAAGCCTGAGGAGCCAAACCTTCCAGAGACAAATTACACAGATGAACCATTTGATGGAGAGAAGTGGAAGTTACACACGAAGCAGAAAGATTACCGAACAGAACATTCACTGGTCACGTCAGGTTTGTTTGAGATTGCTTCAACTGAAAACCATGTATTTTTAAAAAAGAAGCAGGGATGTGTTGTGTTGTATCCAGACCTTAACAGGAAGTCAAATCTCTTCTTGACGGTCAATTCCTAGATCAATTTTAAGACAAAAGAATGAATCCACCACTTCTAAAAATAGCATCAGTGAGAGGGCGCGAGCAATATTTAGCTCATTTATAAATAACAAACTATTTGTGGCATGGTTTTGAACAGGAAGGGTAAAACAAACGTCACCCTTTGGTGTAGGATCCAAGTCTCGATCAAATTTAACTGTAAACAATCCTGCTGATTTTCAGTCAAACGGATGTAAAAGTATCATTTTCAGTCCAAAACTCATCCAATAAACATGTCAAGATGAATGACATGATATTAACATATGCGTGTTCAGCATTTGTGTTGTTATATAGGTTAGATTACATTAGATGTGTGAAGCTATCAGACAACACAAGACAAATAATTAAATAGACAAAATATATAAACAAATAGCATGACAAAAAATAATGAATTTTACATTTAAATTAATTTTAAATAAATAAAATAAAATAAATTAAATAAAATACATAGAGATATATAGAATGTAACTGGAGTATAAGTAAATAGATAATACATAAATACATAATAAATTATAGAAAAAATAAATCATATAATTCAAGAAATTAAATTAAGAATACATTACTTATTACATTAAAATAATTAAATAAAGAAAATAAAATATAAAATAAAATAATAAAATAATTAAAATACATTATTAAATACAATGTATTTAATTCATAATAAAATAAAATAAATAAATAACTGGCAAAAACAGCACATTTTTAGTGCTTTAATGTCAATAAAAGATGTGAGGAGTTCATGATACAAGTTCAAAACCAGCCAGTCTGTTTCATGAGTCCATGCTGGAGCCCGTTTTCAAAACTAGTTCAGAAGTGATCCATTTTTATGCACCCCTGGCCTTTCTACGGCGCAGACAGCACCACTGCACCAGCGCTTATAGGCCGCTCCAGCATATGGATGAATAAGATTTATCTTCCTTCTTAAATTTAGTGGGTGAACCACCCTCACGATCCGTGGAGTTCTCTGTGCATGACTGTATGAGCTACTTCCTCTTTATTCTCCGCTGCACACAGCTCAGCGAAGGAGAAAATAACCACTGAAGCCAGTTAAACCAAGTGGAATGGATTTATTACATGGACAGAGGAAACACTCGGAGCTCATCAAAAGGCCCCCGCATGCCGTGGCCAGCATGATGGGCATCACCGCAGCCAAACACCCCTGCCCTCACTTGGATCAGCGACTATGAGGCTCTCACCATGTTCGACAATGAACAGCCAGCTTTCTGAATTATAACCAATTTTGCCACCATGCGTTTAATTATTTAAAACCTCTTAAACTGTAACGTAAATACGAGCATGAATGACTTCCTCCACCTGGGGCTGTTGACATGTAATGCAGTTGCTTCACGGACTTTTGCTTCCACACATTAAGTGGGTTGAGATTTACTTAATTATGCAAATCTTTACCATTAAAATTAGCTTGAGAGTATATTCATCTAACTCAATTGGAATTCATTCAGTTCCATCTAAATTGTATTTCTATGCGTATCTCCACCGTCTTTCTCTAATTGAAGCACTCCTGTGGTTCAACACTAACTACTCTTACAAAAGGAGCACTGCAAGGTTTCCACATCTATTTCTCAGCATGGCAGAACTGAACGGCTCGGACGCTTCAGTGGCACAAACTGCATCAGCGACTGTGAAGGAGAAACATTCACCAGGCCGACGACGGATTGTTACCTGGAGCTCTTGGAGAGAAGCGGCTTGATAACGTCCTTCTTGGGTTTCTTCAGGCTTTACAAATGAAGACATCAGGCAGGGGAGCTTCCATGACATTTCAACAATCCTTGGGAGCGCTGGTAAATGCAATTTTCTCCAGCCTGAGGTATTTTTAGCGGCTTCCTGACCGAGCATGTTGAAAACAAGCGATTAGTTCATTGGGAGGAAATGAAAGCATGTTACATTTTGGAGCATCACCGATGTTCTTATTTACTTCTGACAAGTCACTGAAGTGAAGAGTTGATTCAGTTGGTAACTGGTGATTTTATTTTGGACTTTTCAAAACAACACCGTAAATCTTGTATTTATCATGTTACTCTCAGGTGAAGGTTCGCAAATATGGCCAGACCAAGTGTCAAGGACTACAAAAATGGCCGCACATTCCTGACAATCCATTGTGACTCCCATATTAATGTTCTAAATATTAACATATCAAAACACATGCTCACTTGAAACACTGTCCAATATAGTATTGGTATCTATTTATCAATCTGTGAGAAGTTCATGATTCAAGTTCAGAACATTGCCCAGTTTGTTTCATGAGTCAGTCTCCATGCTGGAGCCCATTTTCAAAACTAGTTTAGAAGTGATCCTCATACATTTATAAGCACCACTGACTTTCTACGGTGCAGACAGAACCACTGCACCCAGGGCTTATAGACCGCTGCGGCTTATGGATGGACAAGATTTCTTTTCTTACTTAAATGTAGTGGGTGTGGCTTATATTCCAGTGTGCTCTACAGAACAGAATTTATGGTAGCTCCCAAGCTAACTAAGTGTGGGCACCCCTGCCATGCTCCATCTGAAGTTCGGCAAAAAGGAAGATTATCTGTCAGTGTCCTCACAAGATATACCAAAGCTCCCTGAGGGCTAAACACATTCGAGCTTGTTTCTCTAGGGCATTCAGCACATCAGAATTCTTTTATTTATCGCCTTCATGCTCTAAAACGTCTGACTGTATTTACTGTAGGAAGTGAGCAGGTGAAGTCAGCACCAGGTGGGAGTCAGATCAATCCCACAGGATTAAAAGCTGGAGGTTTTATTGTCTTCACCTCAGAACACAGGGTTATCTTATAACAGATAAGGAAGAGGCAAAATCCAGACTGAAAACTTCTATCCTCCTCTTTTGCTTGGTTGATCTGCGAGTTAGTGTTTCACGACTTCCAGTCTTGTGTTTCTTGCCCCGCCCTTTCTTTCATTTTTCTTTCTTTCTTTCATTCCTTTCATGGACTTATAAATATTCGATTGTTTTTGAAAAACAGATATTTAAAATGAAAATGGGGTTTAAATAAAGCTGAAATGAACTAAAAGTAAACCAGTGAAGAAATGGGTGAGTTGATCCAGCGGTCGACCTGGAAGTACTCGGCATGAGTCACAGGAGTCGTCTGAGGAAACAGATGGAGAAATGCCAGGATCAGCCCTCCTCGGTGGACAGAGAGAGATAAGAGGCAGGAGTCCTTATTTAGGTGGGGCCCGGACTCGAAAGAAGTCATGAAAACTAAACAAAATGAAGGCTTGAGGAGGCGCGTTGTGAGTAGCCTGCGGCAAATCACTGCCAACGTTGAGTCAGTCAGCTGATCGGGTGATGGAATGACATTTGCTTGCAAAAAGTGGGCCGAGCTTGACACATGTCAGACCCGCTTGAATCTGTGAGCGGCGCTAGGTTTTAAATTAATTAACGCTCATGTAATTTTCACTAAGACTGAACCCAGGAGTCGCTGGGTCCATCCGGCTGTGAAATGTTGACTCTCTGCTGGGTTTAATGGAGCAGCATATCTGCTGCAGAAAAAGAAAAAAAAGTGTCTGAGTCCAGGAGGCCTCACCTCCAGCTGCTCAGTCCAAAACACTGGTCTCATTTCCAGAGTTCTGGTGCTCTCACTGTGTTTCTCTTCTTTGACTCCCTTCTCGCTGCTTCCAATAAAAAGCTGAATAGTTCACTGTCTCCATCACCATGGCAACTGTAATTTCTGTGATCTTGAGACTTGAAGCTGCCGTCGATTCCGGAATCAGCGTTGATTGTCTGCGTGTGTGTGTGTGTGTGTGTGTGTGTGTTGTGTGCGTGACACCGCCTCTCTCTTTGCGTTTCAAATCAATGCTTATCTCTTGTTTACATTTCCCTCTGTGCTGCAGTCCGCGGAGAATAGCGTGATTTTCTAGCATGATGGAAGGCGAAAGCATAAACCTCATGACATACACACTCATTTATACTCTCTTTGTGTTTTAACCACACGTACTTTGGGGGTTTAAAAGTGACTTTTTGATAGAAAAAAAAATACCTCAGTGGCAGGCAGCAAGTTTTGAAGAAGATGAATGAATGAAAGAATGGTAATCTTCTTCAGCTGCCTTTCCATCTCTGGCTGGTGGGTGTTTGAGAGCAGTGGTGGGAAGAGACAAACCTAACTGTGCACAGGTGATTGGCAGCTGGTGTAGGGAGAGTTGACCCAGCTGAACCAGAGACATAACAAATGGTCCGGCTGGTCTGGGATAACTCCATGGCGTGGTGACAAGATGCAGCAGCACCAGGTGCCATGGAAGCATATTTCTAAGAACATTTCTGGCTTCTGAAAGTTCAAATTATTTCTCATTTCTCAGTGAACAAAATAACTTTTACATGTAAAACGTGGCTCCCTCAACGTCTTGGTCTTGGTCTCAACTGTTACTCCTCATTCTTAACCCCCAACCTTAGCCCTTAAAACCAAATGCCAAGGGCTATGCTTGACTTAGACATCGTTTTAATGCAGATACATCTTGAGACTGTAGGGGGCAGCATAGCGCAAAAGGGGCATCCAGTAAATCGCACTTGGCACTGAGGCGTCATGGAGATGGTCTGAACCAGCTGAACTCAATACTTTATGGCATGGACAATGAAATGATCAAATAAAGAGGAAACGTGGGATACATGTGTCGGAAAGTCAAAATCATTCCAGTGCCAGCGAATCTCTAAGTTGAGGAAGATATTTTCTTCAGTCTCGCTCCTCAACTTAACCTCCTCAGAATTGGGTAGCGGTTGCTCTTCGCGGGGGCGTGCATTTCTGAGGTGGATGTCGGTTGAGGATTAAGGAAGGAATTGGAATTCACCCCCAGAATTTGAGGGCTGAAGACTCAGTCAAGGGACGTGAGCGGCTAGACTTATGCCTCTGCATTCTGTATTCAATTCGGTCTCTGTCTTGGTCTTAGTCTCGCCCCCCCCCTCCTCCTCATTGGTCTAGGTCTCAGTGTTGGGCACTCAAAGTCTTTGGGTTTTGGTCTTGGACTGTGGTTGCTCTGGTCACGGACAGGTGGTCTCCACTTCGGTACTTCTGAACAGACATTGCTAACTTGTACAGAAGACCAGACGACCACTGAAGATGACGATCTATGGAGTAGAACTGGCCATCGTCTTTGGCGTGGGCTCCAACAGTTGAGCGTAACACACTGAGTGAGTCAATCTAAAAAATGTTGGCTCATCCACGGGTCTATGATCAACAAGCAGCTCCTTCACTGGCAATGTTTGACAACAAACATCGGCTTTATTCTGTATATGTTCATTCTGAGTGTCTCAGAGATATGTTCTGTAGTGGGAGATAATGATGAATGTTCACCGTTTTTTTTTTTGTTATGCCTGTATTAGTTGCTTTGGAGCTGAGCTTCAGCTGCCAGTCATTGTTGATGTGGTGCGACACATAAAGGAGGGGTTTGGAGTCCTCACCTCATGATGGTCTGGCATTTTAGGATCCCTCAGCTTGTTAGATATGAGCAGTCGGAGAGTGATGTTTTATCAGACCTGTTCCAGAGAGAGTTCAAGATCCTCATTTCAACCTCAAGTCTTCCCGCTGAACTTTCAAGCAGCGAAGAGTTGACTTTGATAAGAGCTGTGTGAACATGTCCAATTAGACGAGAACACAGGCTCCTTTGCTGGACCAGAACCTTACACCGTTTCTATTTATACAGCCACCGTGGACCAGCCGCAGTTTAAAAATAGATGCTGAGTCTGGATTCTCTTCTTCATCTGAAATGCATGAATAATTGAGGAGGAGCGGAGATGAGGAGGGATTCATTCAGGAGATGGATGCTGAAGGAATGGGTCTCCTACCTACTCCGGTGGTTCTGGTGAATGGGGCGGCGCTTTTAGCTCTCAAAAGTGTAGGATAGTAGAAAAGGCAGCCTGTGACTTAACGGTTGAGGAGTATCATCAGAAGGCTTGTGTAAAGAAAAGGCTTGACGCCGGAGTCTCATGCAATTCTTACATGTCTGGGTGAAAAAGGTTTCATTTTGTTGTTGTGTAGTTTTGTGCTTAGTCACAGCAGCGTTTAGGACGTGTGTATATATATATAGTACATTTGAATGGTGCTTTATGCAGTACTTCTATGGATGAAAAGGTGAAAGATTTATGTATGATATGCTGTAATGTTGTTCAGCGAAAGTGTTCTTGCTAATACAGAAAAAATAAGTATCTTAATTCAACACATTTTTAGGTTTCGTTTATAATATTAATATCATAGCATATCTCAGGTCCCCTGTTGCTCATTGTTTTGTTTTTTTTATCAGTTATTGTCAGTGGCCTATGAAAGCAAAAAGTTATTGCGCATCTCTAATTATGATGATATATATATATATATACATATATATATATATATAACATGAGGGGTAAAGCAGGTAAAATCCCCCAAACAACTACGAAGCAGTTAAATAAAGTCAAAGGTGTAAGATACGTAAGATTTTTTAAATGCAAAGCGCAAAGAAAAGACTTGAGAAGACTGTGTACTACAGCAGGCATTCTGGCAAAGCAGATCCATCTTCATCACCATAGAAGGGAATATGTTGATGAGGAGATAAGCTGCTGATGTGCTGCAAAAGAGGTCCTGCAAAACAAGCGAAAACAGGCAGCACTGAGGGACTTACTGATCTTCTCCTGGTTTACAAGATCATTTTTTAATCTCCTTTCAGCAACTGATCCTCTTTAATATTCACATTTTCAAAGGGGCCCTAGTCTGCTTTTCCATTTTTGAAGAGTTATCTATGGAATTACTGTTCCTTGCTTTCTACGTTGCTGCACACCAATATGTCCACCAGGGGGAGCAGCCCAGAGTCAAAGGTTTATGACAAACCCCAAAACCAACATGGCGACTGAGGAAGAAGTATTGATCACGTACCTCTTGCACAAAAGAGGAAACAGAAGCAGCATTGTAGGAGGCGGTGGTCAGAATAAACATATCACCGCTGGAGGACGGAGAGTTTCCGCCACTGTTATGGCTTCTTCGTGTCTCATTAGAGCTACGTATGGGGTAGTAACAGCAACACTGCCCCCGACGGTTTCTGGTGGTACTGCTCTGTTTGCTCCATATCTATAAGCTTTGTGGAAACTGGCAGACTAATAAAGGCCATCTGGTCTAATCTAATCTAAATATGGAGGAAATGAACACAGAGCACGGACAGAAGGCTCCGTCCGTATACCGGTCTGTACGTTGCGTTGAGCATAAATTGGTTATGAGAGCAAATATGTCTTGATAACAACAGCCGTATATGTTAAACATGTGGGACTTTTACTTTGGGTATATAAGTATTTTCCAGTTTTTGTGATGCTTTATCTACGTTTTTAACCGAGATTGTATGAAATTCTGGCTTGGAGATTTTCAGGCCTCACACGAAATACAATGAACACCATGTTTTTTTTTTTCATCTCCATGAAAATCCTTGTGCCTGCTGTAGTAAACACTAGGGATGGCTTGATATCACTATTGCACATCTGATACTCATTCACCGATGCTGCAGCCTTGGCAATCGGTCGATAGTGACACTGACCTCAAAAAGATGTCAAGAATAATGGATGTGAACTGCTGAATACTGACACCTAAACAACAACACTGAGGTTGTGCTTAACTGATTTGGTCGTATCTGAATTGAGGATATTTGGGCGTATCAATGGGATCTAATGGGGTCTTGAAACAAAATCCAGTCATTTCAGTCTGTATCGGACCCGATACTATTCCAAAGTGATACCTATAACTAGGAATGCACAGATGCCAGTTTTTCCAGAACGAGTAGTGTACGAGAACTGATGCTGATACTGAGTACTTTGGCAATACACAAAGTTACCTTGAGGTTTTTTTTCCGAGTATATCACAAGTTTCATCACAGTACAAACACGCATTTCACAAAATTGTCATAAACTGACTTTTAAAAAAATGCATGCTGTATTACACTTTCCATTGCCATTCTATGAGTATGAGTACTCCAGCCTGGTATTGGTTATTATCCGATACCGTTATCGGTGCAGCCCTACTTATAACTTATGACCAACCCTAGTAAAGATTTGGAGATTTGATAACTTGAGCGTGAGTGTCTCTTTGTCGACAGTACTCGACGGCACAGGGTGTCAAGCCCTGTAATCGGCTTCAGCAACATCTCACCCGGCCCCATGTTAGTCACACTGTGTTCCATGTAAATAAATATTGACTTGAATAGACAAGAGAAGTAAAGAAAAGGTTGTGCTCAGTCAAAATCCATCACACGTGAACACTGTGCTTTTCAAAGTTTCAAAGAAGACTTTAGCAGAGGTGTTGAAGACGTGTGTGTTTGACGATGCTCAGGAAAATGCGGACAACACAGTCTCCTCCCGTCTCCATGGAAACCCCTTCTCTTCCACAGGCCAGAGGCAGAGCCCTTCTACATCAGTCGGCAGTGTGAATTTATACCACATTATTTAATGCTCGCATTTTCACTCGCAGGCTATTTATTACCGTCAGTGACCATATTTGCCAGTGATCGGCCTGGATGAAGACGAATGTGTGCTCCAGCGCACGCCGCTGCAGATGTTCACACCTGAAGATGAATTAGGAACATTTGGAGCTGTTTCCCTTTTCAAAAGCAATTATGCTAATTTGCTTCATTCGGAAATAAGACGTGAAGACTAACCACGTGACCGTGCGACTGGAAAAGAACAAATGTGTTCCGTGTGAAAGGGTGGTGTACGGTTGAATGCTGAGAGGTCCTGGATCACAAACAAATCAGAGGGTAATAGTGATGGAGGGAGAAACGGGGAAGGATACTCTGTCAGACTTGCTTTTCACAAACAGGTCCACGTAGGCACCTCCTGTCGAGTTTGGAGGGGGTTGTCATGGTGACAGTGGCTAGCAGTCGAAGCTGTGAGACTGTTTCATGGTTTCCCTGTGGCCTTGCTCGCTGTGAAAAACTAGTCATAATGATCCTGAGAACCAGCACGTTCAGACCAGCTTTATTTCACAGCTCAAGTGTTCACGATGAAGATATAACCATTCTGCAACACCACTATCTTTTAGCCTCAACCTGCCTGTTGTCTGTTGGCAGCCAGAGTTGCGATGTGTTTGGCTGACACAAGAATACACTGTTATTGATGCATGTGGAAGGTGTGATACGCACTAAAATGTCTTAGGGTTTGTTTTGTTAAAAATAGAAAAATAACATGAGAAATAAATGTAAAAAAATAACGTGGCAACTTAAAAAAAAAACCACAATGTCAGCACAAAAAAGCAGATATTTAGTGAAGAACAATTTAGAAACATGCTTGTATCTTTTAATGCATCATCGCGTTTATTATTTATCGTAGTAATACATGCTCAACCTTCTGCTGTGCTGCATCATTTCATTATATGCAATCATTTCAGCAGCCACATGTTTTGTGGTCCACCAACAACAACAACGCGGCCATATTGACTTACAGCGAAGGCAGGGGAAACAGTACTAAGGATGTAAGGACTCATTAATACTGAGAGCAACCCAGGTCACTGGAGTTGAGGTGTTTTACCAGGGCAGAGATAAGAAGCTTGGTGAGTGAAATGCATGAGAAGCTTTGACCCTAATGATGTTGTTGAGGCACAGAGCAAATTGCTGGGACACTGCCTGAGCAACAGTGGTTTGTTCCACTGGAGCCAAAGCGTGTGAAGGAGAAATCTAGTGTGTGACCTCATGTGACGGCTATTGTCAACGTTATTCCTTCACTACTAAAGGAACCTGTCTGTACCCGTTGCATCTCCAGTCCATGCTCTGCCGTCCCTCAGTCCACATCGAACTTTGATCTCTGTTTGCCAGTCACAATGTGCAAATCCTCGCAGCATGAGTTCGGCTTGTGATGATTTTTGATTTTATTACTGTTTTCTATTTCCTTTCCTGCTCCAGTTGAGCCAAGCTGAGTTTGTAGTTCGCCTGCGGCAAAACTGGAAGCCTTGGAGGGGGAGGGGGTGTTGGAAACTCAGTGGTCAGAACATGTGTACCGGACTATGGACTTGACTATTTTATTTGGTCGATCAGAGACCCCACACATCACAGAAAAAAAGAAAAAAAAAACAGAATCCTTGCATGACCACTGGGCGGTACGGACCAGGTGATGCTTATCATCTAAACACATCTCAGTCAGGATCATCTTCGAGAATAAAATAGTGAGGCCTTGCCATCCTCAGGTGGGGAAGGGCAAAGAGACAAAACCTATCCACAGGAGCACCAGAAGCCCTCGGTCGTGATCCACGCAGTGAGACATGTTCCTGACTGATGGCGCTCTCCGTCTGCCAAAGTGAGACAGAGTGTGGTGGGTGGGTGATTTAGCTCTCTCAACTACCTGGTCTTCCTTCAAGCATTCATCACCAACTTGTTCAGCCTGTTGCTCTCAACATCCTTCACTCTCGAATGGTACAAAAGCCTGCCCCAAACAGAAAGCAAGTATTTGTGAAGACGAGCCTATAAGTGGTACTCAACTGAGAGATCCAAGACTCTCTTTCATGGGCCACCTGCGAGCGCTCCAACGCTCAGGTCCATAAGCCGCCGATGGCCGACCCAGTCAGCAACAGTCAAACCATGTCCTCAAACCTGGACCTCAGCCAGCTCCTCAGAAAAGCATCCAGACATGGTCAGACAACTGTTAGGAATTCTTCACACACATCCGTTCTCACTCATGTTGACACCTTGAATCCCGTCTGTACCGTTATGTATAATGGATACAGTCCAGTGTAGCACAGTTCCACCGGGACGTACATGAACCTGTGAAGAGTCTTTTTCCGAGCTGAACTGCCTTTTCAAATAGCCTAATGAGCTCTGTTCTCCACGCCACATGTGTCTGCAGATGACATGTTGTGGGACGCTGAATTTGTTTAAAGCCACCGAGGGATTTCCTGTCACTGTGTCCCTTCTGTTTCACACATTAAACTAGGCCTCCTCTGGTTTAGCATTGCCTACCTTGACAGTGTCCTCACAGAGAGCTTGAATGAAACTAGATCTCACTGACATTAGGTCGTAGAAAAATGTTATTTGAAACAGTTCACTTTTTGTTAAAGATGGTACCGTCATGTCTTCCAAGCGCTGCGACTACAAGTACTATTCATCATCAGCAGAACTCGAGGTTTTGGTTTGCCTCTAACGTCCTTTACCTATTTTTTCAAAAGCACTCGAGCACCACTTGAGCGCTCTCTGCTGACTGCACGAGGAACCCTGGTGATGTCTCATCGCAGGTCACACAACGATTGCTATCACAGCGGGAAGAGCCACCGTTCTCTTTTTGGACTGTTCGATCAATCGCACGATAGTTAAGACTTCAAATGCAACATTAAGGTCATGTGATGTTTCAGATCTGTAGGTTAGTTTTATTAAACAACAACTTTTGGACATTTTAATTCGCATCACTGAGCCACAGATGAAAGGCAGCATCAAATTCTCAGCTAAGATTTTACATTTACTTACTTTACTTTCGTTTTCTGAAAAATAAATTTGACTCAAATCAGTGAAATTAGAAAGCTTGTGGCATGTTCTTCAAATCTTACATTTTAAGATACAAGAATTAAATATGGCGCTGCGGTGCAAAGATGATCCATGTCACTTTGTGTGTATATGCTAAGTTCTCATCCGGCAGGCACCCTAACATCTGGCCTGGGGTTCAATGCATGATTTGTGGCTTGCAAGTGGCTTTAGTCTGTTGGAGGAATCCAGAGTACCCAGAGAAAACCCACGCAAGCCTAAGGAGAACATGCTAACTGCACCTAGAAAGATCCAGAGCTGGACTCGAACCCTGCACCTTTTTACTGAGATGCTAATAACTGCAATAGTATCAACCTGACATTTACAATGGAAAATATCTTTTCTCATGAAACAATATATTATACACTCAATATTTTTTTTTTCCCCTGCCCATTCCGAAAGCTATTTTAATTCAAGGGCAGTCTATGTATATCATCTGAGCACATCTCGAAATGCCGTCCCAGTCGGATTTGAATCTTCACTCAACCTTTTCTTTGACATGGTGTCTTTATGTGCCCTGAAAGGTTTGACAGGTGACATTAGCCATCAGCAGCTCTGCTGGCATGTGAAGGTAGCACGTATGGTGAGAGGCAGCCAGACGGCAGGAAAGGAGCATTTATTTTCAGGGACTTTTGCTTTATTTTTAACCGCCTCAGGTGCTGCTCTGCCATTTGATGTTCATTATCAATGCCGTTTTTGAACTGTCGTGCTGAAGACAAAGTCTTGTGATCAGACCAATTGGCCGGATTAACATTTCAGATGAGTATTTCTTGCTCATGAGAAAAAAAGAAGTCGCTCAAAGCGTGTCAAACCCATGGCCCGGGGTGACACTGTGGCCTAGGAGGGCAAGGAGTGGATTGGATACTTGTCATTTAAAGCACACCACTGCTTGTTGTTATCATAATACAGTCAGCGTTTTTATCAACTATAACTCTTTTTTTTTTATTTCAGCACCAAACATTATTGATGGGTTCAAAAGGCATCATGAAACATTGTCCTAACATTGTCCAGTCATGATTGAAAAACAATGCAAGGTTTCATTGAAAGAATAGTGCAAAGCCAAAGACTATCCAGCAGACAGTGCCATCTACTGGTGTTTGAAAATTAGGACACTGTTTCATGAAACCTAGTTGACCCGCCATTACCACAAATCCAACCTTAGACGAAAAACCTCCACTTTCTCACTCCTACAACATCACACATTGGTGTGAGCGGCGCTGCTGGACAGTTTGGAATAAGTGTTAAGACATGAGGTGGCGCTATGGGACGTTCCACTCTTGACAGGTGTCATGTCACTTGTTATATTTAATACCTCGTGTGCTTGGGAGCACACATTTCAGCTGTGCTGATTGTCACCCAATCCTGCCCTACTCTTAATCCCAACCTTGCGTTCAGAACATCACAAAACACAGGGAAACGTCTGAGCCAATTGAAACGCCAATGCATCAACATGCAACGTGGAAGATTGGCTTTAACATTGGACCGGACCATAGTCAATATGTGAAGCCTTTGGAGTGAGTGTCGGAGGCACAAACACGGGTGACCGACCCCACAGCCAGCTGTTTCAAAACAAGCTGTTCTTTTTTCCAGTACATCCTTTGTTTGGTGTTTGGAGGAAGTCATGTTGAGCATGTTCTGGTCCGATCCAGATGTCATGGCTCCAGACCCCTTGGATTCACGTTGTCTGTCTGACTAGCACTGGCAGCCCAACTATTGGTTGTAAAAAGTAAAACCTTTCAATTCAACTGTTTTCGGTCTTGTTCTGTTTTAGCAGCCTAACCAACGCTCTCGGGTGTTGGATTCAAATGGTTTGGCTGTAGGGCAAAAGTGGAAAGGAGAGAGAAGCCATTATTCACATCTTCCATGATGCTATGACGCTACAGCGGTGCTCTGCTTGGTGGTCAATATTGGCTGCTCTTTTGCCGAGTGTTTGAGGGTCTCAACCTCAAGCTACTACCAGTCCAGAGCAGTGCCACTGTGCGCTTCATGTTAAATGGTTTTGAGCGATCAAAAAACATAGACAGCAACGAATGAATATGGAACACACGCAAGCATCAACACTCCTGAGTTCTGAAAATCATACGGTTCTCTTGAATGAAGCAGAACCAGGTGACACTTGATGATTTTTGGATCATCGTGACTGAGGTTTTATTTGAAATCTAAAAGATTTCCATCACAGGCTTCATTAACAGGATTGCTGCTTTTTTGTAATGGCTGTGTTCTATTTCTCTTCCAGATCTTGGCCATTATCTCCATCCTCTTCATCGTGTTATCCACCATCGCCTTGTCTCTGAACACGCTCCCTGAGCTGCAGGACACGGATGAATTTGGCCAGTCCACAGACAACCCCCAACTGGCCCATGTGGAGGCTGTTTGTATCGCCTGGTTCACCATGGAGTACCTGCTGCGTTTCCTCTCCTCTCCCAACAAGTGGAAGTTCTTCAAGGGCCCTTTAAACGTCATTGACCTGCTGGCCATCCTGCCCTACTATGTCACGATCTTTCTGACGGAATCTAACAAGAGTGTGTTGCAGTTCCAGAACGTCCGGCGTGTGGTGCAGATTTTCCGAATCATGCGAATTCTCCGTATACTCAAGCTTGCCCGTCACTCCACGGGACTTCAGTCCCTGGGGTTTACTCTCCGAAGAAGCTACAATGAGCTCGGCCTGCTCATTCTTTTTCTCGCCATGGGCATCATGATATTCTCTAGTCTGGTGTTTTTCGCGGAGAAGGATGAGGAAGATACAAAATTTAAAAGCATTCCAGCCTCTTTTTGGTGGGCCACTATTACGATGACAACAGTGGGGTACGGGGATATTTATCCAAAGACGCTCCTCGGTAAAATAGTGGGGGGGCTATGTTGCATAGCCGGCGTTCTGGTCATCGCGCTACCTATACCGATTATTGTAAATAACTTTTCAGAATTCTACAAAGAACAAAAAAGGCAAGAAAAAGCACTTAAACGAAGAGAAGCACTGGAGAGAGCCAAAAGGAATGGCAGCATCGTCTCAATGAACTTGAAAGAGGCATTCGCTCGCAGTGCTGAGCTCATGGACGTAGTGGTCGAGAAAAGCGAGCGACCACATGACAACCACCTCTCTCCCAACCGCTGGAAATGGACGCCCAAGAGGGCAACATCAGAGACAAGCTCAAATCGATCCTTCATAGCACATGACACTGGCTCCCCAAACAAGGGCCGGAATGCCAGTCCGCACAGGCTGAATGTCCAGAAGTTGGAGGAGATGTACAACCAAATGGCCAAGACACAGTCACAACCAAACCTCAATGCGAAGGAGAGAGGCTCTAAGGTCGGAAAACAAAGGAATGAGATAGAAATGGATGCGATACAAGATCACAGAGCGCCTGCGCTTCGGACCCGAGAAGCTGGAGACATGAAGAGTTTGTCGAGCATTGACAGCTACATCAGCTGTGCCACAGACTTCCAAGAGAATCCAAACTTTTCCCATAGTCCTGCCATTAACCCCAGCCATACAGACACAGGGACGAAAACAGGCCAACCAAGCACAGAGCATAATAAGAGCCTACCGCCACTGTCGAAGAATCTATCAGAAAACGCCAGAAAATTCTTATTTTCAGGCAACTCTTCGAAAGCTTTTTTCTCTAAGGAAAGGGATCCAGGGCCATCCCCACTCTCAGACAGCTCAGTCCTCTCTGACCATTCCCTCTTGAGCCCAGCGATTTCTGCATACACAACTGCCAGCAGCAAGACACCAACCAAGTCGCCAGACAGCACTGCCTTAGCACCATCTGTCTTCACATTCCACGACTCCTCCATCAGCAAATATATCGACGCCGATACTGATGACGATGAGCACCTACGCGACATCTCTGAGGTCAGTCCATCGGAGTGCCTGCTGTCAGGGTCCAGCCCCAAACGCAACATAAACATCAACTACCAGAGAGGGGCCAACCATTTTGAGACAGCTCAGAAAATGCTGGGACAGAACTGTTTATTCCCCCTCGAAGGGATGTGTGCGATGGCGCACGAAAACCATATAGGACCAGAAGCGTCGCGCAGACCAAAGGGAGAGCGGAGGCAACAAAATACTTTGGACAAAGGCCTTTGAGACACAAAGGCATGTGCAAACCAGAACCCAGGGGTGTGTTTGGTCGCGAACACACTCACACAAAAGACTCCAGTGAAGCCAGAAGAGAGACCAAAATCTGTCATGATATCCTGAGCCTGTCTCTGGGCCAGAAGCTGAGTCGGAAGCTGATGGTTGAACACTCTGGAGGAGAAACATTTACGAATTTCTGAATGTCACTGCCCCTTCTACGGCCACAACACCGTGGCACTACCTATGTGGCTGCAGACGACCGACCGAGAGTAATACTCTTGGACTGATAGGTACAGAACCAAACAAAAAACTGCCCAAGCTCCCACATCTGAGACCCGTTTGCAGTCTTGGAGAGAGGACCTAAAAGCCTATACTTACTTGTGCCCTCCACTATCCTCAACCTGGCCTTAGTCATTCACATTTGTACAAGTGTGCATGTCTGCATGTGTGCGTGCATGTGTGGGAATGTTGGCGAGCGAGAGGCTGATAACTCAATGACTGACACGTTTCCGATTGTCTTATATTGTCCCCCATATTTTTATATGGAAAAGAGAGAAAGTTCGGTTTAGGGACACTCGCAAAATCCACCCTGCCATCATCACACTATGAGTTAGGTGCTCTTGAGTTGGCCTGGTGATCGAGGAGCACAGGGCCGACAGCCAGTCAGACTATAGGTGCAGTTTTTGTGCTGACGTATTTGGTAAAGAATGATACCGGTTACGGTAAGCACATTTCAGATCTGTTTAGCCAGGATGGCATGGACATCCCAGAATGGTTATGCAATGGAACACGCTTGTGTAGCTGGCTTCTGACAACACAATCTCACTACCAAGGTGTCAAATAGCAGCTACTTTCAGGTGAACATTTTGAAGTCAAGATTCAACGTTGTATGTTGACACATAGGTGTTTCGGTGGATTAAAACGTTTCCCCTCTGGTGTGACATGCCAAAGTCACTCTAAAACTATAGAACCAAATGTGGCTATTTCCTTCCGGCACATGATTATTTGTGATGTCAAACATAACAAGTGGTTGTCCAGAGAGAAAGAAGCGCCAACCTGTGCTACGCATATGCTACGCCACGGAAGGCCTAATGCATCAACATGCACATGCACCTCGCTCTGCGACACAAAAGTCCACTTGCAAATAGTGGTCATGTGATGCCTTGGGAGTGAGAATGTGCTGCCTCTGACAGCGTTGAGGGGCTATAGATTATTTAGATGATCTTATAATGAGAGGTTTTGCTCATTACTTGCCCAGTGATCTGGACTCTCGCCAGTGAACCGGCCTGTGGTCGGGAATCTCAGCGAATCAAAGGCGCCCATCGCTCAATTATTCATCACAAGGAAAACTGATACGGTTTGATTCAAGTTGCTCCTTTATTAAGAGGTGCACATCAGCAAAACGTCGACGCCACAAAAGCGAGGCCAAAATTATTGTTCATGTTTTATTATGATTTTGTTTTGTATTTAAAGCAACATTCTGCCTCTGAGTGTTGGCTGAGACGCCACCGGTCCGATGATGTCACAGACAAACTAATCGTCCGTTGAATCATTTGTTGAAAAAAAATATTGGCAGATATGATACATGAAAGTGCTTTAACAGCTCCCCTTTAGAGAGAAAGAAGCTCAGTCATCTGCCGGACACTCAGTGTTAAGCTTCTGTTGTGGTTTAAGAAGCACCTCCGCCAAGACCTGTCTGAGGGCTCACACTGTAGCCCAGCGTGGGAGCATCTCTACAATTCGCAAATTCTCTGAACGTGAAAGTGTTATAGCTAAAAGGAGCCGTGCTACAAAGAGACATATAAGGTTGTTTCATCATAGAAGCAGCCAAAGCTCATTTTGTTTCATGGTTTAAAGTTGAGCAGAAGTGATCCACGACTGACCAACGTCTGGAAAAAAAATTGATAAATAGCCTTCAAAGACGTAAGCGACAGTGGAGGAACTGTTGGCATGATGAGTTTCCATAGCGACAGCAGCTACCTTATTCACAAGTTGCTAAATGGGACGGGCAGCGTCTGCATGTCACTTGTACTCTCACCAGTCACATATAGAAGGCACCGCTATACATGTCGGCTTATTTTATCCTCACTGTGCATATTCATGAGTACTAACCGCAGCGTAATTAATCCGTGTGCAACATGTGAACGTGCACTCAATGTAGCAGCCGAGGAAAATCGCAGAAAAGTCACTCACCTGGCTCTAAGGTACGCAGGGAATGCAGATTATTTAAAGAAAAACCTTTAATGTACATAGACTTTCTATTCAACTGTGTCATGGTGTGATGTTAACTCGAGAAGCACAGTTCACAGATGAAAACAAGTGAGATATACGCTTGATATTTTGGCACAAATACACATTTTGTAATGGACTTTGTTGTACAAATATGATGACTGGCTATTCAGAGATGGTTAATATGAATGGACATTCATAGCGCAGGCATGAAACCATCAGGCCAAGACAAAAAAAACAGAGTTTAAACCAGAATACACATTTGATTCAACCTTTTAAAACTCTCTTTAAACATGGGCTGACATAAGGAATTCAATTGTCGCAGTGCGTTATGGGACTTGTATTATGAGTGGTTGGAGTTATTTTCACGACCACATTATGATCTTGTCTTGAGTCACAATGTTGCATCATCAACTCATCAAAGTACTGAATTGTTTTTCTAGGAGGCAACGGCAGTGATGCAGTACAGAACATTTATCAGAAACTCATACTTGAAAAATAACAGTATAATCAAGTATTGCTTAAGAAAATATATCAAATATTTGAATATATTTTACAACCTAAATCGCTATATCGAAAGACTGTTATTTCTTCAGAAAATTATGTTTGTTAAAAGATCATTTATTTTTTGGGCAGCTGTTAAAAAATGGAATGGATTGTATTTCAATTTAAATTATTTAAGAATAAAACAATTACTAATGACAGATAACAACGCAAAGTTAAGCTCCTTAACAAAAATATATAGTTTTTATACCGAGTTTGAGTGAATGTTTGGACCGAGCCGAAGAACCCGAAATTATTCGCGACAATATGACGTCATGATTTGTATTCATCGCATAGCTGTTTTGGCGAAGTACTGCACCATCTGGCAAGTTTTTAGTCCACATTTGGATGTAGTCTGAACTATTTTTTTGGGAGGTGGGATCATCATGAAATTACAACAGACGTTTCCTGAAAAACCAAACAACGTATTTTGTGTTGAAACGAATCGGTTGAGCAACTGAGAACCCATGAACGCACCATCATCAGGAATTTAGGGAATTAATATTGTAGAAAATGGAGAACAACAGCTTAAGGCATTTTAATAAACCTCAAATTTTATAGGCATTTTATTTTTTACAAAAAGTAAAGCCATTATTAAATTATTTATTTTATTTATTATTCATTTTTTTCAACATTATCTGCCTGTAAAACATGTTTACTCATATCTATAAAAAAAAGTTGAATTAACTCCTTTTGATGATTTATATCAACAAACAAATTGAAAAATAGAATTATGATTAAACAAATAAAAGGATCTTACTCAAAATATTCACATCTGAAATACTATATTTTTCTTTTCAAATCTATTTTTCCTCATTGAACACAGAATCGAAATACAGGACAACTGGCGTCTATCCTGAAAACCGATCCACACAGCGTTCCACAAGCTTCGCTCATCTCAAGTGCTTTCATCTCAGTTGATTCATTGACCGGAAGATGAAGGGAATTTGCACAACCTGCCGTGAAGCGTCCGCTGTCGGGTCAGCTTGTCTCCTCCATGGCGGTAGTCAGGGACCATCGTGAAACAAGAATTATGACAATCAATATTACACCGACGTAAGAAGCACCAGGGGAAAAAGGTCCAGGCTACATGTGTTGTGGAGTAGGAATTCTTTTTTAATTCACTTGATAGACTAAGATACTGTGACAACACATTTATTTCCATTGATAAAGTGACATTTTCCATCGCCCTCTGAAGCGCCGGTATTTTTTTTTTCAGCTCCCTCTCATGACTGACTTAAAGTGGATAAATATAATAGCACACCAACTGAAACTCCCAACTGTACAGTACATCCGGCAAATTCTACTACACAACTAGGATTCGTTGATAGCTGCTATAGATTTTGGAAAAAAACCCCATTTTTTTTATTAGAAATCCTTAGAGAAAGATCACTGTAACACAGGGTTGGGGTCCATTCGGGGGATGTGTAAGACAAAATATTATTCAAATAGTATTGGAGAAGGAGATGGGGAAAACATATTTGAATTTAAACCCATTTACTTTTTTTTTTATTTTCCACTAGTTAAGCTTTCAGTGGAATTGACCCCAACCTTGCCTAAGCCATCGGTCTTTGTCAAGTACACCAGGGAATTGAAAAAAAAAAAAAGTAGATATTTGGAAGACCTTAGCCAGCTCTTATACAATGTTGTTTGTAGGTCATGAGGCTGTCTGTTTTGTAAAAAAGACAATTTTTACCCGTTGACTTTCTATGCCGTCGTTTCTGTATAAATGTTTTGTTGTTCGGTGCATGTTGTAAATTTGGCGTCGTGGCTGGTTGTGACTCTCACAGGGCCAGTTCTTGTCATGTAAGAAAAAGTCTATGTCCTGAGTTCTTTCTATTTCTTAATAAAAAAAAAAGAAAGATTCCCTTGTATGACTCAAAACGAAATAAAGCAGATCACTTTACATTTTCAATACAAATGCGTGGCTCCTTTTTTTGTGTTGAAGTTTACTCACCAAGAAACACAGAACAACTGAGGGGCATTTTATCCAGTACAAAAGGTTATGTGACTAACTTTAAGGGGAAAATGAAATAGACTAAATATTTCAGTGAAATATTTTCAGATGTTTTATAAAAGACAGCATGAATATTCTTATTTTATTTGTGTTAAAATGATGTGGGCCAAACATGGCTTTCACTCAAAGGACAGCGTAGACTACAGACTGATGTTGTGCAGTGGAACCTCAGTTCTCGACCCCAATCAGTTCCAGACAGCCGCTCGAGAAGCGAATTGTTCGAAATCTGAATCGATTTTTCCCATTACAATGAATAGAAAAAGAAATAATGCGTTCCAAGCCTTAAAATAGTCTTTTGTAGGAGTGAATGTAGAGTGTCTGCTGCAGGTGCGCTGTTCCTCTATGTGTGTGGCCGCTGCATGTGGGAGGGGTTGCCGAGTGAGTGACGTCTCTCCAGAAGTGAAGAGGTGCCCGGTGCGTGTCCAGCTCTGAATGTGCGCTTCTGTGCAGTTTGGCTGTGACAAAGTCATAAACCAAGTCACGCTCTGTCCCACGGTCCAGTGCGGAGACAGGAAAGGTTTTACACCTCGATATGAAGAAAAAAACAGTCAGTAAACACGACACATCTGCATATAGAGGCTGCGTTATACACAATAACAAAGCGCGTCGTGTGTCAGCTGATCGGTCCGCGCACGTTATGTTTTTCCGGCTTTTTTTCGGGGGCGTTCGAGTTCTGGATTTTCGTTCGAAATCCGAAGCAAAAAAATCTAGAAATTTTTGTTCGAACTCCGATTTGTTCGAATTCCGGGACGTTCGAAAACCGAGGTTCCACTGTACTTGGAACCTCCTAAACGGAGACCAAAGCATGACGCAGGGCAAGTGGGAGACCAGGTCTTTGAGGGCAGGAGACTGAGTCAAGAACAAGACCGTGGAGGGGCAGGACCAAGACCAAAATGAATGAACTACAACTTTGTTCCATTGATGGTATTTCAGTTCTTGATTTATTTAAAAAAGAAAAACGCCTTTTTTTAGAGTAAGAAATAGATAGTCCATAAGACTAATGCAGCTGTATTCAGTATACAGTTTGGTCTCTGTCTCGACTTGGCCTCAAGGTCTTGGATATATGCCCTGGTTTGTCTTTCAACAGTCTCGACAACAACAAGGACTCATGTTGGTTCTAGTATTTTCGCGAGTCGTACACCTTCTCACAGACGAGGATCACACCTTCAACTATTCCACAGGAAAAAAAAAGACTTGCTGCACCAGAAGGATACCATCGATTGTATTCCCACTCAAGTATATGTCAAGTGAAATGTGCAGAACTGAAGTCTTCTGATATGCAGCGAGTAAATTCCTCTCAGTGACCGACTGAAATACTGGATTCATTTTCGGGGTGTATTTATTGCATTTCATGGCATCCACATGGCTGCAGATGACAGATGAAATGATCCCGGAGGTCTGTTCTGGACGCTGGTGTCTGAGATAAAAGCAGGTCAGATGAAGAGGAAGCTGTGTGCCGTGGGGCAGGAACAGGCCTCCTGTCTCCCCACGCGTCTCCACACTCCCCTGCACTGAGGGTTTCCCACCGCCTGCCACTGGAGAGACTGGCTCCTGCAGGAGGGGGACGACAGAGGGAGGGGTGAGGTGGGCTTTACGCACTGCAAGAGACAACACTGACATCTAGTGGTCTACGTTATAGGCAACGCAAAAATAAATTCTTCCCCTTAAACTATCAAACCCATGGCTGCTCACATGATCCTGGTGGTGCTCACGGTCCGACTGGCACCTGCTGCGCCAGAGCCACATTGAACCAAGCGCTGGATGTTGGGACGCTCTTATCAGGAGCCTCCATGGTAGGAGCTGCCATTCACTTCAACTGATGGTTGGAGCGGACCATGCAGCCAATGAGCACTCCGCTTTCCTCCCACAGTCCAAAAACAATAGGTGAATCTAAACTGTCTTTAAATGTATGTTAAACTTCATTTGACTCCAGGGAAAACTCTGCGGCTCCAGTGGGAGAGAATGAGAATCATCTAAATGGGGAGTGATGTTGCATTTGGTTTGACCCAACACAGTTGTGACCTTCAGACACATCCCGACCTCTGCTCACATCCCACCTGTTGTCACTGTTCGGCTCTTCTCCATCACCCACGCAGTATTTGTGTCCAGCAGAAAGTGCCGGCGGCTGACACTCCACACACACTTGGTGACCCTCCCTCAGGCGTTGCATCCAATGGGTGTGTGGTCCTCCACTTCGCTGGCACCCACTGGTCATCGAGGTTAACTGGAACTGGATGCAGTACCTGCTTCACACAGGAAGCTGGTTTAGCGAAGCTGTTCACGAGGAGGCGAATAATAAAGTTTCCCATCAAGCAGTGTTACCTGCTAATGTCACCGCTGTCTGGGATGTCGCGTTTCTTCCTGGCGTTGCCATAGCCACCGCTGGTAATGAGCGCTGGGACTGCAAATGCAGAGGAACATGTGACAAGAACATCGTGTGAGAGAGTTTGATTTGTGTCGTGGGGCAGATATGGCTGGCTTCAAGCTATGACATTTTTTGTACTAAAAATCTGATTTATCAAGCGCCATTGATGCAACATTTTGACATCAAAGTAACACAAGATCTACACAAGTCCAACCATGTTTTTGAGAGGGTCCATTGTCACAGTCATCAAGGCATCAAACTCCAACCCAGTGGGTTGAAAATCTCAGTTACATTTAAAGTTATAGGTGATGATGGACACTTTTTATCGATCCAAATTTGACTAAATCCACTGGCTCTTTTGAGCTTCAACTGTTGCACTGTATCATGGGACTGATGCTGTATGTGGCCCAGATGTGACCCCTGGAAGTTTAAACGTGTCAGGTCAGGATGGCAATTGATGTTAAAAAAACAAAAGCAAAAATGATTAAATGTGTCTCATACCTTCGAAAATCTACTTTCAATTCCAATGTATTTTAAGAAATACTCCTAAAATAGTCAACTGAGACGATTAACAATTAAAGAAAATAAAATTATATTCCAGTTGCAATCACAATCCAAACTCAAAAAAATGCACAGAAAAATTGCAACATTTTACTCTAAATCCAGGAGGACAGCGTCAATGCAGTCGAAGGGCTGCATTCGGCCCCTAGGGGCCGCACGTTGCCCAAGTCTGTGTTAGACTCCGGATGTGATTTCATTTTTATTCTTTTAACAGTGAAGAACCGTAAGGCCGTCTGCAGTCTTCTCAGATACCCTTGCCATTTCACATGAGGACACCAGGATGATAGGGGAGGCTATAGAGGATGGTCTGGGTCAGTCATTCTAAACCTTAAGTTTTTGAGGTTTAGAATGATGCTCAGCTTTAATACACTTGCCATGTATGGTGGCAGTTGAGTGTCTTTGAATTATATTATATTTTCTTTAGAGTTTATTTATGAAAGACATCTATATTATATTTTAAAAAATAGTTTTATTATATCTATTTTATTCAGAATTGTATACATAACGTACAGTTTTTCCAACTTTCTCAACAGTTTGCATCAAGTGTATTTTCCTTCTTTTTTTTCTTCAGTAAATTTAATGAACATGACTTGCTCCTGGTTTTGCTGCTGGTTGTTTTTGGTTAGTTTACATGTATGGTTATTGAAAACAAATGAATGAATGAGTGATCGCAGTGATGAATCTTTTGAAAAAGGTGGGCCTCGACATGAAAACGGTTAAGAACCCCTGGTAGCAGGAAATGACAAAAGACAGGACGAATAAGAAGTTGTCCTTGTGGAGTTCATGTGAGTGTATGGAGCTGGGTGCTTCATTATACACATGTGAGCTCACACTCTTTCAAAGCAACTTAGAATTAGATTCAGCACTAAGGGCTCTTGGGGGTTGAATCATCCAACCTGCTGCACCAAAGCCCTGGAGCCACGACATGGAAATGAATTACACAGAGATGTGAAGCTAAAAGGCGTGTGGGGACTTTGGTCTAACCAAGCAAGTTGTGACAGTGTCCTTGTTGAGACCAATACTCGGCACAGCCGGCCAGCTCCTCCAGATGTGGACAGGGGTTTCCACCGTTGACTTGTCCCTGCTGGACAGTTCTGCTTCGACGGCGTATCGTGGCTCTGCAGGGCTCAGAACAGCCGGACCACTGCGACCACCCGCTGACCACGCAGGACACAGCTGAGAGGAGAAACACAGGAACTTCAGTAACTGAGACTTGACTGTCCATCATTTTGCACAGGAAAGTTAGGGCACTCCACTGGCCACTGTGTGTTGGTTGGCGCTCACGCAGGATGACACAGGATTCAGTTTCTCGAGAGGGGCACCAGTGTCGCCTGGAAATTCTCTGGATGTGACTTACAAATGAATCTCACTGATGAAGAGTGAGTTACCTGGATCCCCTCCAGCTCGCCTGGGGGAATATGAAGTGCAAGTATGAGGTGCAGTGTGTCCTGGCAGAGCCCTGAGGGCCTCATCCCACTGACACTTCCTCTGAAAAACCTCACGAGGGAGGCATCCAGAGCCTGCAATTGGCTTCTCAGAGGAGTAGGGTTCTGACTTCAGGCGAGCGTCACCAGGACCTGCCCATATACAGGGGAACCGGTGATCTAATGCTCCGTCATTCCTTTACTTGAGAAGTCCTCAATGTACCCGACCTTCTTCGCTAGAGAAGGGATCTCAGTCCCACCTTAAAGGGTGCACATTCTACCCTATAACAGCTGAGAAGCCCAACCCTAACCCCGGACTTGGATTTGACTCAGCAGATCACCTCCAGCTGCAAACTATTCCTGTGGCACGAGGAGGTCCCGACTGGATGAAGCAAAAAGCAAAGATACCGGTTCATAAATTTCCATGGAAACAAGCATGTAGGTACCTGGGCAAGCCGTGTGGTAGTCATGGCAGCAGTCCATGGTGGACCTGCAGGCTTGATCACAGAAGCAGGTTCCATACGTCCGGTCGGATCTCCATCCTCTGGTGCTGCATGAGGTCTCCCGGCCAGAGCAGCACAGACCTGCCTCCCGACACCCAGACTCACAAAACCCCAGCATGAAAAACAAAACTCCTGCACAAAGCAACGTGAAGGAGCTGATGCCGTCGACCGCCATTGCGACTCATCGGTGCCCTGAGAGCCAGCCGTTTACTCGCCCGCATGGTGTTTAATGAAGCACTGCACTGGGCTGGAGCCTCACGGTCAATGTCTATTATCTGTGGTCATTTAGGCGCACTGACCAGTCTAGACCCTGCATGTCACCCTTCCCTCCTTTAAAGGAACAGAGGACCTATTAACCAAAATAGGTTCAATAACACCTGTTGAAAATCTTGATCATTTTTGAATTACAAACGACAAAACACAATCTTTCATTCCTAATGAAAACTAGCTAATGCTTCAGTTTAGTTTAGGTCAAACAGATATGGCTGAAGAAGAAACAATGACCTTAGGCCTTGTATATTTGATGTGTTCGCCTCACTGTGTGCCTGAACATGTGACTGAGCTGGATTATTGAAACGCTTGGGGATGGAGTTATTCATGCAAAAAGAATAACAGTCTTTCTGGCCTCCATGTGATCTCTTAAAAAAACTGCAGTGAAGGCAAAAATACGAGAGATCGTGTCTGGAAATCTGCAAAAGTGTTGGGCAAATCACAAACAAGTCCATATATTACTTTTAGAATCAGAATCACAATAGAATTTATTGCCATGGTCAGTGGGGGTTCCACAAACTAGGAAAGTGCTTTGGAATAAAGTGCTATTAATAAAATAAAATAAAATAAAATAAAATAGGCTGATCACAAATTCAACAGTCTGACGGCCGAGGGGAAGAAGCTGTTCCTGTGACGGGAGGTTCTGGTCTGGATGGACCGTAGCCTCCTGCCAGAGGGAAGAGGAACAAACAGTCCATGACCAGGGTGAGAAGGGTCGGCTCTGATCCCACCTGCACGTCTCTGGGTCCTGGAGACATACAGGTCCTGAAGAGGTGGCAGGCTGCAACCAATCACCTTCTCAGCAGAAGACACTGGAGATGGAACATTGTTGCGGTCACTGTTGGGTAGGGATGCACCGACACTGGGCTTACTCATGCTCATAGAATGGCCACCGATGTCACGAAACCTATACCAGCAGTGTGCAGTTTTTTAAGAAAAAAACATTTTAATCTGTTTGTACTGCAGTGTAACTTGAAAATACAAGAAAAACATACTGAGTAATTTATACAATTAATAGTGAAAAATTGAAAAACTCAAAGTAACTATGTGTAATGGCGTAAGTCCTCGCTATCATGATCAGTGAGAACTCAAATATAAGCACTCATTTTGGAAAAAAAGTGGCATCAGTGGATCCCACACTTGTTTCACAAAACTACTCTGGCTGCTGTTAAACACCCCCCCCCCCAAAAAAAAAAAAAAACATAAAATAAAATAAAAAATAAAGTAAAAACCATGTCCACATCCAGGCACTTTACTGGACAATATCGATGGTGCACACATGGGAAAGCTGTTTTCACGGTCAATTGAGTTCTCGCCAATACTGATGGACAGGATAATGGACCCTGAAGTCATGAAAATGGGGCTCATCGGAAGGTTGTTGCCACATTACAAATGGACAAATGTGCTTCTGAATCTGCAAATTCCAAAACGTCTCACATGCAAATGTGGCGTAAACAAGGCGGCCAGTGTTCAGTCAGAAAACAAAAACGTGACACAAATCAAACGTGGCATGAGGAAAAACGGCCAAGATTTACACTCTGAAAGGATAATCTGCTTATGTTCTCACTGAAATCTCTCGGGCCTGGTCATAGAAGAAATGAAGTAAATCATGTCATGGTTAATAAATGTTGAGGTTTCAACATCAGAATGAGCAACTATCTAACCACATAGAGCTCAACAAATAGAACAAAAGTGGAGGAAAGACAAACACTCGAGCAACTGTCAATATAGAGTTGAGAAGCGGCGTGGAATGTAATACTTTGAATTCCTGGTTCGGCAACGCATGAAGTAGCACACTGGGTTTGGGGGTGACCCAAACCGTCCTGCTGCACCTGTAGAGCCATGAGGCTTCTGCTGTGTCAGTATGACCCACGTTACTGAATCAAGACAGTCATTAGATTGAAGAAACCGCTTTTGTCCTGAGCAATTTACACCCTGCGACACAAGTAGTTGAGTAAAGAGCTCAAAGTATTTCCTCTAATCTGGGAGGAGATTATTTAAATACACCGGAGCGGCAACACTCGGAGGGAAAGACCCGCTCGGCTGTCGGAGTGTGCGACTCTCCCACGATTTTTGAATCCAGATGAGTTGTAATTCACATCTGGTGCAAACAGAACCAAGATGATTTTCTTCATGGACCTCCAGGTGATGCTGCTGGATGTGATCTACTTCATCCTGCGGAACACTTTGCGCATCGTCCTGCGTCCTCGAACCAAGCCCATCGACGGTGAGCTGGTGCTGATCACCGGATCTGGCGGTGGTCTGGGTCGAATCTTCGCTCAGGAGTTCGCCAAACATGGAGCGGACGTGGTGCTGTGGGACACCAACAGCACCACTAACCAGCAGACGGCCAAGCTGGTGCGGGAGAGGGGAGGCAAGGCCTTCACCTACACGGTGGACGTGACCAACAGGGAGGATGTGTACCGGAACGCAGAGCAGGTCAGAAAGGATCTGGGCCGGGACGTCACCATGCTGATCAACAATGCAGGCGTGGTGGCGGGAGAGAGGATCCTGGACTGTCCCGATGACCTGGCAGAGAAGACCATGAAGGTCAACTGTCACGCCCTCTTCTGGGTGAGTGGGCATGCTGTCAGGGGGGCTGCTACGTAACGTACTCAAATGTTACATAGACTTGAGAGGACAGAAAATAAGTTTAGATCAGCAAGATAATGCTCTTCAAAAAGCTGAAGAAGCTCGCACCTTTAGAAGAAAGCACGACACTTCAAATGTTCCTTATAAAAATCATTACAGGCTGAAGAGTCAGTTTGAGGTCTGAACTCAAATCGCTCTGCTTTTTAAAAGTCAAACACACATAGACATCCTTCATTGTGACACGAATCATCCAAAATAACCCGATTCGCTTGAAGGTTTTTACATTCCAGGACGTTTTTTTGTTGATGCTTTTTCGTCATCGGTTGCAGCACAGAGCCCGTCATTGTTACTGTTGCTCAACTAGCGAACGTTCTCCGCGACGGCCTCAATCCTCTGTTCTAACTCTGCTTCTGTACATCAGACGGTGAAGGCGTTCCTGCCCCGCATGAAGGCCCAGAACCACGGACACATTGTGACCATCGCCAGCGTCCTCGGCCTCTTCAGTACGGCGTGTGTTGAGGTGCCGCAGTGGAGTGAAAAAGTGCACTATAAAGACCTAAATAGAAAACATGTACTGATACACATGTTGATGTGAGACAGGACTACTGTGCCAGTAAATTTGCTGCGGTCGGGTTCCATGAATCCCTGGCTCATGAACTGCTGGCCGAGGAGGTTGACGGGGTGAAGACGACTCTGGTGTGTCCCTACATCGTGGACACAGGCATGTTCGAAGGCTGCAAAATACGGTTTGTCCTCAGACTGATCTGACGCCACCCACCAACCGAAAACCTCCATCCAAACAAAGTTCAACCAAGCCGATACGTGATGATTGAGGAGATTATTTTCGTGGGCTCTACAGGAAGGAAGTGGAGCTTGTCCTCGCCCCTCTGCAGCCGCAGTACTGTGTGGAGCAGGCCATGAACGCCATACTCATCGATCAACCGCTCGTGTGCATCCCGCGCCTCACCTACCTGCCTTTTCTGTCCAGAGCGTGAGTTTCAAAACAGTATCGCAGCTCCTTCCTTCCTCGGTAATGCGAGCAAACTCTTTTCAGGTTGTTGCCGTGGGAATCTAACGTGGTCACTTATCGGTTCATGGGGTCCGACAAGTGCATGTACCCCTTCATTGAAACCAAGAGGAGGCAGACGTCAAACGGTGTCACTGTGGCAGCCTGAACACGGAGAGCAGTCAGAAATGACATTGTTTACATCGTAGAATGAAGCCGGAACCATGAGAGCGCCATATTCAGCTGAGTGACTGGAAAGAAGAGAATGTCTGAGAGAAGAGACTTTAGACTTGAAACGTGAACACTGTCGACGATGACGACTCAGGCAGGTGGTCATCCCCGAAACATGATGTTCAGATCGAGTCTAGCGTCTCTTCAAAATGGTGGCTGGCTCTGTGCCAGACCAAGACTTGAAATGTCTGAAGACATGCTGATTGTTTACACAAAGTAAACGCCTTTTAAACAGACTCCTGTTTTCATCTGTCCAAAGACGTCGGTGGTGAACTTGGTTCCATAATCAATAGTCAAAGAGGTTTCATGAAACGGCGTCCTTATTTTCTGAGGCCACTAGAAAGCACTGCAGCTGGCTTTGAACAATTATTTTAATGGAACCTCACATCTGAAGCCAGCGGGTTAAATGATGTGGCTAATATATGGATTTTCACAGGCTAAAGAGTGTCATGCTACCAAAATATTGAGCCTTGTCACATCAAATCAAAGAAATCACAGGCGTTCTATTGACATTAAAACACTCAAAATGCTGTGTTTCGCCCACGCCGGCGCAGCTCCGCCCACAGAGTCGATCTCCTGGAGGACCAGAGAAAAGAAGCAGCAGCTGAGACCAGCTGTGGTGTCGGAACACATGGGTGAAAGCGCATTTTGAGCACTTTAATGTCAATGATTGATTCATGTGTCAGTCTCCATGCTGGAGCCCGTTTTCAAAACTAGTTTAGAAGTGAAGTGCACCACTGACCTATCTACAGTGCAGACAGCACCACTGCACCAGCGACTTTTTGACCGCTGCGGCTTATGTATGAACAAGCTCTATTTTCCTTCTTATATTCAGTGGGTGGGGCCAATATTTCCAGTACACACTATAGTCCAGAATTTACAGTACATGTTTGTCTATCTCTAACTGACATGGTTCTATCAGGAATATAATTTTTACTTTGACAACAAAAATACTTTTCATCTTGCACAAAACCACCTGGAAACCCTTTTTTTTTTAAAGAGTATTTTGTGAGAGAAATGTCTCATGATCCAAAAACCAGCAATAGCAACAAACACAGTCAGCTAACCACTAGTAAAGCAAGGCAAATATCTTACCTAATATTGCAGAAAATGGTAAAATACAGTCCTTACATTGCTATGAAAGTCATAAAACAACGTACATGAAATTTTGGTAAGACATTTTTTTAGGGTTACTCATTTGACGTTTTATCTGGTGAGGTGACTCCAGAATATTGTTTGCCAACTGGAGCGACTGAGTGTACAAGGAGCGCACTGGCACAGCATACCACAGGTGCGTATAAAGGTGGCATCGACTGAGCACTTGTGAGCATTTTGAGGCTCAAATGACTGTTTTGTTTGCTGGAGGAAAATACTATTTCAAAACACCACTTTTGCACAGGCGAAAAGTCTTCTCTTGAGTGCTCTTAAGCGTCTTAAACTGCTCGCTCAGGACATGACACCAAAACAAACAAAAAAAAAGGTCCACTGACCCACTGGGAACTTCATTATGAAATGATAAATGAAGATTGAGCTGAGGGGCGAAGAGAAAACAGGAAGACCAGGCTTTGTCTTGTGCATCGCAGCAAGTTTAATCACCACTGGGAGCAGACAGGATTGGGACAGAGGAACAGGACAGCACCGGGGGGACACTGGCGCTGAAGAGGAATCACGCATATCACACGCTACATTTAGAAACACACTCTTCCCAGTCCTACATGTGATGTTGATTACTCTTCACTTGTGGTTGTTGATATAAAGCACTGGAGGAAAATCAGTCAGAGTTCATCAGCTGCACCCTAGTGAAGCCCGGCTCCGCCACCGAAACATGACCAAGAAACAGAGCGGACGTACAGGAGGGACCTTCAAGTCCAAACAAGTCGAACCTTTGTCTTTTTGTTCAGCCATCTTCCAAACAACAACAACTAGGATGCAGCCGACCGTTCTACAAAGCAACACTAATGAGAATGTGTACAATTAAACCACATCAAGGGGAGCGCACTAGTTTTCCCAGACCAACTTGTTTAACTGTAAACATGTTTGAAATGCTGAATATGAAGAGTGAGAGTTACGCGGCTACAGTGCCTTAAGGTCATGAATCTGTGTGTAACCGGCGGCCAACAGTGTCCATGTTTTCTGTAGTGCTTTTACCGACAACCTAACCTGATCATCTACGCGGTGCCGTCCACCACCTGTGCCATTGTGCTTGAGTTAGCCGGCTTGAGGTGAAGATCATCTTCGATCTCCTGTTTTATGCCTCTGCAACGAAACACAGCGGGTGACAAATGATGCGGGTGAGTAAAAAGAAGTGGGAAATTATGATCGTGTTTCTATAGTGGGGCTGAATTTGAGAGAGAAAAAACTCAGTCGATAGTTACTAACATGAATCATACGCGACCTTCAGGTGGTGCTGCAGCAAAGAAATATATCAACATTCCTATTCCATACAGAGACACTCCTACTGTATGCGCGAGACATGAAGAATGAGCTACTATACCACTGTAGCATAGCGATCGATTGGTCACAGATCGTGATCGGCTGATATCAGCGTGATCTGTGAATGCCCATCACTACCTGTCACTGCCGAACACAACAACTGATCACGTGTGACAGTCGGCGCTCTGATGAAGCCCCGCTGGTTGTGATGCGTCCTGACACGCTGCTCACTCATCAACAGCACGTCTGCTGTGGAGCTTCTTTCAATCTGTCATGTTAAGTTTGCATCCTGCTGCACATGCACGCTGTTTGCGTAGCTGTCGCTTAGCAACACCCGCCGGTCCGAGCATGACATTCCGAATTTTAAGAAATGATTCTTTATTTTACCGAGCGAGATGAGCAGCATTTCTCAAGTGTTGCTTATGCGGAGACGGAAACAATCAAGTCCGTCACGGTTTTGGAGTTGGATGTAGAGTTCATCAGCCACCTGAATCTGAAACTTTTTAAAACGTCCGCAGTTGAAACTCCCGAGTCCCGCTACAGTATGTAAATATTTCACAGCAGAGTCTCAAGAGTCTCACCAAACTGCGACGTCTCACATCAAATTAAATGTTTTTCTCTTGTCCTTTTCACAGAATAGTTGCTGCAGTCTACACGTTTTTTTTCTAGATTGTTTGCCTACTTGAAGAGATATATTAAAGCGTGTCTGAATTGAAATGATTTTATGGTTCATGTTTTCAAATCATGTACACAGAAGGTCTCATCATTTTGATTACAAATTCATTGTCAATCCATGTGATCGGTATGAGCCATCCCTAGAATAAACTCTATAGAGTGCAATTCAACAAGTCTCTCACCCGGAGACTGGCCCGTTTCCTGTCTTCTCATTTGACTGCTGGTCCAACTCTGACAGCAATTTTAATATATTAAGAGCAGCCTGTAACGGGGAGAAAAAAAAACATGTTACTTAGTACCAAATATTCCCATATTATATTAATACTTTCATGGTGCTAAAAGGATTGTGGATGGAAATCCAACATCAGACTCACCATATCATGACAGGATTCAACATCTTTTCCAATTCCATGGCTGATCATGGGAGGCTGGGACGAACAGTTGATCAGTGATACAAACTCATTTTTGTTGTTTTTGGGGAAATCTTTGTATTCCACCTTGAGAAAGAGTCGAGCGGGGATTGATATGAAGCTAGTGAGAAAGGGAGGCGCGTTGTATGGATATCAAAGTTGCTCAGGTTTTACCTGCAGGCCCTGCACTGAGGCGAGATAGCCCAGCTGCTCCGAAGGTTTCGTCAGGGGTCCGTGGGGCAGCTGAGACAGGCTGTTCTTATTCTTCAGGATGGACTCAGCGGTCAGCGATGTGCCGGCATAAAGCAGCTCATTAGCTATTATGGCAGTGACGGTGGCTTTGCCGGGGTTGTGTAATGCACGGTTGTAGTCTTTCGCGTGAGTTCCGGGACAGGCTCCCACTGCCTGAGCCACTTCAGGAACCATGGGCAGGATTCCTGCTGGCAGCTGCTGGTGGCTCATGTACGGCAGGCGGAACTCCTCTTCCTTGACACCTGCTGAGAATATCAGCCATGAAATATCATCAGAAGACGATCAGGAGTCGTCAAACACCAACCCAAGGCGGCATCGTCCGATCTTGGTTCAAAGAAGGTGACCTTGCGTCCGTCTCCAGGTTTTTTCAACACAGGCTGGTCAAGAAAAATACATTTTTAAAACAGAAGGTATGAACAAATACGCCGGTAAAATCCAGTTTGCCACAGTCGAGGTCGTTTCGGTTTCTCGTCAAAATTTCGACTGGTGAAATACCTTCTCGTCGGTTTTGAGTGCTGGTTTTGGGGGCTGAGGCTGAAGCACTTTGTATCCTAAAAGTTCCAACATGTTCTCGGCTGCGTTTCTCTTGGCCACCTTTTTACTGGGTCCCATCCCTTCAGCAGACTGATTGGAGACAGTGACCTGCCGCAACAAAAGAGGTCAGGAGGAGAACAAAGCAGTCCATCAGCGGGCCAGAGCCTGGGCCACAGAGGCAGTTTGCCCACCTGCATGACAAACTCCCGTCTTCGTGGTAGACCTCTCTCTGTCACCATGGTGTACTCCGGCTCCTTCTCCTTCTTTGCCTGTTGGATTTGAGCCAGGCGACTAATGGGATTCATTCCTTGACCGTACTCAGGGCTGGTCTGCAACTATTGACGTTTCACAACAGTCAGGGACTCGACACTTGGCCCAAGAGGTCCTCTGACAAATTTACCTTAATGATGGATTTAGTTTTCTTCTTGATGCGAGGCTGCATCTTTTCTACTCCAGGTATGTGTGGGAGCTTCTTCAGCTCCCCCAGAACAGCTGTGGCTGCCAGCTTCTTTGCAATCTTTTTACTTTTGCCTTCACCCTCCCCTACAAACTCTCCCACTGAAACACGGACTAAAAAACTTTTCATATGGGGAGGGCCCTCCTCTTTTAATACCTGGAGAGGGGTGTAACAAATCAGAACATTAAGAAAGGAGCGAGGGAGTGCTATGTTGGAGAATGAACCAAAAATAAACACATAAAACCACAAACAGATCATAAATTCTTACATTAAACAAAGAGCTCTGCAACAAAGCAAACCAACGCCAGTGTAGTGAACGCTCTAACTGGGACGGAAGTACATTACCTCAAAATTGACTGGTAAATTGCGTTTCAGTGCAATTTCAAACACTTGACTGATTTCTGATTTGTTGAGGTTTTCTTCTTCAGACTCTCCATTAATCTGCAGAGGAAAAAAAGGCATCTATATAATACATTATAGTTTGTTTGTCATGGATCACATGCTTGCATGCGTTCTTTGCACTGGTATTGCTGTTCACCAATATATCCACTAGGGGGAGCAGCCCACAGTCAAAACCAACATGGCAACTGTGGAAGAAGTATTGATCATGTATCTCTTGCACAAATGAGGAAATGGGGGCAGCTTTGCGCAGAAATAAACAGTGTACACACAGCACAGACAGAAGGCTCGATCCGTATCTGGATCCGTACGTAACATTGAGCGTAAATGGGCCTATAGGCTGATGAATCAGCTGAAAACCTATTTCAAAGCCCCATCACAACAAGCGCTATGTACGGTACTAACAACTGTTTCACATTTTTGAGGACTCAGCAGACAGTCACAGACAGGTTTCTCACCACTGGCAACTGCTGTAGTATTGACTCCTTCTGGAGAACTTTAAGGGCTTTGGCCGCTGCATCATCTTTGGCCAACTGCCGTGTGCGCCCCTCCCCTATAAACTGCTGGCCCCCGATGGAGAGCTCCATGTGGTAGAAGAATGGTCCCATTGGAGGGAATGGGTGGTAATAGTACCTGAGGACATCACAGTTTAGCTTCAAAAAGATAGAACAGTGTCCCCACATCAAGTCAACTCACTGTTGCATAGAGCGATGGTAAGGCTGTGGACCCCGGATATGGTAATTGAAGTGTGGCGGTCTCATCCCCGGGTACGAATCAGCCGGTTTAAATATTGGCTTTTTTCCGAGTCTCACACACAGAGCGTTCAAAGCCATAGTATGTGTCATGCCGTCAGCTGTCCAAGCAGAAGAACCAATGAGGGCCAGAGGAAAACTGCCACCTCCCTTAAAGGCAAATTACAAACCCACCTGGGTGTCTGCCTATATGGCGAGGTGACCTTGGGTTCGGCTTGGGAAGTTTGGTCTCGGCAAGAGCAGAAGTTGCTGCAGAATGCTGAGCTTTCTTGATGCTGGTCCCTTCTGCCTCCCAATGCTGATCTCCCAGTGTGAGCCTCACCGAGAATATCTGCAGATGACACGGATAAATAACTTGGATCATGTACCTTTCTGGGAGGCACAAGTGAAAATGACCACGTACATTAGATGAGACCACCTTTATTCTTCCCACAATGGTGAACATTTGGGGAACATGGCACAAACAAAATCATAGAGGGTCTGAAGACGGTTACCTTGGAGTGAGCAGGTCCTTGCTCACTAAGTAACTTATACTCTGGTTGGACTTTGTTGAAACGGGCTAACTCATTCACCAAACACATGGGGGTCTTCTCTTTAGGGTTTGCCATGTTTGACACTGCAACCAAAAACATGAGAATTACACAAAGCCCAACTGAAGTCTTTCACAGGTTCCCCAGAAAGTGAGCCTCCTCCTTCACAACCTCACAATCTTCATCATCCTCTCAGGTCACACTTTTCCCCTTCAAATTCTCCATCATCACATCCATGAACCTGTCCTCCTTAAGACACTGAAGTCTCAGATGTGACATTAGCATGACGGCAGACAGATGATGATGAGCAGTTGACTAAAGAGAAAACAAACCTGTTGTGGGACTGTACGTTGTTGCAGAGCCTGAGGGGAGAGCAGAGTTCCTTGCAGGCTGAATGGCACTCTCCGCTGGTATAGTGCCAGTGCCACAGGGGACACTATAGCCTGAATTTGGCTGCAGTGGGGCAGAGGCTGCTGGCACAACACCAACAGGCGACTGGAACTGAGGATGGGACATTTTCTGAGCCGTGTCTGAATCCTCGCAGTACTGCAAGTCAGATGATTAGAGAGGTCTGTAGTTTCCACTTGATCTAGGGCAAAAAAAAGAGCACATTCGCATGTCAACAATGTGATAATGAGATCATTCAAATCCAGCCGCTCTCAATGAACAGCTGCTGTGAAACAACCATGTTGGAGGAGTTGCTGTCAAGCTTGGTGCATGCATTTAATAATTAAAAATATTTTGGGATACAACCAATATTCCACACTGGATCTGGGCATGAATATAAACCTGATACACAGAGGAGATAAATATTTACTTGAAATAATTTTGGCAGCATCTCGTATTATACGAGATGGAACTGCTGACACATAAAAGAAGGAAAGGAAAAAAAAACTCATGGAGAAAATGAACCAAGTTTAGACAGCAATGACATGGATGAGGATGCTGGTTTTAGTGTGTATCATGTATTGCAAAGGATGTGCACATTGTAGAAGCAGGTTTTCCATTTTTTTGCCTCTAAACTTTTATAATTTCTGTTATCTGTATTGTTGTGTATATGCAAAAACTTCATCAAAAAAAATTGTGCAAAGACAGCAGGAGGCAAATAAGAGGATGAAAACCTTCCCATTTTAAATCTGATTCAAGGGCTTTTAAATTAATCCTTGAAAAAAAATCTAAAATATGAAAAAATCAGTCATAACTTAATCTCTTGACCAACCAGGAATTCTCCTCCTCCCTGACCAAGCATCCTTAGTTACAGTTGTGAATGGTAATGAAAATGAGCCTATAAACACTGTGACCTCTGGAACAGCACATCATTCACAACAGTTCCATAATGTTGACCTGAAGGTGATCACACACATAGAAGGATGAAGAGACCGACTCGCAGCAGTTGTGCATATTGTCTATCATATTGCATACTGTAACATAGGTGGGGATAGGTTATAGTGGCTGGACATGGTAATCTTTAACCATCCCTGACTGATGGCTACAGAAAAATGTATATCTATACTGCCACTGTCACACATAACACAAGCTGTAGCTTCTACTGTGCAGGTAATCTAACATTATTTTTACGACTACAAAACATATTTCAGGTTCAGGAAGCTTTGCAGTTATTCATCCAAACCATGGAACACAGATGTATTGGGACAGTTGTAATGTATGGCATGTATGCCTAAGATGGTATGAAGAAAGCTATTGCTGACAAGAGGAGATTGTTTTGAGGAAGCAGCTCTACTGAACACACAGCTTGCAGATCAGTCCATCAAGACATCCCCTCATCTAATTCACATCCAGACGAATTTCTGCCTGTCATGACTATATGAGCTTTATAAACGGATCTATGACATTGACATCCATGACACTGGAATGTTCTTTCTACAAGACACGCCTGGCATGGATGCATAATTTACAGCGCTTCATAAATGTCGATCAAAATCAAGCACGAAGGGAAAAAAAATCCGCCCACATCGAGCTTGTGTTGATGCTGCTCGTCATCATTCTGTGAACGCAAGTCGCATTGAAGCACGTACGGGAGGATGGACATGGCAGTGGTCCATCTTCAGATGCAGCCGTTCATTTTGACCGCATGCAAACATTGAACCATCGGATCAGAATATTTGCCATCAGGCCGCTCCAGTGGCAGCAGTATTAAACGTGCTAGCTGGTTAGCTTCACCGCCGGCAAAGGTGCCGCAAACGAGCCCTAACCTCTCCGAACGGATACATTTTAAGGAATAAACCCACTGAGTGTTTTCAGCGACGACAGTTCTCACAAAGGCAATAACTGACAAGACGCGTTTGTTGAGCTTTCCAGTTTTTCTCTGCGAATGTTGAGCCGGTGAGGCAGCTAGCAGCGGTCGCTAACTCCGACCCCGAAGTCGGAGACAAATCTCACCTGGAAGTCCTTCTGCTCAGGTTAAATCACTCCATGTGGGGCTTGGATTTGATGGTGGTCGCTTTTATCGACAACAAGCCTTTCGACTGAGTGGGTGACGCTTTTTTATTCATCAAAAAACGGGCGATGGGCTGGCAGACATTGGGGAGACAGGGCAAACACTAAAGAGAATGACCAAGCTTGACGCGCTTTTCAGGAAGTGACGACAGCTACCGAAAACGCTCTCAAAATAAAGCAAAACGTACCTTGTGTCTATGTACAGTATACATCACTATCTTATATTGGAAGCCTCGTTATTCATATTCACAAGTCAAAACTGTCAAAATCTAACCTGACGTAATTGTATTTGAAATATATTTTCATTTGTTTATAAATACGTTGAAATGTGATAAACCGAACACATTTTGTCAGTAATCATCTTCTTTCTGAAATCTTATCACTTTATGGCTATGAACAGTTTGAACAGACTACTGTCGCCTACTTCCTGACACAACCAGGTTTCTACTTCATATTTACTATATTATGCGAATTATGGATCTGTGAACTAAGTAATTTTATGTTTCTATGAGTTGAGTGTTTCATCAATGAAACTATTTTTTTTTCATTTATTAGAGCAGTTAATTGGGGTAACGCAACCCGCCACGATGGAAACATGAAAAAACACGGATTCTCTGTCCATCAAGTCACGGCCTACGTTCAGGGTTGTGCGCAAAACTAAGAAGCAAGAACTGTGGACAGTCAATTCGTTTGAAATAATCCACATTAACAAAAACAAAGGCAAAGTAAGGGGAAAAAATTCATTTGTAAAAAAGGCTTATAATAAAATCAGTGAAATGTTTTCATTCATTTTAATGCTATTTTCAATGAAAAAAAAACCCAATAATGTTCCATTTACAGACACAGGACTCAAAAATTAAATCAACAACTCACTTTTATCAAACCAATCACATTATTTCAAACAATTTCATTCTTTTGGACACATAATTGTGAGTATACACGTCAGAGAACCTCGGTGATTGTTAACAGTCATTTTATTTAAGGACATCAAGAAGGCATATTTTTCCCCACAAATGGTGTAAAAAAATTAAAAATAAGATACACACATAACTACTGAGCTTATTAAACTACTTAATAAATATAAAATTGATCAGGATTCACTAAAAATATTGCTTCTATTGTGACTTCTAAAAGGCTGTAAATAGATAGGAGCAAAAAAGTGAGGGACAGTGGTCACAAGGTTACAGGTTGTACGCCTGGCAAATGTTCAGAGAGTCTCTCAGCATCAGGTCACGCAGGCGCCACAGAGCATCCGCCATGGTGGTGTGGGCTCCTTTGCTTTTAAGCCAGTGAGAGGGCAGTCGACTCTCCTGCTCTTTGCTCAGGTGAGCGTCTCGCCTTTGAGCTGTAACGCAAATCCATGAATCTGGATTATTCAAAGCATGAACCAGCGATACATGTTCCTTCCATGTTTTCCTAAGTACCACAAAGGGACAATCGATCCTTCGATTGACCATGTGTATCACCTCTGAGTGTTTGGTCCCACTTGCTGATGGTGGTTGACTCTGAATTCAAGCCCTCAATGTACTTCAGGTAGGCCTCGGAGTGAAGCACCCTTTGGGTCTTTGGTGGGGGCGCCACGAACATCGGAGTCGTGGGCTGCATGTGTGAAGGTTGCCCCAACTGGCCTTGTCCAGGATAGGGTGGAGGAGCGTGCTGGCCGGGGCTAAACATCCCAGGCTGTGTGGAAGAGGGGGTAGAGAAATTAGGCCGGGGTCACCAACCCATGTGTATATCCATCTGGCCCTCATGAAGTCAGAGTGAAACTGGGGACAAGAGTTCAGTATGCTGATCGTCTAAAGTTTGGGGAGCGATATTTAAACAATCCAGCAGTTTAAGACTGAGATACATTTCTCAATCTTTAACTGCTGGATATGCAGACATATGCATTCATTTTTGTTTCTTAATCCTTCTTAAGTGTTGTTTTTTTGTATTTTCTTCCAAACAATATCGATTGATTCATATTGAACACCATAAGATACGCCGGCGGCACTTTAGACTGAACACATCAACTATTAATAAAGCTATTACTTGGTTATATGTGGTCATGGCATTGTATAGTGTGAACCTTTGGTGAACAATCCTGGGTAAAATGTACTCAGGTGTAACAAGACACCAATAAGCACTTTATAATTATTAGTTACAGGCCAATGAGTAGTTTAGTAATGGTAATACATGATCCCTACTCTCTTAAATTATTATTACAAAATGACCTTCTCTTTTTGCATTTTCCAGCCCTTCACTCGTCTTACAGTATGTAATGTGTAGTCTAGTAAATAGTCTAAAGCAAAGCATGTGTAAAAGGTTAAGCCACAAAGTTACCATCCCAGGTACTCTGGTTCTTGTGAGGCTCACCTGTTGCATAAAGTTTCCTTGAGCAGGGCTTCCTTGCATGCCATTCACACCGGCACCCATCATGCCTGTCAGGGTAATTGTGGTAAATGAAAACACAAGATGTCAAATAAACTCAATTAACACTGTTAACTAATAACTTGTTGTCGAGTTAGTGTGAATATCAATTTAGTAATTTGGAATCAGTGGTGTTATCACATGCACGACATGTGTAAATAGAGATCCTGCGAATATGTTTCAGGATGTGAATTGGCTACAGTAGTCGGCAGACTTTTTACTCGGCGTATGTCGATCCGGCTGTGCAACCTGTGGACCAGGTAAACCCCTCTGGCAGGTGAGACACAACTGGATGTAACAGAGCGGATGTAACTGGAGCAGCTGCTCTTACCCTGGTGAAGCATGCCAGGGTAACCAGGCATACCCTGCTGGTGATGGTGAGGAGGCAGGTGAGGCCCGCCTACAGGGTAAGGCGGCATTGTGGCCACACTCAACAAACCCTCATGGGGTCCCTGCATTGGCATGTAAGGTGGGCCATAAGCTCCCATCATGCCTTGGGGAAGAGGATGAGGAGAGGACAATAACAAAACCATGCATAAGTTACATGCAGCTGACTAGAAATGAGCATGCACTACAACAGCACCTTTCACACAGAGAACAGGAAAATATATGGTCGGGTTTAACACAGTGTCTTGTCTATTCATTGCCTGCAACTGCAGTGCTTATTACCCGTTTGCCCTGGTGTGAATTTGCTGTATGATACGGAACTTGGTTTTCCAAGATTACTGAAGTATAAAAAAATCTGCACAAGCATATGTTGTGTGACTTCAAGAGGAAAGTTATCGTGAGTGACAATATAGATATTTGTAAACAAATATTTCGGTCGCCAACTTGTTTATCAAGTAATGTGATCACTTTAAAAGGAAAAAACGAAGAACAGTGTTTTCATCACGGTCTCATGTTCACTGTGTGATAAGTACTTTGTAATATGACTGTTATCAGGCAAAATAATGATAGTTACATATGAACGTTACTCATGCAGTCAATGCCATGCATTTCATGAATGAATTCAAACTTCAAACAATGGAACAGCAGCAAGGAAAGACATTAAAATGCGTCTAAAGGTTAAAGGGTTAATGAACAGTCTGGTCTCATTTCCCTGCTGTTCTGTTGGCAACAGCAGGCTTTGACTCTTAGAGGGGTTACCTGACACAGGTGTCATGGACTGGTTTATCATGCCCATAGTGCTAGGCGAAGGCACGACCCCCATCAGTGACCCTACGGGGGTACCTGCTCTTGGGGAAGCTTGTTTGGGGTGTGGCCTATCTCGCTCTTGTTGTTCCACTATTTTGGCTGCTCGCTCTGGAACACAGAGGGGAGATTTTGAATTACAGTCATTGTTTGGCCTTTCCACTTTTTTTCCACCGACCTTCATAATCAGCTTTCTTAGTAGCTTCGAGGTTCCTCCACTCTGTGCCAACCAGGCGACTCAACTCCCCGAAGGAGAAGTCTGGGTGTCGAGCTTTGATCACGGCACGCATTTCACTGCTGAAGAGGATGTAGCCGCTCATATTGATCTTTCTCTTGGCTCCTTCCTTCTTCGATAAGCCTTTTATCTTTGGAGTTGACTGTGAAGAAGAATAGTGTCAGTGCGTCACTGTTTTAAGGAACAGAAACAAAACAATACAACCATTTACATTTTGAGGAATTACATTTGAACTTTGGAATACATTGAACTCTGAATGACAAATGAAAACTACATTAATCAGCTATATTTGTGCTAAATAATCAAAAGCTCATTGTGCAATAGTGTGCGATTATGCAAGTCTGTTGGAAATGTTGAGAAATTGGTTTCAAGCGTATCGACTGTTCTGGGTTTACACGTACCTGTGACGGAGTGTACGGCATGTTGTCCATGTCACCAGGATGAGGAGTTTGCATTTGAGGTAGAGATGGCATGTCCTGAGAATCATCCTCATCATCCATGTCGTCCATGTCATCATCCCCATCCTCCAAGTCAGCCAGCTTCACCTCCAACTCTTCTATCTTCTTGTCCAAAAATGGCGATGCCTCCTTCTGTGGTACGATCAGCTTTCTGTGAAGAGCATCAGAGGGAACATAGAACTCCCAAAAGCAAAACACATCTTATTTTCTGAACACCATTTAAGCTAGCCAACCTGAAATAGTAGACCTCGTCCTCCACAACTTTGGGGGAGAATGAATACCGCTTCTGCCACTTGAACTTTTTCATCTGCTTCTCAGACTCAAAATAGCGACTTTCACACAGTAGAATATCGTCCTCGGAAACCTCGGTGGGTCTGCACGATAAGTAGTCTTTAAAAGAAGCCACCATGCATTTGCCTGCAAAGACAGACAGGTATCAAAACAAGCACAAAGCACACGGAAGCATAAACAATTCAATTGTGGACGTACCAATGACACATGACATGGGCAAAGTCTCTTCCAAGTTGCTCAGAAAAACCTCTCTTCTGTAGAACATCTTTGTCGGCTCGTGTGCAGTTTCCTCAGGGTGAATGAAGATAGGCCCAAAAAAGAGAATGTTTTGATCCTGCACCCAAATCTTCTCCAACCTAGTCAGTGAAATCAGGTTACTGACTACGCAGAGAAATACAATGAAACAAAAACACACACTACACTTGACACTTGACAAACCTTGCAACTCTGGGTTTTGACAGGCCATGTGACTGGATATAAACACAGTCCCCCATTTTAAACCACATGTTATTGAACTGTATTTGCTCATAGTACTGGCACCCAGGCTCAGCACCACTCATCTCCATGGGAACATCTTCTCGCTCCTAGAAAAAAAGTATAAGATATTTTGTATGATTTTATAAAAAAAAAAAAAAAAAAAAAAAAAAAAAAAAAAAGATGTTTTGTATCTAACATAAATATAATAGTCATAAAGTGGAAAGGAATTTAGTGGTCTATATTCCGGTCGGAACAAATGCATCTGCAGCATTGTAACAGTACACTAAGGAGTTCCAACAGCTCCACTAACAAAAGAATTGACCAAGTCTACCAGGAAACACAATATAAATAACTGTAGACCCACCTTTTCCACAAAACGGACACCTTCAGTGTAGGAAATGTTCAGCTGTTTTTCAAGATCAGGCTTGGCGAACATGGAAGCAACACGGACAACAGGCAGTGGCACGTCGCGGACTGTCAATTTCACTGGGCTTGGTGGCATTGCCCAAATCTTGATCTTCTTGAACAGCTTGCATCGAGCTGAATAGCGAGATTCACAAACATAGACATCCGCAGCCTCGTAGTCTTCAGGCTGGAGTTTGAAATAATCCTGAAGAATGAAAATGATAGTTATGCGACATTTAATTAATATTTTGAAAGGCATATTTCAGCATCTAGAAACATGAGACTCACCCTCACAAACATGACCACACATTTCCCCAAGACTTTGGTCATGGGAACTTTGTTGTAGTAGTCACTTTTGAAGACCTCCTTTTCCAAGAACTTGCGCGTGGCAAGATGGAACGTTTCACTAGGTCTGTAGAACCAGCAGCCATGGAGCCATTTCTCACCTTCACAGACCGAAGAAAGGAGCAAAAGAGATAGGTACAGAAAGGATTGTGATGTTAATGACACACCCAGGTACTTCTTTAACTGAATTATCAAAAAAAATTTTTACCTGATTCATCTTCCCATAGACGTTCGATGCAGACAATGTGAGGTTTCAGGTTTGCCTCTGAAGGCCTGACGTAAACAAAGTCTCCAACGTGGTAGGTGCGGTTTTCATAACTGCATTCATCCAGATAAGAGCGCTCGGTGTCAGAGCCGGACTGCCAGCCTTCACCTGTGCTGCTTGCTGCCTTCTTCTCCCCCCCTTTGATGGAAATATTGTTGGCATTCAACTCACCACCAAAACGTGAATACTTTGAACATCAAGACACACCTTGGTTCTCATTTTCCTCCTCGTCCTTTCTCTGCTCGTCCTCTTCAATTTCTCTCGGAATCTTCTCCCTCTTCTCCTGCTCCACGTCATTGACCAGATGTTTGAGAGTGTAGTTGAGAGCTGCCGTTTGCAGGATTTCACCATTTTTACACAGCTCATCTCGGATTTTGATGAAAAACTGCTGCAGCTCAACTGAATCATCAAAAACCTCAGAATCAGTCCTGCAAAGATCAATGAAAACAGTGGGTTTAGTGCAAAATTTAAAAAAAAAAAAGGGATTTAAAAAAAAATGTACATGAATGCAAACTTCCTGATTACTTCTCATTCAAATCAGAAAAAAAAACAGTAGCAGTTTCTTCCGAATGGAGTATTAATAATTATATTTGGTCAGAAAGCCTCGATACATCTGGTAACTTCTCCATCATAATAAGTATAAACTTGGTACCTGTGCAGCCTCCTGGCCTTCTCCAAAACCTCAAACATGTGTTCCTGAAAGACATCCAGTCTCCTGTAGCAACCGCGTTCCACATTCATTCTGATGACATCAAAGTTAAGAGGTTGTTTCTCTGGGGCAGTAGGATCCAGGGCAGGAATTTCAGCCAGTGAATCACTGTAGCATCGCCCTTCCTCATCCTGGTGACCGAGCACTGACACAAACAGATTTCGGATTAGCTCTCGCACCAGAACGCCTACAGCAGGCGGCCCGCAGTCCTCTGATCCCTCCTGCTGCTTGCGTGTCTCGAGAAGAACCCGGTGCAGCACCAACGCATCACGGTAGATCAGGGATTCAGGCTCATTGTAGATGCATGCGTTGTTGAACATGAGTATGAAGTCCTCCACTAGCGATTCAACGTCATGATATCGCCCTGTTGCCATGTGACTTCTCACACGCTCCATGTCAATAGGCCGCTTGATTGTGGCGTAGTAGTCAGGCAGCTCGGAACGAGAGGGCAAGCGTAAGAAGATGGTGCTCAGTCGGCGCCCCCTGCGGTCGGTAAAATTCCGCACGGCATCGTAGAGCTCATTTAACTTCTGTTGAAGAGGAGTGAGGTATTTGGACTTCTTTGGAGAAACTCCACTCTTTCCTAGAAGGGGACAAAGACGATCGATTGAGTTCACTTTGTTGTGCAACTCGTACATTTTTGCATGCATTCTGTGGCATTGCAAAAAAACACTACATCAGCCAATAAAAAAACATCTTAGTGAAAGAGTACATGTCACCATCATGGGTGCTAAATATTCTGCTTATATTATTGATTAAAATTAAGGAGAAAATATATGTTCTAGGTGTGACACCAAAAGTTATAGGCCATGAACAATATGGTAATAACTTTTCTATTACATCAAAAAAGGAAGGTGATGTCGCATAAAATCTTAGCTTGACAATAGATTCCACAGTTTTGTATTGATCTTGTTCAAAATTGATATAATAACAAGGCAACAGACCACATACTTAGTTTTAGTTTGGGGGATCCTACATCCTCCTCTTCTGGTTGAGGTCCCAACTCTTTCCGCTTGTCCTTCAGCATTTTTTCCAGAACATCAGCATCATTGTAAACCTATTTTGAAGGAAGGCATTTTCTTTAGCATTATGATATAATCTATATAGTCCAAAAAAGGTTATATATCTGGTCCTACCTGAGACCCCTCCTCATTATAGTGACGGGCGTTGCGAAACATAAGCTTCATATCTTCCATGAGGGAGTCCTCCGTGGCATAAGACCCACTACGGATATTATGATCAATGGTCTTCAGGTCCATTGGTTCCAGAATAACTTTATAGTAGTCAGGGTAGTCCTTCTTCGATGGTTTGACCATGAAAAGATCACAGAGGCGACGATTGGTGCCTGGCTCCCGAGCATCAATCACAACAGCATACAGCGCTTTCATGCGGTTCTTTTTGACAGTTTTCTTGTAGCTGAAATAAACAAAAGTGAGGGGTTGCGGATTAGAGAGAAGGTAGGTAAGGCAGACAGTAGTAAGGGAAATTAAATACCTTTTTCTTTTCACACTTCCTGTATCAGACGACAGAATGCTATCTCCATCTTCATCATCCCTCCTGAGAACCTCTCGTTTCTTAGCCTACACAAAAACAACGGGAAACAAAGTCAGAATTCCTTCCTCTCATCATATAAGCTAAAAACTTTATCATTATGCTGCCACAAGAGAGCACTGCGATCATCGCAATGTAATGTACACATAACTTAATACCTGTAATATCTGCTGAAGTCGGAAAGCCCGTTTGTAAATGCTTGAGTTTGGCATGTTGTAGCGCTTGGCATTCTCAAACATCAACGTGAGGTCCGCATCCATTTGTTCCACATTTTCATACTCGCCATTCTTCATCTTTGTTCTATTGAAGGGACAAACAATAAAACATACGCATCTCATAATATGTGTTTTCTTAAACAGGTGACTACTTTCGAGTCAAGTCACCTGATTTGCTGCAATGAGATCGGCTGTTTGATCTGTTGATAGTAGTCAGGATACTCCCGGCGAGATGGCAGCTGCTGAAATGGTTCTGAGAACAGTTGCCCCTGGTTGTTCCTTGCACCTCGAACAGCTTCATAGAGCTGGAATATTGGGTTGCTCATCTCCATACTAGAACTTTGGCTCTCAGCCTCTGACTCGCCTTCATCATAGCAAACAGAGCCTGTAAAGAATAAAATTGTTGTTGTTTTGCTTTAACTTGTATAGGATGTTCAGCTCAATAAATAAACATTCACCAGAGAGCACTGGGTCATCTTCACTCTCCGAGCCATAATGAAGAGCTACGTTGACGCCAGAGAGTCGATCGCCTTGACCAGACTTGCGGTTTCTTGAAACAACCAGGAAATATGACATATAAGCCAGTGAAGGTAAGAAAAGTATCAATCCACACAAACGTTGGATACCTGATGCGAACACTTGTCTTCGTCGGCTCCCCGTGTTCAAGTTCAGTCTTCCTCTGGATGAAAACTTTCTTAATTGTATTTGCATCCTATATTGAAGAACATATTGGCAGGACGTATGAGCTTTGTAGATAATGACAAAAGACAGAAGTTCAAATAAATCCAGATAATGCTCTTGTCAACAAGAAAATTGACATAGAACATAGAAAGCAATTCACAAATTGCTCATTTTCTACAACAGCGATTGGAAAAAATATATACCTTAAAAACCTGAGATCCTGGTTCATTGTATGTTTTCGCATTTTTCGCGATGAGGTCAATGTCCTTGGCCATTGCGGAGACGCTTTTATAGTATCCAGACTGTACAACAACAGGACTACAAGTTAGCACAGAGAAAACATGAAGCATAATCACTTAAACAACTAATTAGAAACCTGTATTCTTTGAGCGATGGTCCTGAGATCAATTGGATCCTTGATAACAGCATAATAGTCCGGGTATTGCTGAAAGAGAAAATGCAGAATGATAGTTGTGACACTAAACAGCGAATAAACAATGAGCATGATTGGATGAAATATTTACCACTTTGGAGGGTAGCTTCTGGAACAGGTCGCTTATAGATCTTCCAGTTGGATCAGAATACGACACGATTGCTTCCAGCAGCTGCTCCAACACTTCCTTCAAACTGCTGGCTGAGGTCTAAAGTGACACAACACAATCATGACATTATTTGTCATATTATTAGGTGATTACCAGCACAAACTGCATGCTATAAAACCACACACTGTGTTTTAATATAAACATGTTTATATGGTGAAGCAGTTTAAAAGCAACAGAAGCAGCTAAAAAATAACATGCTTACTCCATCTTCAGTTGACATCCCAGGGGTATCCATCATGTCTTCACCCTCATCTTCCTCCTCTTCTCCCTCACCAGGCTGAACAAAATCACTTTTCGTTTGCAAATATATTTCCCACAATTTAATGGCAGCTCGATACTCGTTGGTGTCACTCTGAAAAGGTAGACATGATAGACATTTTATTACAGAGTTCACTATAATAGAAGGAATAGCCAGGTTTCATACAGCAAAATGGGACAAAAATACCTTGTAGAATAGTTTGGCGTTGTTGAACATAAGCTGGAAATCTGCTGTGAGCTGTTCAACATCTTGGTAATCTTCAGACTTCAGCTTGTGCTGTATCTTCGTCACATCGATTGGCTGGGAAATGACCTCATAATAATCAGGAACATTTCTAGGAAAAAAAGGTTATTGGGGGAAATAATGAGTGAATAACACTTGATGATGTGGGACACTCAAAACCAGTAGTCAAACTTGTATAATCTGTGGTGGACAAAAATCATCGGTGCCAGGAGGCAAAGTCACTTTTGGCCATACCTTCTCTTTGGCACCCGAAGAAAAATATCGCTTAGTAGCCTTCCATGATCATCTTTGAAGTCTCTTACAGCGTTGAACAATTCGTGGCAAACAGCAATCTGAAATGTTCACACATTAACACAAATGTATAGAAAGAAAATCATGCATGAACCAGTCACGATACACTTTAGATCAAGACGAAAATAACACTTATACAGTATATATGCAGTAAAAAAAATGACAAGCAAGATATGTTCAAAATATTTTGGATCACGACAGCTTGTTTTTCTCACGCAAGAATACCTGCATGCATGTGATACATTGCTTCGTTATAATAAAGAGTAAATGTGTGCATATACCGTGTCCACAGGCGGAACGTTGGTGACTCGTCTCTTCTTCCTGCCGCTGCCAGGAGTCGAAGCAACAGCATCATCGAGATCAGCTCCTCCACTGATGCTGCTGGACGGGGAAGTGGCTCGTCTCCTTTTGGAGCTCGAAGACATCGCTAGCCGCTTAAACGTCAACTGGCACTCTGCTTGGACAATAAAAGGAAGAGTTCATTTATTTTACTATCATACTAAGACCAATCTTTTTTTTTAATCGAGTAAATGGTGGGCCTTTACATGTAAAACAAACTCATCGCGCTCGGCGCCGCGAGCCTGAATTAAACAAAGCAAACAGAGCGGCTGTTAGCATACACAGTCTGGTGTCAGCTACAACGCCCCCAAAAGATACCGTTAAATAGCCCACGAAAACAGAAAAACAGGAGCAAGCAGCGTGTGACAATCGTACCCCTGATGACGAAATGTGATCGGTAAATCCCTGAGGAAAGCAGTCGCTCCGGCTAGCGGTCTAGCTAGCGATGTTTGAAAACTTCAGCCCGGAAGTGGAGAGACGCTATTGTTTTGTTGTGGAGCAATGCTGCCCCCTGTAGTCGAGGGGTGTGACTACACCAAGAGGCTGTTCGGGGGAGAAAAAAAAAGACTCATCATACAGTGATCTGGAGAAGAATGAAAGCTAGTAAAAGCAAGGCTGAACACGGGTGTGTGAATGAGAGCAAGAGGACTTGTTGGCAAATGAATATGTCAGTGGTACAGTTCCTGTGGAGACGATTGGAGGTAAAACTTCGGGAGGGTTTGGATCCTGGAGAGGAGAGACGGGCTATATGTCGGACGAAGAATAATGGAGGTGGAGATACCAGGAAAAAGAGCTGCCATTTCATGTCAAAATACGCTTGGTTACTTATATTTTAATTATATAAATTTAGAAAATAATTTGTTGGTGGAGCGCCCCTGATTCTGATGACATCATTTTAGTCGATTTAATAACCGTTTTAACTGACTAAGTTGCTGTATTTCATTGCCAATTTATCACTTGCTGGTTCCCGCAGCCCCACGTTCATGTGCGTCTGCTGGTCGTGACGTCAGGACAGTAGAAGTCAGTGGACCTGCGCTGCGCACTTCCACCTCACTGCTCCGACTGGGAAACAGACCACCTCGTAGCCACAGATCGACATTTAGGTATTGTGAATTTCTTTATACTCATTCAATGATTCGCATGCATCAGACCACACATTTGATGTCGGTGAATTGACCTGCAGCATCTTTGGTGCACAGCCGCGTCGCGTGTGCGCTGGCGGACTCCAGCGGCTGGAGATGCGCGCGCGCTTGCGATGCCTGCCGTACCCTTGAGCACTGCAGTAAACCCGCTGGACCTACAGTATTGTCTCACCCAGCTGGCTAACGGCGCGAAGCGGACCCTCGTGCGAAACGCACATTTGCCTTGTCGATTCGTTTTTTCCATTGACGTCTTGCGGCTCATTCACGCCCTGCAGCCTTAAAGCTGAACAAGCGATTTCACGTTATCCCGTTCTACATCGCCTCATGTTGCCGTTTTTTATCTCCGTAAACTCCAACCGTTTTACTTTATGCTGCCATTTATGGCGCTTGTCTTTCGCCTCTGTCTTGTTTGGCCTACTTTCAGTGGTGTATTGCTTTTCATTATTGACAGCTAGTTTCTGACGTGTTGTCATCGCCAACGCACGCAGCTAAATTCAAGATAGTTATTCTTCTCAATCCCACTTGCATTTACTCTTTTGATTATAAACTTAGTTTAAGTTCAAAACTCACTGTGGCTAATGGCTTATTTATTTATTTTTAAGAGGGGAAAAAACGAATCTGTGATTCCAAACTTCTGTTACCATCAGTTCTTCACATTTCATGTGTTGCACTGTTGTGTATAGTATTTGCACTGGGTAGTATTCCAGTTGTATTCACTGCCGTGTGTCTTAATCCTACATTAAGTGCGGGATCACAAGATGATGGTACTTACATTTCATAACCTAAACTTTATCCTGCTAAAATGCAAGAAGACTTCGACCATCCATCGCATGGATGGTGTTATTCCAGTATCCATAATCCTCCAGAGCTGTACTGAGGTTAGCAGAGAGCACTTCTCTCGTAACCGACATAAAACTCTGGCAAAAAAGCTTGATCAGATGCACCAGTCTATTTATGAAAACTGCAGAATTATTGAGAAAAATCTACTTCAGTGAGGAGCCAAGTTTTGGACATCATGGCTTGGTATGAAACTGTGTGCGATTAAAAAAAAAGTTACTTTCCCCTGGTGAAAAACAGGGTGTCCTATATAAAACATCTGTAGCTGCTGTATTTTTAATGTGTGTCGTTCTTGAGTTGGTGTGGCCTAGTCAGACGGTCAAATTCCACTACCCAGGATGGACCGTCTGTGAGATCAATATGTAACGTCTGAAGTTATTTGTGTTACAACCTAGTGGGCTTGCCAAACTTTAATGGATCTAATAAACCGCTTCCTACTGCTGATGATGAATGAATCTGGATGGCACACATTGCAGGAGAGTGGCTCTTGTTTTATTTTGAGAGTGGACTCGATCACGAGGATTTCATTTGAGGAGAGCTTGACATAATCTCATTTCATGTTATTGATATTTCCCTCTTCAATGAGTGATGTTGAAGATGTTATTCAACAATATCTAATGGGCATAAATATTTAAAGACTGCCCTTCGTACGCCATGAAGAACGCTTGTCTGATCCTCAGCTGCCGCTCATAACTGTTGCAGCAACTGTGAAGCTCTCAGCAAATAAAACTGATGAAATAAGTCTGTAACAATCCCAAAACTATTTTACTCTTGCTTTCTACACTTAACTACAGCCGAAAGCTTGGCATGATGCCCGGACGATGACATTCTTGTGGGTATATTTGGGCTGATGTAACGTGAGAAATTGAATCAGGTGTTTAAAACCTAACTACACAAAGCGGCCGAGACATTGTGATTTGCCTGCCAGGCCAATATGTGGTGTCGCAATGTTCTTCCAACAAACTGTAAATACACCATGGCCAGCTGCTAAAACACGACTCAGTTATTATGAGTCACACTTAACATCAAATCGGCAAAGACTTGAAAGAATGGACAGAGGCAGCAACGTTTTGGAGCGGTGAGATATCACTCCTATACTGAGATTTGGGGAAATGTGTAGTCAAGTATGGCTCACTATGTCAGTACTCCCGAAAAAAAGACCCTTTAGGAAGCCTGCAATGGATGTGCAGTCATGTGCCCCTGCCGGCCATTACTTCACTTGCTCCCATTGGTCACCCATTACATGCCTTATCGTATCTGTGCTCAGTTTCGCAGCCCTGTCAGAATCGGTATCTCTCTCATTTAAAACTTGGATTGCCGTCAATAATATTTTGATGCAGGCACATTTTCAGAACTCACAGGACAGTCAAGTTAACATTTTATCTTTCGAAGGGAGGATGCAACATCTCTCCAGTTGCTTTCAGACATGACATCCACCCTAATGATGACCGTAAATATGAAGTTGTTGTCAAGGTGGGATGCCACTTTTGTCCTGCTGCTCCTGTCAGAATATCTTCCCCTGGTATGATGCTTAAATCAAGTGCTGTGATCAGGGGTGTATTCCCATTGAGTCTAATTATGTGACTGTAAATATGAAGCGGTTTTCTAGGGGGGATACAAATTTCAACGTAGTAGTAGAGCACAACACCAGCAAGGGAGTGTTCTGTATGGATTTCTATGAAGTTCTTGAACCCTTCTTGAGCGCTTACTACTCACTATAATGAAGGAGTGTCAATATTTACAACATGCTCAACGGCTGTTGCCGAATGAGCACTACTCTGTGCTCCGCCGTTGCTGTTGCAAAGTAACACTTTCAGAAGCTGAGTCGTGGCTCTGATTCAGCTGTATAAAGCAGGCAAATTTATCCGCTCTGGGACGTGGTTTCAAAAACAGGCGGCTTAAGTCTCCGCCCCTTCCAGTCGGTTCATCGAAGTCTAAGGGGAGATTAAAGTGATTTTCTGGTCCATTTTGCCTCATGCCCTGGATCACACATCTGCTGTACCTCAATTTAAATAAAAAATAATGATGTGATTTTCCACTGCTTTTGTGGTGTAATTTATGATTTATTTGCTTGTGAAAACACGTGCTTATATGGACTGTAAATCAATGTATGTATGACATCACAGCAGAATAGCGACTGCTCCGGTGCTAAGGCAGATGCTAAAGGTACTAAACTATCAAAGGTGGAAGCTAGCAAACATTAGCTGACATGGTTGGTGTGACCCTGTAGAGCTTGTCCCGCCTGCTGGCTCTCACTTGACCGACTATTGAGTGATGAGCGTTGTAGTTCACGAATACACATCACACCAAACCTAAATTAACATTTGATGCTGATAGAAAAACTGCTTCCACGGCATTAGAATTTCAAATTCACTGACATCATATGTGAGATCAATGACATATCTCAAGCCAGATCAGAAAACAAGTTTGATCTCTCCACTGACACCAGATTTGTGAGGATGTAAAGGGCGCTGAAGCGACACTGCAAAGTGAAAACCTCAAAAGACGGTTGTATATTAGACACATTCGCCATAAACACCCTTGAGTTCTTTAGTCTCTTAAAGATCCCAAAAGCCTTGAGCTATTGTGGCGCCAGCAATACCATCAAGCTCATTCACTTCAGATAAGATCACCATTAATAGGAAGGGCTTTAGGGCTTCAAGAATATCATAAATGCATGTCCCACGATGACAGCAATGAAACGTCCATTGATTTCAGTTTTGTCCATGCTCTCTTTCTTCTGTTCTTGTTTGGCTGCAGCTGTAGTGTGGCAAATCTCTTCTGCGTTGTAGGATGCCTCTTGGAGAGGATGGAAATGGATGGAAGAAAAAGACTTCAGACATCAAAGAACATTATGACTTCAAAGAAGTTCTGGGGACGTAAGTTGTCTATTTTTCCTTTTCATTTATGGCTGCAGCATGACAGTCCTATCTATGTGCAGTCAAGAGATGTTCCAGTGCCACTGAACAATAATTAGATTTTATGTTTTCATGATCAACTGTTCTATTTTGGGATCAGGATGTCAGACAAATGGATGATAAAGTTATGGGACATTATATCGTTTCATGGTCTGTCTGTGAAAAGCAATGCAAACCTCCAATTGCCTGGTTAAAGGTGATAAAAATCATCCTGATGCATCCATGCGCAGGTTTGTCCCCACCACACCTGCAGTCACTGCCATGCCCCCACACACGCACACCCCAGTGCTCCAAAATGTTTTTTTGTTCTTCCCAGAAGAACCAAGTACAAAACCCATGCCTGCCATCTTTCAAATCCTGCAATGTTTTTTGCTGAATTGCGTACATTTTTGGCTTGTGCAATGAGTTTCACGTTTTTTTTTACCACTTGCAAAGCAGAGTCACTCCGCTGAGCCTCTGTATGTTTTTGGACTGTGGGAGGAAACCAGAGTGCCAAGGGAAAACCCACGCAGGCATGGGGTGAACATACATTGAAAAGTAGCCGTTCAAATCCTTCAAACTGACAACTCTCTCCCTGTGAGGCTGCTGACAAAGGACAAATGAGATTTAATGTATCATTGCAGGATTTAATGCATTATTCGAGAATAACTCAGTGCTCACCTGACTCCCGGCTTCATCCTACGTGGGAACATAATTGAGTCCAGATGGTCGTGATACAGTTACTCCGCCCACAAAACTAAGAGCAAGTGACCTTGCACACGCCCACCTGCTCTGACATGAATGTGCCATAAGGATTGTGGTTGTCTTCTTTCTCTTTGGACTCACTTTTTGGCGAGTACGCGCATAATGGGATATAAATAACTGTGCATCCATGCTTCAATAGCCAAACAGAAACACAGCAGAAGGCAGATTATGCAGTCATTCTGTGAGTTCACATGAATTGTTCTTTTGAAGAAACTACGCTGGAGAATCATTGTTATTCCATTTGAATGACAGATTTGTGTGGATCATTGAAAACTAAAAAGACATGTCAAATCGAGCTGGAATTATTTGGCACAGCATTGGTTTGACTCTTTGAATCTGTAGAATCCAAAAGTGTTCTCAAGCACAGTGTAGAGTTTCTTAAGTTCTACTTGTGATGGGGTTTCCTGAAGGAATGGAAGTTGGACCAAACCATTTGCCTCAAGTCTTGAGGCTGTCAGAATCAACATTAAGAGGTGTAATGGCTTAGGTTCTGGCACCATCACAACCCAAAACATCAAAAGTAGGGAAACTTATTGGACACGTCAAAGGCAATAGTGACAGAAATTTACATACATATTTTTGCCACAATTATCGCTGGGTATGTTTTTGGATGGCCTGTAGTTTGAATCAGAATGTTAACATTCGTTTTTTTTTTTTTTTAATAATAAGGCAAGTTACAGAGTTCTTCTACTTTTTCTTCTTCTTCTAATGTCTTCCAAATTTGATCAAAATTGGTATACAATGAATGAAATATCCATAACACCGACCAAAATTGAATCGGGAATCAACTTAGACGCCTGTATTTCAAATAGACTAGTTTTGGGGAATCTGAATCACTGCAATTTAAGTACAGTCGTGTTGGTGTGTGAACTGGTACACGTCATTTGCCAACGATTCGACTAAACCTCAATAAATAGCCGCTACTTTTTGTCCATACACTGGTTCAATTCAACAGTTGGGTTCCACTTGGTTCACTGAGACTCTTTTCGGGTTGGACTCAGTCCAATTCCATTCCGTATCCTATTCCATCCTCCGATTCCTTGAGCAACGTGTAACAGAGAACTAACTGGACAGCCAAAAATATAACCCCCTGAGCGGCTGTGTTGAACAAGCCAGCTGACTTTATCAAGAGGAATATTTTATCCGTCTGTCTCTATTCCACGTTGACAAACCTTTCATGCACCTGCCTTTGGATCAGGGATCTCAAAGTGATCACAATTGTGCCAACCAGTCAAGAGGCCACTTTTTTTTTTGTGGTAGTCTGCTTTGGGCTGACACCTGATTGGTTAACCAACGTATGCTTGCTGAGATGATGGATGGATTTTTGTTAGACCCTGAATTAAATGACGTTATACTCAGGTGAATTCCCATCACTTGTTTTCATTCACTGAAGGGTCACGAGCAGAACTGCCTAATAGTTAATACCAGCAGTCTGTGGTCGGTCCTGCCAGGAGTCTGTGAAAATGTGTTGACAGAAAGCCTCTTATCCTCATGCGCAAGATCACAGTGGAGCTTTACACCAGAATTCAGTGGGTGAGGTTAATTGATTTATGATGAATTGTATTATTTGATTCCAGCTAATCCTTTCCGTTTGTTTGGAGGACGGGTTGTCCTCAAGTTGGCTTTAGTATATATGAAGGATGTCACAGTTTTACACCTGCTGCATAGAATAATATAGAGATAGATTTTCCCTGCAGGTCAGGCTTACAGAAATACTCTTAGCAGAGAACTTCAGTGAGTTGACACAGGAGTTACACAAACACAATAACACTCTCTTTTCTTACCCGCTATATAATAGGCTAAAAAGAGAAAGCCTTTTTGGGACTTAGTGGTGTGTGAGGTTGGAGGAGTGCACTTGCCTCAGTCAGATCAATATATTGATGTGTGCCAGAAAGCTCTCTGCAACGTTCAAGCAACCTTCTTCCAGAAATAAATTGTGTTTATTTGATGTCCGTTTGTGTAGTGTGCACCACACCTCTGCTCTGTACTCACGCTGACCTCGATCCAGAAGTGCTTGGTTCAAAGTCATGTCATATATATATATATATATATATATATATATATATATATATATATATATATATATATATATATATTCTCAGTTGTATAGGTTAAGCTCTTCCAGTCCAGGTCCACGAATGTTTTTTATGTTACGGCTCCTTCCATTTGCATCCAGCATGAGCCCGCTGAGAGCCCACCCCTGGCACGTCTCTGCAGAGAAATGAGCGACTGGATTGTTAATTATGATGTGACGAACAGCAACAGTAAATGTGTGTGTGACCGTGTGAATAAGTGTGCGTGTGTAATGACATGAACGTTCTCTTGCAGCCCTCTGATTCACTCACGATAAATGTCTGACGCAAACATTGAAATTCTCAGTGACTTCCAGCCTAACACTCTCTAGGTTTTTTATTTCTATATTGACGCTTACGTTTCTTGTTTGAAATGTGAAAGTGATTTGACAGTAATAATGGTTTTATTAGTGCTGTTTCCTTATGATCATTTTGAAATTTGGAGTGAGTAAATGCTGATGATGTGGCCCTGTTTGCTGCAGTAGACCAGGAGTTTTTGCTCAAATGGACACCAAGTTTGAATAGGAAAAAGTTAAGTACAACACTCTGGTTCTCAGTCATGAAACAGTCATGTTAGCCTCTGAGACTGCGGGTACAGACCCTGGGTAAGAGGAAGACCACTGATAGATGAATCAACAAGACAGTTTCAGGACGTTGCTACAAGGGTTTATTTTCCTCTTTGTAAAGGTCTCTCTTTATGTCCAAGCCAACTCCGATTTGTTCCAGTGCTTAGGAGTGGCAGAAAATGGAAGGAGCATTTGTACTTAACAAAAGCTGAAAGATGAAACCATTGGGGGTGGGGAGTGTGGCGCACATAAATGAATTACATTGCTTTTAATGGATCAATGAAGCTGGGTGTGATTTGGGGTGAATGGTGTTACCATGATTTTAAAAAATGAAATTCAATATGACGGAGCGCTCGTTCACACAAGATGAAATAAACATCGCCGGCGATTGCTCCGAAACTCACTGAATGTTTCTAGTCTTGTGTGTTTAGCCTGGCAGCAGAATCCAGATCTCCTGGGTTTAACCCGGTTGTGCAGTTAGCAAGAGGGTAGTTTGCAAACAATAAAACAAAATATGTCAGGGTGATTTTAACTTTAAGGTGGGACTATTCATTAACAAAATACATTTATCATTATTTGTGTGATGTCCTTATTCTGACTGTCTCCAAGAAGCGTTGAGAGATCGTATTCAGAAATGTGTATCATTTTTTTTCAGGTGCCTTTGAAAAAAAAAAAAAAAAAAAAACGGTCTGCTGCTCAGCAGCAGTCTGCTGGGTAAGGTCCAGGTCCCCTCATGGCCTCTGGCTGTTCCACAGGCAGGAAAAAGATTCCTGTGGTTTTGAACAATGCTCACACTTGGCTCCCCTCCTGAGTCCCCTCACATCCTCCTTGTGGGGAGTCTCTGTAAATACACTCAGTCCTTCTTCTCATCAAAACTATGCCGCAATCTATAATGCAGTCAAGTCTCCAGCCCGACTTCACTTAGGGTATCTATTATTGAGAGGAATAAAAATAGTGTCTTTGCTGTTCCCTTAAATGTATCTCTCAGGCTCCAAAACCTCACGGTAATGTCTCTGTTTTAATTATTCATGGGAAATTCTCTCAAACACAACATGCAGCGCACGCATCCGCTGCTGGAGTAAAACATACCCAGGCGTTGTCCTTTAACTACTCTTGATAATATGTCATTTTTGAGATGTTTTGTTAAGTGCCTTTTAGTTTCAGTTTTCTTTTAGGATGTTTTTCATTTCTGAAGAAGATGTGCGGGCATTTCTGAGTATACAACCCCTCAAAACCTAATATTCCTGGCCTTATTATTAGTGTTTTAGTTGCTCATTTTGTTACTTCATTATCTACCAATACTGTCATATTGGCTCTCCACTTTCTGGGAAGTTACACCCAAGCGCATCACCTGGTTTATATAAATATTTATCCTTTCATGTGAATCCAGCGTCGGTGAGACATTTGTCCATTCCAGGCCACCGTAGATCAAGCTACTTGTGTTACCAGTGTGAGCTGATCATGCTGAAATAATCTTTCTCTCTCTTCGGCAAAGCGTTGATCTATGTATCTTGGATTCGTGCGGATGGTGCGTTCATGAGAGTTGGATTTTTCTATAGTACTGAAAATATAGATAAAACCACCCTTAGTAAAAAGTCCGCCTATATTGACTATAATGCTCCCTCACTGATGTGCTGTTGTACAGCTCTTTTTTTTTTACTTTGTCAGTGCATCCTCTATTATTGCATTGAAACGCTTTTCACTTTTGTTTCAGCTGCATTTCTGTTACATTTTAACCATTTGAAGGGACAAAGATATGTATTTACAATATAACCCGTTCAGTCAACCTATTCACCACTTCCTCTCGATCGAATGCTGTTACGCTTTTTTTTTGATGGGTTGTTTGTGTGTGTTTTGCAGTGGCGCTTTCTCTGAGGTGGTTCTAGCTGAGGAGAAGAGGACGCAGAGGCTAGTGGCCATCAAGTGCATCCCCAAGAAGGCTTTGGAAGGCAAAGAGAACAATATTGAAAATGAGATTGCTGTATTACACAGGTGAGGCAACGTAATAATAACGTTATAAGTTCTCAAAACAATGTATTCCCACTCACTGACCTTGTTATATCCAACCCACTAAGAATGAAAACTACTAATTCAAGTCTCTTCGGTCTTGACTCTGTTACATTTCTCCTTTGTTTTTTTGTGTGGTGTCACAAATCGAGCGAACAATAGCAGAGATATAAAAGGCCTGAGATGCCGAGGTCAATCGAATGAGTGACTAAATGCATGGTGTCATTCGAAACAGTAGGAATGTGCACCGGAAATGTCAGGAGTAAAGAAGATAGGCCTATTTTTAGTGTCCCTGTTGCCAGGGTAACAGCACACAGAGGCGAGATGGTGTGGAGTTCCCTGCAGCAGTGTACCAAAGAAAGAGAAGGAGATATGGAGGATGGAGTGGTGGGGAAGTGGGCCAGGGTATTAAGGAAAGAAAGAAGATAGAAGGGCTGAGACCAATCACATAGCTTGTGCCACAATCTAGTAGAGTACTGATGCGCATGCTGTCTGTGACGATGAGCCTCCCTGACCTGACACTTTGTATGTTCTGTTTGCACTAATGTTCTCACATGAGAGTCGCTGTTCTACCAGGGGTTCAGCACATTCAATAATTTGTGGCTGAGTTACTAGCACAACACCATCGGGATCAGTCCGCCTTCATCATTCATTTTCAAATTATGCCGAAACAAAGACGTTCCAGATTGAAACTGACTGAGAAAAAAAAGATCTTTCTCAGGAAAAGTGCTACTTTACTGTAAATTTAAAGCGTGCTGCAAGAATGCCATCTGGCACCAGATGCTCGAGCGCTATCAAAGATGTATGGCTTGTGCTAGAATGGTTCCCTCTATTTGCAGAATCAAGCACACCAACATCGTCTCACTGGAGGACATCTTCGAAAGTACATCGCATCTTTATCTTGTCATGCAGCTGTGAGTAATTCATGAAATAATCACATTTGTATGGCGCTTTTATCACATGTAAATGTTACATAAAATATTTCACTCTATTATGCAATGACCTCCATGCCAACTCGATGACCCAGAAAGTGGCACACACACCAGCGGAAGAGCAAATGCACAAGCACTTGTTCCTTAAATTTAATATGAGAAAAACAGCGAGAGCTGAAATAGTGTCCCCATTTTCCAAAAGTCCAAAAGATGCCACTCTCTGCTGTAAAATCTTTCAACAACTGCTTCAAAGGAACCTCACCTCATTTCCAAAGCAACAGCACCACCTACTGAGCTCTAAAAAAAGGACACTGTTTCATGAAGCTTTATCGGCCCTTCACTGGTGAGAAACTCCCATAGCTTTATGTGAACAAAAGATAATCGTAAAACAGACCCCTGTTCTCAGATGGAATGACTTGTCCTGGTTTTAGCAATGAGTCTATTTCCTCTCAAGAGCAAGGGAGGATGGAGAGTGAGAACTTTTGATGTTCTTTTGTGCATCACTACCCTTTCAATCATGAGTGTTGACTACTGACTGAAAAAAAACAGGAGCCACCCTCCCAAAACAGGAGGGACGGCTCTTTCATCTCACAGAGCTTGTGAGGAGAAGCACAACTTCTCTGGCCAGAGAGAAGCCAAGGTGGCTCTGGCATCTTCTTCCTGTATGCCTCCCCAGACAGGTTACATCCCTGGGTTGTCCTGGGAACGCAACAAGGGAGAGGGAGGTTCAGCCCTTTGCTTAGTCTGCTGCTGCCTATGGATAAGCAGGTGCAACTATGGGAAATATAGATAAAGACTGGGTAAGAAAGGGGTGAGCATAAATGAACCATACTCAGTCGGTTTTTCTGAGGCATGGGGAGCACTTATCACTTCTTCATAGTAATAGTTCATTGCAGGGATAAAAGAATCTTGCCGTAGCCTCACCATTAATCCCGTTCAGGATCTCACCGAAATGCAGTATACTCTTTTAAAATCCTATTCTCCTGTGCAGAGTATCTGGAGGAGAGCTTTTCGATAGAATAGTTGAAAAAGGCTTCTACACGGAAAGAGATGCCAGCCAGCTCATACACCAGATCCTGGATGCCGTCAAATACCTTCATGACATGGGGATTGTCCACAGAGATCTAAAGGTAATGTACTGCAGTGCAACCTTCAGAATCTCCAGCTGTACTAGCTAAGTGTCTTCACAGCCAGAGAACCTGCTCTACTACAGCATGGACGAAGACTCCAAGATCATGATCAGTGACTTTGGACTGTCAAAGATAGAAGGAGCAGGAAGCGTGATGTCCACTGCTTGTGGCACGCCAGGATATGTTGGTAAGTGTTTTGCAGTTTGCAGCCCTTCGTTCAGCTGAGCTCTCACAGCTGTTATGCTGTCCTCGTTCAGTGCACGGTGAGAGGCTGTTACGTCCGCCGCTGAGTCAACTGCGGCTTGTTAAACTCTCCTCTGCTCCTGTTTAGCATGACCTCACCATCGGGTCAAGATAACTCACACTCATGTTGATGTCTTTTTTTCTCTGTATGTTTGATTCACAGCTCCGGAGGTGCTTGCTCAGAAGCCGTACAGCAAAGCTGTGGATTGTTGGTCCATAGGAGTGATATCTTATATTCTGTAAGTCTTGCTCTGGAAATGGACATTCATCTATGTTTATGTTCCTGATCATCCACCATTTTAGACTGCTGTGCAGGGCAGCAACGATTAGTTGACGTCATCGATAACGTTGACAACAAAAGTTCACCGACGTCAAAATCTGTGCATCGGTGCGTCATGTTGCTGTTGGTGTAAACACATACAGAGTATGGGCCCACAGGAATGGGCATCGAGAACTAGCTGTTATTCAGAAGCAGGGAGAAAATACCACATTCTCTGGGATCATTAAGATGTGTTCATTTCTGTTCCTTCAATTGGTTCCTAACTGAGGTCCGAGTGCCCGTGGCTCCGCGTCGCCACCTTCGACTGACCTCCTTAGTCACGGAGGAGTTCGAGAGGCGACGGGCCGTCGTGTTCAAAACCGTGGCTTTGTTTTGTTTGTGAACACAACGCGTCTCAAGGATGAGCAAACCCCTTCGACACCATGGTAGAATGATAAAAGAGTGTTCCGTGTTTGGTCTGTGACGCCGCACACCCTCCAGCTAACAGCTACCATGTCGATTAGCACGGAGCTGTGATGTAGTGAAGTGTCCTCGGTCTCTCTCCTGATAATAACCAGAACTGGGGAGCTACACTGAACACATCGTTTTACATTATTATTCAAATAAGACCTTCTGATGTGGATGTTGATCAGATGTTTTATATGAGATACATATATAAATATTGATGATTTGAAATTCTTCTCAAGGACCAATAAAGAACTGGAGCTTTCTGTCAACTGTTTTATGCTTCATGCTTCACAGGGTTAATACATGTTCCTGGATTATGTGACATTATTTAAATATACTTAATATAATATATATTAAGTTAGTTGGTGCCCTACTGCTGTGATCTGTGTCTCTCTTTGACCTCTCTTATCTACCCAGGTTATGTGGCTACCCTCCCTTCTACGATGAGAATGATGCCAAGTTGTTTGAGCAGATTTTGAAAGCAGAGTATGAATTTGACTCTCCGTACTGGGATGACATCTCAGATTCAGGTATGGATTCCCCCCCCCCTCCAGCGTATGCTCATTAATTAAACAGTAATGAGTCTCCATTAGATTATGTCTGTCTGCAGCCAAAGATTTTATCTGCCACCTGATGGAGAAGGATCCTTTCAAGAGGTTCACGTGTGAGCAGGCATTGCAGCATCCGTGGTACGATGGCCGAGAAGAATGAAGTTGAAAGTCGTAGAAAATAAAACAAAATCGTATGCAGATTGAGAAGGAAGATTTTAATCTGATATCAAACCATAAAATGATTTTCATGATCTCACCCTCTTTATTTCTCTGGGTTACAAAGCTATGTTTGTGTTTGGCAGGATCTGTGGGGACACAGCGCTTGACAAGAACATCCACGAATCTGTCAGTGCTCAGATCAAGAAGAACTTTGCCAAAAGCAAATGGAAGGTTCGCTTGTCGAAAAGTTTGCCTCTGTGAATTATCATTGGGTTTTGTTGACTATCTCTCTCTCTCTCTCCAATTTAGCAAGCGTTCAATGCCACAGCCGTCGTGCGGCACATGCGCAGGCTACAGCTTGGCACGAGCGTGGAAGGGACCAGTCAGATTACGCCAACCAGTCCCTGTCATGGACTACTGCTGCCAGAGGAGGAGGAGGAGGAAGAGGAAGATGAAGAGTTGGGGAACGGAGAGGAGGAAAGCTGTGAGATATGACTCTGTTTGAATGTAGAAATATGAAGCGCGAGTCACGATTGCATCTATTCCGTCCTGGTGTTCTTTGCAGTGTCCCACTTTGAGGACGGCCGGCGCGGGAGCAACGAGGGCAGCGTGGATCGGGACAGCCTGAGGAGTTGCACCTACTGCTGCAGGCCCGCAAGTCGTGTCTGAGGTTGCGGTTGGTTGGTCGCCATGCCACCACCCCTCACAAAGAGAAGGCCCTCCTGCCCTCAAGCCTGCAGTCCCTGCCCGGTCTGGCTGGGAATGCTGGGTAATTATCAGGCTTCCCACAGTCATCCAATCGACACAAAAACATCATTACCAGTCAGACTCTTAAATACACATTCGACACGACGCTCCCTTATATCTACCTCTACGGTGTCCATCATTCACCTCAGTCAATAGCTCTGATAGATATCTCCGAGGTTCTGGCCAGACAGGGCTCCAAAAGGGACAAAGTTCAGTGGAAGCTGGGCGGAAGTCCCACTGCATGACCTCCACAGTTTAGGCCGTGGAAATGGCTGCACCCCGTTGTTTGCCCGGTAGAGGTTTAGTAAAAGCATAATCCACCTCCGTCTCCATTGCTAAGTGTTTACCCACATAGTTAAAGCCTTTTTCAACGATACTTGAACGCGAAGGGCGGGCGGAGGGGAGTTTGCCGGGATTTGAACTCTATGCTGGCCCAGACTGGGTTTGGGGTGAATGAAGAGTCTGCATGTTTGTGTTGGCAAAAACAAAACAAGAGAAAAAAATGTATGAATATCTGTTGTTATATGAGGCTCACGCTGAGATCCCCGCACATCAGGCACAGGCAGGTTCTGGAGTCCATCAGGGGTGCAAAGTGCAGTGAATGCCAAGGGTTTCATTCACTTTTGATTTTCCAACAGAATCTGCTCCACCACTACTCTCTCTCCCCAGGACTTCATATTTGCTCAAAAACATCTGAGTAAGTCACAGCAGGCAGATGTCATTGGCCAGATGAGCAGTAGCCGCTAGAGTGAAGGGAAGCTTCCTCGGAGAGGTGACATGTGGAGTAGAGCTGGGAGATGGCTTAGGGTCAACCATTTTCTGGTCACATAAGATGAGTCAAAATGAGTTGACTGCTCATATGAAGAGGTTTAGGGAGGCCCATTGGTTTGGACTCTTGGGTCTAATGTTTGTGAAGGAGGTACTAATGTTGCAGTACTTGAAGTCGGTCTTAGTCTGGACACCAGTCTCAGGACCAATTTTTCCTGGTCAAGACCAGTTCCGTCCTTCAAAGAAGACAAGAGGGCTACAGTGGGTGCCGGTTTTTGTTCCTAGCTTAGGAGGAGGCGAGCCAAACATCAATAAGATGATAAGATGTGTGAAGCCTGTTGTTGACATGTGATCCTGCACCCACTGCAGCTCATATGTGGATCAGTTTGACACGCCTTATATTTCCTGTCTTGGTCTCGATACTCCCCAGTCTTGGCCTTGGTTGCTGTGGTCTTGACCACAACACGAGGAGGTAGCGGGTAAAAGATGAAGAGGAAGACAATCATTAGATTTATGGATGTGATAAAGCAGGCCACGATGGGGAGAGGTGTGGGGAGGATAGACTAAGGTGGAGGGGGTTAGTAAACAAACTGCAGAGTTAATACATTGTTGGATTGAATGGTTGACTTGTGTACCACTACCTTTACACCCCTGCTGCCCATCAAATAACAAGGTTGGTCGCACTCGCCGCGCCCTAACTGATGTTGCCGCGGCACTCAGAGTGCGCTCTCTGCCTACTCTGTGCTGTGCACCTCTAGTGGATGAAAATATTGGTCTACTGTTTGCATGACCTGGTTAAATATGTTTACATGAACGATGATCAATTAAACACACATGACTATTATTGTTACTTTGTTGTATTGACAATTATGTAATGCTGTAATTTTGACATATATAATGTGAAGTGAGTAACACCAAAAGTAATGTTGTTGACTAGGTACAACACAGCACAGTGGACGTCTCATTTGCTCTTTGAAGGTGAATTACGCCCGACGGACATTTCCCCACGACGGTCCAACAGTCTCACTCTTTGGTGCAGTTTAAGATGTACATAGAGCATTTAATGTTTTACAACCAGATGACACACGGAAATGAGCTAATTTCACGCGGGAACCAGCCACGGAACAAAGACCTATCAAAAGGGAAAACACAAATCTGGGTGCTGGAAACATAAGTGTGTAGCCTTCAGTGCATCGAGTCTCCAGTGTAAATGCCGCCCGCCACTAAAGCCATACGCTGATCTGAGCATGTTTGACCGTAGATGTAGGAGTCATCACGATGTCTCATATCAGGTGGAGAATGGCTGCAATTCTGTCATAAATTTGATGCTTAACTACATACCCATTTAGATGAACAGCAACTGATGCACACCACCTATAGTCTCTGAGGGCGATCATCTGAATTATTTGTGGAAAATATGCAAATTGTGTGTGAAGGGCTTCATGTTCTCTGTAACATAACCAATGCTGACGACTTTGATAAATTGATATGTTTCCTCTTGGCTGTAAAATCTGATTTTACCCATTACAAACACGTATAAAAAACATGAAGAATCACATGTATATAATATATATATATATATATAAATATAAATATAAGTATATATTGTATATCCTTTTTTTGTAAAGCTGTTTTGAGCTACAAAACGTATGGATGCAATGCATCGTGGGTATTTGAACAAGCTGTATGAAATATGAAGATTTGTACACACAGATAATAGAATGAATGCAGACAAATAAAAAAACATCCTTGTCGATACAGTGTGGGTGTGATTCATGGTTTGCTGAAGGCTGCTATTTTATTTAAAATGCAAACACAGAAATAGATCAGGAAACACCTCACGACAGTGTTACGTGGGCCACTAGTCAGAATTCTAACGTCTTGAATGTGTGACACCTGGTGGGTGCACATGTTATTTTACCCACGGTGAAGAAACAAATACACATATACACTGTAGTCAGAGAGCGATGAAGTGGATCATGGTACTGGTTAGCTCCTAGCGCCCTCTGTAGTAAGATACTTGGCACTACATTGATGATTTTGTTTTTCTTTTTTTTCGCACGCAGTTTACAAACTAATAATAAAAACAGTTGTGTTGAATTTGACAACACTACAGAGGCGATACAAGGCAGCAAAATATAAATCTAAATGGAGGTATATATATATATATATATATATATATATATATATATATATATATATATATATATATATATATATATATATATATATATATATATATATATATATATATATATATATATATATAATAAGATTGAAATAAATAGTTTAAAAATAAATATTGATGACAACAAAGGGTCACTTGCTGTGTGAACCTGTGTATTTTTAATTTATTTTTTATGTTGTTCTGCTCTCCTCTGTCCGTGTGACTCCCATTAATCTTTTTTTCAATGCCAGTTTTATCTATCTATCTTGGCTAGATTTAGTGGGCAACTTGAGAACTAAATACAGACCTGTATGTTCAATATAGCTACATATTTTACAGCTCTAGATGTTCAATGTTTGACCGTGACCTTTTTGCACTGATAATCAGGAAATCAAAACCCTTTTTGGAGGCCAGGTGTTCTACATGATTAACAATGTACAGTACATTATGAAATGAAGGCCACTTTTTGTGTTTACAAATCAAGCAAATGAAACTCAACTAAAACACGCCCAGGTATGTTTGAATCATTTCATATCTGAGGGCAGACTGTCAGGGTGTCATAGCTATTTCGCAAACTTTTTACAGTCACAATTTCTGAAATTGCAGGCCAATGATTACATGGTTTTCTATTGCGACTGTTCGCTGCATTCACTGATCAGGACCTGCAAAAGGCCCCTGACCTTTGGACTTGTCCGTCAAAAATAAGAACATTCACGAGTCAAAATATACATAAATAAAACATGTTGATGTTTGAAGTACAGTGGTACCTCGGTTTTCGAACATCCCAGAATTCGAACAAAAATTTCAAGATTTTTTTGCTTCAGATTTCGAACGAAAATCCAGAACTAGAACGCCCCTGAAAAAAGCTAGAAAAAACATAACGTGCGCGGACCGATCAGCTGACCCATGACGCGCTTTGTTATTGTGTATAACGCAGCCTCTATATGCAGACGTGTCCCGTGAAATACATTTACTGACTGTTTCTTCTCCATATTGAGGTGTAAAACCTTTCCTGTCTCCGCACTGGACCGTGGTAGAGTGTCACAGGGGAGGTGCTCGCTCTCCACACCTCCGAGGCTGGAGCGCTCACTCCAGGGTTTGATGTCCTGTTGTGGGCTGGAGCTGGGACAGGGATGAGGCGAGTCTGGGACATAGCGTTACTTGGTTTATGACTTTGTCACAGCCAAACTGCACAGAAGCGCACATTCAGAGCTGGACACGCACCGGGCACCTCTTCACTTCTGGAGAGACGTCACTCACTCGGCAACCCCTCCCACATGCAGCGGCCACACACATAGAGGAACAGCGCACCTGCAGCAGACACTCTACATTCACTCCTACAAAAGCCTATTTTAAGGCTCGGAACGCATTATTTCTTTTTCCATTCATTGTAATGGGAGAAATCGATTCAGATTTCGAACAATTTGCTTCTCGAACAGCCGTCTGGAACGGATTGTGGTCAAGAACCGAGGTACCACTGTATGTGATTTACAGGGTAAAAATCATATATGAGTGGTATGAGGAAAAATATGCCAAATTAATAAATATATAAATAAGCTCAGTGCAATGGCGTTTGAAAGTAAACATCTTGTTGTCAGTCTTTCGGAAAGCACCCGGCCACCTCCACCACCGCGGGGTATGTCTCGTAGACGTTGGTCTTGGCATCGTTGACTGACCGCTGGCAGGAGAGCAGCGCAGAAGAGCTTTGGGTTAATATAGAACAGACACTCCCCATGAACCTTCACCAACACTGACCTTCTCAAACAAGCTTTTGTCTCCTGTGCCGCCTCTTCCCACAAACACCCAGTTGTCGCGGTATTTTAATGACGAGACCAGAGAGCTTCCCATCCCCACGAACACGTCTCGTATTTCATCTGACATCCTGAGGTCCGGAGTGTGGAGAATTCTCACGTCGGAGTGGAATTAAAACGAGATGAACATCTAAAAGTCGACTCACTTTAAAGTCACGTCACCGAAAGAGGCCACAAGAACCATCATTCCAGGTTTGATAGAGTTCAGGCGTTGGAGGATGTCTTTTTCGGCTGCAAAGAGAAAAGCAAAGACAGTGTATAATACTAAACGTGATATATATAAAACATATATATATATACACACATCTATATTAAGCCTATATATATATATCTCAAATAAAATATGCATTCTGAAAAAAAGCGAATGGCATTAAAGTAGATAAAGCAACATCAAATGAACTCTTGTCCTTTTGGCACAAATCTGCTTAGGCTAGTAATGTTGGAAGAACGCTCGACATGTATTCGGCATCCAAATATTTGATGCATGCTTACTGAATACACACAAGAACATTATGTCCAAAATAAAGTCGTACCTCCATTTTTCATATTGAGAACGGTAGAACTTTCCACAGATCCACTTGAAACTGAAAGAGAACATATTTTTAATGACAGTGATTGTATTACATACACACAAGTCGCTATTTGAAAACGTATTAAACATTTTTATTGCAAGCTAAATTTAGCGAGCAACTGAGAGAGAAGTTGTTATTAATGATTCGACAAATATTGGCTTGTGCTGTAAATTCTGGACAATTGAGCACATCAGAATATTAGCCACACCCACTAAATTTAAGAAGGAAAATAGATCTTGTTCACCCATAAGCCGCAGTGGTCTATGAGCCGCGGGTGCAGTGGTGCTGTCTGCTCCGTAGAAAGGTCAGCGGTGCACACGGCTTAAAAATGCACATTTTTCGCTGACATTAATGCTCTCAAAATGCCCTGTTTTCGCCTGTGTGTCCCAAGTTCCGACATCACATCCGGTCTCAGATGCTGCTTCTCATCTCCGGTCCTCCAGGATTATTCTTTCAATATTTGTATTTTTTCCCCTTTGTTTTCCTCTAATGTGCACATATTTTTTATAGTGTTCTGAATATTGTGTGATTTGTATTAAATGAAAGTACAAATTGAACAAACGCTGACCTGAACCTCACCCATTGCAGTACAGTTTGTTTTATGTTTTGTTTGTTTAAGGCAGCAAATGCAGAACACTTGCACTCACTGTTTACGACCACAATGTTGAGCCCAAGTCCAACGTTGTTGAGCACATGACTCATGATTCTATTGTGGAAAAAAAAAAAAAATTAAAGGGATTATCAAGAGTCTTTCTGCACCATTCAAAATTGAAAGCACCTTACATTTTGCCATTGAAGCAGATTTTAGGTCCAACAATATCTGCTGCCCCACTGGACACGTGAACAGGAAACTGATCGGCTGTGCAGAGCGTCAAGAGCCCGCACTTGGGCGCAGGAACTAAAAACACAAACCTGAATTACAGTGAGTTGTTTTTTTTTTTTTATAATACATGCTCTTACCTGTTGCATGCTTTTGTTTAGCTTGTCCAAGTATCGAAAAAAAAAGAATCAAATGGTCATCTTCAGCGATAAATATAAAATAAAAGCAAAGCAAATCTCACCTGATACTCTTCTGGACTTCTGTATTACAGAGGCAACGATGGACAGCCCCCATGTCATGAGGCCAACAACCATCAGAGCAGACAAGAAGAACAGAGCTGCTGGAGAACGTTCATTTAAGACTCGACGATGGTCAATATAAGTTCACGTAGTGAAGAAGAGTTCACTCTCACCTTGACTTCTCATGTCACCACTTATGACTCTGACAATCAATCAGTCAAAAGTGCTGTGGTCATTGCAGTTTCCCTCCGTCCACTGAGAAGCCTCAATCCCTTCTTTTGAATGAGTTCAAGCGCTGTCTCAAGCAGGATGTGGAGTAAGGCTTGGGCACGCCCACGCTGACCCGTGGGATCAGGTTTCTCTCTTGGTGCTGTGACAATGCACTTTGTTTTTACACTCTTTCCCCCATCCACTGGACAAACAAGCCCCCAGCAAGTGGAGGGAGGTTGCGGGGAGGTACAGGAAGGAAATATTAAACTGCAACACCTCAGACGTGAAAAGGGGATATGCCTGAAACATGAATTGTTGAAGCAAGGTAGGCATCCAGAGTATAAGATCAGACAAATACGTGGCTTGTTTGACTTAATGGGAACTGAGCTTGTGCTGGGATTAAAGTCGCAATGTCAGCTACTCCTATTTAGTCAACAGTTATGAACTAAGCCCTTTTGCAGTACATACACGTCTATAGGAAGGAATGTAATGATAGAAAAGTGTTGTGTGCTGAAGGGTGTTTCATTTTGTAACTTTTGTACTTTAAAATTGTACTTTGTGATGTATACTTGATGATTATATATATATATATATATAATCCATAAATTAAATCCATCCACCTGCAACAATAATATTTATAGTATAGTAACTCCTTTTCATGCACAGAAGGAATATATTTTTCTTTCTTTTTTATCATAATCTGGCAATAATCTTCATAATTCGCATGACTGAAATGAGTTCAACACTTTATTGTGACTGTTTTATTTGTAGTAGAGGCTGCTTAATGTTCTGTATATACTGTATATCAATGCAGTATTTAACAGGTTTTTTAAAAAATGCCTCTCAGTCCATCTTGTTGCTTCACCCCCATTATTTTACAGTTGATAAACAAAAAAATAAATCCTTCCTCACACATTCCTGCTGATTTGACAAAGAAAATGCAACAAGCATCCCACGATTCCTGTTTGGAGCTTAACTTGTCAGAGTGAACAACCTCCAGAGGACTTAAGACTGTGGTTTACACTCCGACATGCGCCGATAAACAAACAAGGAGAAAATACAAGACAATGCAAAACATTCACGGGTGAAGTGTCGGGTCCTCCAAAGCCACAGACGTCCATTATGAAGCAACACTACAGTCTTCATTATATCATTATTTGACATTAATTACTGTGTGATAATGGCTGCATACTCGTGTGCACACTCCATTTCACCAACATGTGATTATAGAGATGATATTGATAAAGAAATGGAAGTGGACTGCAAAGTTTTACACCACAAATTTCATGGTTAGCTGCTTTTCAATAGTTTTTTTTCTGTCCTCCCAAGACTGGATGTCATTTTCTCCACACTTTTACAGATGGAACATTTTTAGTATTCATTAATACAATTTAAAACACAATTTACCCTATCACGACATACATCAGTCTGCAAAAAACAACATCGTACAAAAAGGAAACATGGAAAGTGGAATTTTGCATTTTTTATTCAACAAAACAATTATCAAAAATAAAAACATCAAATTTCAAGTGAGATGTTGGACTGTAGAACAACACACAATGGCCCTCTCTGTAAAAGGTAATTCCCAATGAACAGGATTTTAACAAGGCAGGGACTGAATTATTGGGCTAAGATTAAACTGTAAATAAAATATATGTATCAAGAAATATATTTCATCTATTGAATATTTTGGAATATTTTCAAGACGTTCCTTTGTACTTTTTTTTTTGTTATTTTTGGCACAACCCCACCCATCGGCACACAGAAAGACATGTTTCTGCTGTTATTTTTGGTGCCTTCATTTTAACATCTGACATCTGAGTTGTCCCAGTTTTCCTCTTGTGAGCTTCCGCGGAGCAGTCCAACAGCAATTTTGGTTGCTTTTCCAAAAATGGGATTTGACCCAGTAAACCTACAACCCACATCACCTGTCTCTCAAGTTGTCTGCCTCAGCGACAACTCTGAGGTTTCATTTTTTCTTCAGACCAAATCTTGACTGGCGTATCCAGACGTGCTGTTTCAGATGGAGAAACTTTATCCAAATCCAGTAACACAATCCGGGCCTGATGCCTGACCAAACTCTTTTGTCAGAGTTAAGAAACAGCTTTCTCTGGTTCTTTTTCTAGTATCGTTTCTTTCCTGAAACTCTGAAGGTCCAAAATCTGAGCCACATTAGTCACGTGTCCCGGGAAGACACAACTCCGCGGCACCATTTCGGTCAGAGCCTTCTCATCAAGAAACATACCTAAAAAAGAATTCGTATGAAAACAGTGAATTTGAAATTATTAATAATAACAAATGTATTCAAATCAGTGACACTTTCACAAATGCAGTTTAAGGTGGTACTGCTCCGTTTGGTCCGTATCCGTGAGCTTTGTGGAAACGTGTAGAAATACGGACGAAATGAACGCAGAGCACTGACAGAAGGCTCCGTCTGTATCCGGATCCATAGGTAATGCTAAGCATAAATGGGCATTTAGAGTGAAAACGTGTGGGGTTGGGGTCCTTAAAATTGATGGGTCATCTCCCTGTGATCGTGTAAAACAAACATGGAATTACCAATTTTCGAAGTCTCTATCTGTGGCTCCATGGTAAAGATTCTGCGAATTTCGCAGTTAGCATGTACAGTGACGTCATTCAGTGTCAAGCTGGCTTTGGTCGTGAACACGCTGCCGAACGAATAGAGGTCGATGAACAGTGTTGACCACTGAAACAAGAGGGAAACAGAATGAAACAGCAAGAGCAGAAACAGACATCTTAACTCAGGCAGATACTCACAACATCAGGCTGAAGTCCAATGAAAGGGATTTTTGCATTCAGAAGGGATGACGCGCAGAACTGCCTCCTCATTGTCGAGAAGTAAAGTCTTCTCTGAATGTTATCGGAGTCCGTTACCCTTTGAATTTGACATTTATTGTTGAGTTGCAGCGATCGAGAGGCGTCAGCAGATTCCCAGCACTCACCCAATCTCAAGGCAAAAATACTTTTTATCAGGAACCTTGACTTGAAACACCAGGAATCGCTGATTGATACTGACTGAGGGAACAAATGACCAGTGAATACCAGCGAGGAGAATAAAGGGTCACCTTTATCCACTAACGTGACATTGTTTCATCCGCCGGCATTCGCATCTTCACAGTCCGGCTGCCAGCGTCCAGGCAGTAGACAAGTCCCCTGAGGTTTTTACTGTATTCCTGTACAAAGGACAGAAAATACAGCTTCTTAGTGCATTCAACAAACCCACTTTCTTCTCTGTGACGCTTGGATTTTAGCAGGGTTATTTGGAAGCGGGGAGAAAAGCCACCATAGCAAATACATCAAACTGCATCACGAAAAAGGAAGGCATTAATATTTAATGAATTATCGGAAAGTGACCATGTTTAATCAAGAGTACATTTAATACTTCACTCTAGGGTAAAGTAATCCAGTGTGTTTATGGAACAGCATCTGGCTGTTGAAGGAAGTTGTGTGTTCAAATCCCAGTGAGAGCCCTTGGGCAAGGTCCTTAGCATGACATGCTTATGTAAGTCACTTTCAGATCAATTTTCCTCTCTAGCTCCGTAGTTCTCTGGCTTTAGAAAAACCTCACTCACATGGGTCGAACAAAGCAAGCACAATAGAACAACAAATCCTAAACATCTGCCTCAAGTATCGGTTTGATACTGTTTGGATCACTAACACGCACACGCACACGCACGCACACACTGGACAACTGATGGCGACCAATACTCTGGCATTGATTCAAACTATTATACGCGGCATTATACACCACTGAAAATGAAGTAGCATGTCAGCACTGACTCTATGTCAGTGGTTCTTAACCTTGTTGGAGGCACCGAACCCCACCAGTTTCATATGCTCATTCACCGAACCCTTCTTTAGTAAAAAATAAAATATGATTTTTTTTTACTGGTGCACAAAATGAATTGTGCATTATCACCTTGTTCAAATAACAAAACCAATACAGTGGACCGGTAGGAAATCTCAGAGCAGGATGCTTTCAATGACTGTGCCCACTGACCTCAGACTAGACTGAGGGGTGGACCTCTGCGGCGGAGGCTCCACCGAACCCCTGAGACCGACTCACCGAACCCCTAGGGTTCGATCGAACCCAGGTTAAGAACCACTGTTTTATGTGAAGCAAGTGATCCTAACAGGAAGAAAACTGTGTGGAGGAGGAACCTTAACTATACATTTACGATGCCAAATGTCTGACTTGGACGGGAACATTGAGCAGTTTCCTATTACAGCTGTTGTACAGGGCAACTCACTCTGCGTATGCCAGAGGGGGCGCCACTTAGCTTCCAGTATTTTACTGGGTTGTTTCCTCTTGCGCTGAACAGCTCGATACAGCCAGGTCCCTGCCAACACATGAGGAATAAAGGTGTAAGCCTTCTCGACCACCTCACCAACAGGAGAGACCAGAGACGGAACCTGGTAGCAGGACTTGAACAGCTTGATTGACGCCACATTGTACAGCGGCGCAGCCATGACTGCTGGGAGTCAGAAATAGTGGGGTTTCTGACGAACAAATCCTGGGCATGAGCTGCAGGTCCTTATATAATCTTTTTGCCTTTGATCCCCACTGTCCATCAAAGGCACCATCCGAGAAGCACGAACAAAGGATTGCAGTCCTAATCACATTCCATAAATGGGAAACTAACTTTAATGCGATCTGGGGCTAGTTTTTAACTAGCATCAGACCTCTCTGTCAAAATCTGACGACTGGCTCTTATGATTCTGGATTCATCCTGTGTATATATATTTTGCCAATAAAATGATAAGGCCTTGAAGTGACTCCATTTGTGAGTGTGAGCCAAGTGTGGCCAGGGGACCACCTCAGGTCACTAGCCTGATCTGGCCCTGCGGAGTCTAGGCTTGTTTGCGGTTCTGCAGGTCTCATGATTCTGTAGTGAGACTTTATTGTTCAATAGTCATTTATTACATCTCGTTGTTATTTTAATTTCTTTCCTTCTTTTTCCCCATTCACTCAACCCTGGCCAACTGAGAGTCTATTGACCTCTGCATGTGTTTGGACTGTGGGAGAAAATTGCGGCGCTCAAAGGAATCGCTGTGTGTCCATAAATAATCCATCCTACATGTTCTACTTCAATGAGATCATGGGGGCAGCAGCCAGGTCAAGCAGGCCCATACGTCCTCCACCCCATAACCCTCCTCCATCTCTTTAGGAGAAATGCTGTGTCGTTCCCATGCCGACCTACAATCTGTCCACAGTGACCTGGGTCCGCCCCAGGGCCTCCTCCCGATCTGACATGCCAGGAGTACATTGGCAAGGTGTGCTAGCGGCCCATTTACGCTCAACATTACATATGGATCTGGTTTCTGTCTGTGCACTGCGTTCAGTTCATCGGACCAAACGGAGCAGTACCACAGGAAACCGTGGGGGGCAGTAACTACCTTAGCTCTAATGAGGGACGAGGAAGACATAACAATGGCAGAAATTCTCCGTCCTCCAGTGGCGATATATTTAACCACTGCCTCCTACAACGCTGCCCCTGTTTTGTCTTTTGTGCAAGAGGTACATTATCAATACTTCTGCCACAGTTGCCATGTAGGTTTTACAGTTTGTTGTTGCCATAAACCTTTGACTGTGGGCTGCTCCCCCTGGTGGATATATTGGTGAACAGCAATACCAACATGGCGAACACATGGGACAGGCACAATTTTGTAAGTAAAAGGAGCATGAATGGCCTTTACAAGGGTGGCAATGACATTATTGTCCAGACAAAAGTGTAGAACATTAACTGTACGAGTTAGAGATTAAACAATGTCCTGCTTTGAAACAATCCACCTCAGTGTTACAGCTCCAGTCTGCAGGAGGTCTGGCTAGCTGGCAAAGTTCAAAGTGCATTTACATTTTTGGAAATAAACGTCAGCGCCACTTTAAACACGGCAGCTGAGAAACGGCGCTTTTTTTCCGAGCATGTTTAATCAGGACAAAAAAAATGGATTTAAACTTTTGCCGGGGAGATTAATGAGCTGTTCCTCACTGGGTCACAAGCTAAACCCACAGAAAGTGCCGTTTGTCTTCATCTGAACTTTAAGTGATGTCAGTGCAGTGAGAGACGGCGGCAGGTTTGGCTCTCAGCCAGCAGATGCAAGAAATGCTGCTGATCACAAGCCAAGTAACCAGGGTGTTACATCACAATCTGGCTAATGAAGAGCAACTGCTGTTTTTGTCCGCAAAGATTCCGTTTGATTTGATGCTCGGTGTGGAGAGGACCTCGTGTTTGTCTTTATTATTTTGGAGTGACAGCTTCTGTTGAACCAACGTTCGGTTTGTATCATTGACTTTGACCTTTGATCAGGTGAAGTGAGACACTTCAAATGGAACCAAAAGAAAACCTCCCAAAATGTCTTTTTTGCCTCTCGGTCAAAGGCTGCCTTGAAAGTTGAATATATACAGTTTATCTGTTCATTTTAAAAAAGTGGGAAAGGAGATTTTTTTTTTTTGGTGGAGTAGTAACCATATTGCCTAAAATCCCCTTCACACCCAACCAACACTAACCGACACGTTCAAAATGATGGTGATATCAAGGCTGCTCCTCCCCGACACTCACTGCAATGAGCCATGAGAAATTAGCTTTGGGCTACAGTCTGAAGAGGGCGGGTTTGACTTTCCATTCAAATCATTCAAGGTCACCCGCTCAACCTACTTTTGAAGTCTTTCATGTGAACATATGAACATCTTGGGTTATCTTATTCTGTGCTCCAAAGCAGCTGGTTTTAAACTTGGAAACTCTTCTCTGAGTCACAAGTAGCATTTCAGTATTTAGGAAATGGACTTGCCACTTTAACCTTGTGAGGGTTAGCTGGGCAGCGATGCTGGAAAACACTAGCAAACGGTCACAAAAGACCAAAATCCAGATGGAGTTTTCTATTTTTATTCGCAACATGCACAAGAATCTTTTTCCAAATCTACTTGTTTCTTCATTTCCCAGACTCCTCAGCATGTAGCTTAGCCTGAGCAGATGCGAAACACTTCTGACAACAGCAGGACGACACAATGAAGCAGCACCAACATTAGGGAGTCGGATCAAAACAAAGTTCAAAACACATGGGGACATGTTACAGGTGAGTTGAACTGAGGCGACCATTAAATAATTTTTGCTAGCATAGAGGTGTGTGCTAACTGGGGTGGTAGAAGAAGGGGCGACAAGTTCCTGAAGAGTTATAGTAAATAGTTTAGTGTTATATAATCACTTTTGTGAAAGCAATTTGTGGCTGTTTAAAATGAAAAACAATTCTTTTTCCGACTATTTTCGTTTTTACATTATAAATAGCGTCGAAATAATCCAGGCATCAGGGTTTACAGGAGACTTTGGTTCCTTATCAAACACCGGATCTTCAAGCCTCCGTCATCACGACAGCCATCACTCGACTTGTCAGCTCCATTTACGACTCGTTTTCAGCCTTGGTTCTTCATCGTGGTTCTCAGGTCATCGGGTTCTACAAAGCAGTGAAAAGGTGTGATCCAAATTTAGCCTCCATTTGACTGGGAGCTCACGAGAACAAAGGGACTTTTGGCCCATGTTCTACTGCTCTCAGACTGAATTAAACACAAAGCTCTCTCCATATCTGTCATCTCGAGTTACTCCACTGCGAACACTTCTGAGCCCCGGGTCATTCTCTGCCTGTTCAACTCATTAACCACTTGCTCAACTCACTTACCTCTTTTGTCTTGAAGGATCAGGACTTGTTCTCTCAACTGCCGCTTGCAGCTTGCCAAGTCCAAGATTTGGACCTCATCGCTGATGTGTTTCGGGTACTTATAGTTGGCGGGGATCATGCGCATGAGAGCGGTTTCATCCAGGAAAAAGTCTGGGATGAGATCAGGCAACTTTCAGCTCTATGTTTGGGGAAAACAGGTACGATATCTTCACTGACCGAGGTTGGATATTCCTGCTTGTGGTTCCATGGTGAAGATTCGACGCACTTCACAGTTTGCGTGTAAGGTGATAGTGTTCAGAGTCAGCCGCCCTTTGGTAGTGAACACTTCACTGAATGATTTGAGGTCAAAGAACAAAGTGGACCACTGGTGAACAGGAAAGAAACACACAATCAGAACAGCCACCAAAGAATGGACTGGCAAGCGCCCAGTAACTGTGGTTGGCTGGTGATAAAATTCCACCCTCTATTAGGAGTCGCACTATCTTCCCAGACTGCTCCTCACTGGACCAAGTCACAGCCACAGAAATAATCTGCGCCGTCAAGCAAGTGACTCCCTGGAGAATTAGCCCATAAAGGCCAGAGACACTTTGCACAAGAGCCTCTCTGTCAGCATGGACAGCAGGACGTCTCAGAACCATTCTTCTCCTTAATTCAGATAAAAAGCTGCTATCTGGACCTCACGAGTTGTTCCAATAAAATTCTATCTGGATTACAGTCGGATTCCACAGCAGGGACTCCTCAGTGTCAAATTGCACACTTGAAGATCAGCCACACAATGTACTTTCCAGATCCTGTTTTAAGCGGATTATGTCCTGTATTTCCAACATACTGTGTCCTTCTCTTCAGAGCTAATGAGTCAGTTAGAGTAGTGATAGGTACTCACAACATCGCGCTTGATTCCCATGACTGGGATCTGAGCGTTGAAAAGCGACGAGGTGCACAGCTGCCTGCGCATCGTGGAGAAGTAGAGTCGTCTCTGGATGTTGTCCACACCAGTCACCCTGTGAACAGCTTGCATGTATTAAGCAAGCAAGCATATGATGCGAGATGTACTCAGCTAAAACCTGCTGTTAAAGGAGATAAACAACATTCATCGTGCTCTACACTGCCACCTGAATTAGCCCTTTCACTATTGCTGTATAGTTATTATCTCCACCAGCGTGATGATCATGAGAATCATAATCATGAGACGAGGAACAGGAGATTGGATTTTGGTGGCGTTCTGGATTATCATTTGGATCCACAGTGGATAGCCCTCTTTTCTTCTCTGTCAAATGTGAGTTCCAAATTGCTACTGCCACCTGCTGTCGCATTGAGCTCATTGCAGTCGATTCTATTTCAAATGCTTAAAAATGTATTAAATAATTAGATAAAATGGAGACCTGACAAAAATATAGTCATAATAATAACATGAATGGGAGTATGTACTGAATTATAGCACAATAATATGTCAAGAAATCGCCATCGGGAGGTGTTGACATATAAATTCCAATATAAATCACGGCATAATTTCATGGATTAGACACCTGACTTTTGTTTTCTTACACAAGTTCAAAGGAGAAATCTTTTTCATCTGGAATGTTGACCTGGAACACCAGGAATCGTTGTTCAATCCCCACTGTAAAAAGTCAACAAAAACCTCTGAGCACGAGCAGGGAAGCAAGTGAGACATAGGATCTCAAGACGTGGCTTACGGGACATTTTTTCATTTGCTGGCATTTGCATTTTGACCATTCTGCTGCCTGCATCCAGGCGGTAAACAAGTCCTCGGAGGTCTTTATTGTAATCCTAAACAAGAGAAAACATGTTGTTTTAATTAGTAATGTGTCAGATGTGTACAGACGTGTGAAAAGAATACAACTGAATTGAGGTGAAGAAAAAAGTAAAGAAAAATACTGGAGTCAAAATAATATTTGAGGAAATAAAAATATAACTGATAAAAGTAAATAGCATATATTAAATAATATTACTATTATTACTTATTATTATTATTATTATTATTATTTGTAATAGTAATGTTTAATGTTACAACTTTGTTGCATGTATCCTGCTGTCTGTGATCTTTATGTTCGTCTGTGATTGTATGTCGTGTCCAGGTCTGTGAGAACAGATATTTCATCCATGCTATATGTCTCGTACTGTAGCATGTTTGACAATAAAGTTACCTTACCTTACCTTGCCTAAGGTTTTAAAATTATTCAAAACCCGATGACTGTACAATGACTGTAAAAAATAATGACATTAAAAATTATCCATGAGGATAAATATTCCAATAAATATCTAATGTGACCAATTAGGTGTTCTCAGATGTAGTACTTGTTTTATATATATATATATATATATATATATATATATATATATATATATATATATATATATATATAAAATAAAGAAAACAGACATTTTAAATGCTGTACTAAGTAAAACCTTTGCCTCAGTTTTACTGCGTTATACCCTAATTTCAGAATCGTCTGGACGCATAAGGGCAAGAATCATTGTTGGAAATGTTTCTCAACGGATCCACAAATTCCTTCGAAACTCGAGTTAACTACCAAGTTAAGTAGTTATGAATCTAAGAAGATCAAAATGGCCGCCATTCGTGACTCACTCTGCGAATGGCTGAAGAGGAGCCGGTGAGTTTCCAGTTCTTGGCTGGATTATTTCCTCGAGCGCAGAACAGCTCAATACACCCGGGGCCCTGTTGAACGTATGGTTAGATGTTTGGGACAGATTCTTACGGCGGTTGTCCCGAACACTTTACCCTGTACAGATTCTCAAACAGTTTACATGACGCGACGCTCCACTGGACAGCCATGTTCTAGCAGCTGACGCTTCGGTGAATAACTTCCAATGTAGTGCAGGACTGGCTTATATGATCTCCTTAAATAAGTTCACCCTTGTTTATCAGCATCCAACAGGTCTTCCTTAAAGTCAATTAACTTGGATCATCAAAGATGCGGTGTCAGATGGGCTGCTTGATGATGTCACTGGCTGTTTGCCTTTGAAAACAAATTCAAGAAAAATAGTTTCCAAGCAAGCGCCAAAACTCTCTGACCACCTGGCGACGACAACTCCCTTCTTTATTATCTTTGGGAGCAGGCTCTGCTGCTGATTTGTTGGCTCAGGCTTGCCTCATGTTTCTGTACTCATCTGCCAGATCTTAACTTGATTTTGTTTTCGCTTTTTTCTCCTATTAAAAACCATCTTCATGCGTCCTTTCGCTTCTTGTTTGGCCGTTATTTATGCGGCAGCCTCTCTGTGGCTTCTTTATGATCAAAAACAATGGGTTTACTCAAGTCTCATGAATCAGCCAAGAGTGGGGCCTGATTTTCTCAAACAACCTCATAAGATATGAGAAAAACACAGATTTTTTTCACTGTTTATGAAGTTTATTGGGCACAGGAGGAGGCCCAAATCGGCGTTTTATTCTATGTATCCGAGGTTGGGTGGCTGGGGCATCAGAAGCACAGACTTGGAGGTGCTGATCCTCATCCCACTTGGTTTACATTCAGCTGCAAAACTGCATAATACAAGCACTGTTAAAAGTATCTCAATAATGAACATAAATACTTGTGTTTAAAATGAACTATTGGTTGTTACGTTTCTTGAATATGAATTAAATAAATATATGGAAATATGAACTTCAGAAAATGTTACAAAAAATAAATAACAATATAGAACTTTGGCAGATATATAGTAAATAATAAAAATAAACCATATAATAACAAATAATTTGAACAAAAAAAAGCAAATATTTTAGAATGTTTAGTCAAAGGAAAAAAATGTTGAATCAGTAGTTGCCATTGGCCGTGAGCTGGTCTTGAATTATGCCTATAAATTATCATGCCAACCATGATCTGCCTCTATGACAAAAATATTTTGGATCGTGTACCTCACTACTGAGCATCTACTCAGTAGTCCCAGGAGACAGAAGACCAGAGAAGATCCGCCACGGTGGCCTCAGGTCGTGGTGCCAATCCGTCCTATCTATTCATGTGCACTGCAGGGTCGCGAGGGTCAGGAGCCAATCCCATCTTCACCCCGACAGTGACAGCGATCGCACTCGGCAGGTCACCGGTCCACCTTTGTTTACACATCGAGACACTCACTTTCACACCTGTGTATTGTGCAGTTGTCGTCCTACATTCTTTACCACATTTTCACACGCACACAAAATACATATATATGTATATATACCTTAATAATGAAAAGTGCAGCTGCTGCCTATTCTGTTCTCTGAATACGGGTGACTGATATTGAGCAATAAATCCCCATAATTTGGTTCATAATTTTTTTTTATTTCTTCAGCATTCATGAGTCACAACATGTAATGCACAAAACGAACAGCAGAGGGTCTCGCTGCACAGTGCAACAGTCACATGTCGTTATATTTATTTATTTACTTGCGCAGATCTTAAAACAGCAGTGTTTACAATAAATAAATATATAACCAAGTCCTGAGTTCCGGCTTTGTAACAGATCCGCAATACTTGAAAATGCTCGAGACAAAGGACACTTCCTGTCAGCCAGATTCATGGCCTGAACAGAAGCGGAAGAGGAGCATCATCGCTGACAACCACGCTTTCATCAGTGAGATGATACAATCACATGCCAACATTTTGGAACAGAAAATGAATAGGAATAAAATGAAGGAGGAGAAAATACTGATTTCAATAAAAACAAATACATTAAGATAAATAATTTGAAGCATGTTAAAATGCCCTCATCTTTTAAAAGAGCAGCATTTTCTTTCAACCGGACGTGAATGGCTTTGCAACATTTGTCATGCTCGGGCCCATTTCTCATATTTAATGTAGCTTGTTGATCACATGTAACAGTCAGCACAATTCAAATATGGAATAGGAAAATAGAGCGTTTTAGCAACTAAAACTAATGAACTGGATCGATCAACTGTGCAATGAACACTGTGTGTCGATTATTATTACATCAGGCTGTGCCAACACCACACCCCTCTTCACTCTCAAAAAACACAAATAAAAAAAAAAAAATCCAATGCAATTCTCTGACGCTGGTCAAGCAGCATTGTGCAGCTACTCCAGAAGCTCCTGTCAGAAAAGTGTTTAAAATAAAAGAGTGTTAATATATATATATATATATATACACTTCACTCAAATCATTCAAAACACACATTTTCAATTCATGATTTTACAACATAATAAAATCATTACGATTACTACTCATACCACTACTGCTGTAGTGCGACTAATAATAACTGGGTGCTTTACTAACCTCATCTGAGTCCACCAACTGGTTACACTCGTCCATGCCCTCCGACCCATGTTCTTCCAGTGTCCTCAGCACCGAGTACCTATACGTTCTCCCACTGGTAGAACACACAGATAACAATGCAAAATCTATCAACGATAACCAAACAGCCTTCTGATAAACACTACCCCCCCCCTTACTTGACTGGGAAGCAGTATTTTCGGATGATCAATACAGCAGCAGCGATTGCCAACAGAGAGACAATAACCACTGAAGCAATGACACCAGCATGAATGCTTGTCCCTGCCTAAAAAAAAAAAAAAAAAAAAAAAAAGAAAAATGAATGCAGTAATATATAACAGTGGGGCCGTTAAAACGCTCATAAAGCTAACAGCTGAGTTTATGATGTCAAATAAAGTAGGAAATACGGGCTGAATATTTGACAGCTCAACAGCAGGGTTGTGGATCACACTGCCATAAACAGCCGAAGTTAACAGCTGGGTGGACAAGTAGGGACGAGTTGTACGAGTTGGCCTAATCGGACTTTGATGACAAATGAGTCATCGAGCATTTCGAAAATAATAAAATGATTCGGGGCATTAAACCAGACAGGTGATGAGGCATTATCATGCGACCGGATTGAAAGACCATCAGCCACTGCTGCGGCACATTTAAAAGCGGAGAAACAATAGGACTGTTCTGCTTCCTCTCCCTCCAGGCCTTTGTCCCAGTCCCCTCCCGCCCGCTTCCCTCCTCAGCATTTTCCCTCTAATACATCCCTGCTCTCTGCATGCCCAAACTACCCCAGTGTCTCATTTCTCACTTTCGCTTCTAACGCCATTACAGCCATTCCCCCGCTCACATCTGAGTCTTGCTGTGTCGCCCGGTACACGGGAATATGCCGCATCTGCAAATTCCTCCACTGCGTTCCATCAAATAAAAAGTTGTATTGACTACTTACGCCATTCATACAAATCGCTCTCACACAACCCTCAATGACGCTCGCCTCATTTAACACATTACTTTCAGGCAACTAAACAATGACATCAACTTTAATAAATGGATACACAAACGACTACACATTACGTAAAGTAATGCGTCCAAAGCTGCTTCTCACGTCTTTGCCCTCTTTGTTATGGAATTGAAATCATGATAGTGACGTCACCGCGTTTTATGAAACCTATTCTTTCGGTTTTCAGTTCCAAGCAAATTAATTTGCATTGTAAATATAAGAAAAAGGTTATGTTGACGGAAGTGTCATACTTCAATACTTTAAATTAGCAATAACAACGTCGTACAAAGCTGCTAAAGGGATGTTTCACTCCAAATAATGCAAGTGTTGCCAACATTTAAATAAACGACGCAGCGTTTATGTGAGTTATCATGTGAGTTTTGTGCGTTATGTAAAGCCAAACGTTTGTTTAAAAATGACCAGCTGATAATACAGCACCAAACGCAGAAAGAGTCAACTTCCGGGTTTGACGTACCTGCTTCGCCGCTGACATCTTGAACAACACTCGAGCTGCTGCTCAGTGTGTCACACAAAACCAGGTTATTGATCACGACTGAAGTGAAATGTGGCCTAACACTGAGTTGCTTGAGACTGTCGCCCGTTCGTCGCCATGCTTCCTGTTTCTTGTCACTCGCTGAAACGCTTGTGACTTTGTGAGTGAAGAGAGGAACCGGGGCGCTTGGCCACGCCCACTTCAGCTTTTATTTATACATCGCCATACAATGCTGCGCTGCAACATACCTGCAGTATATGGAGGTCAACGAAGTAAATAATAAATAAATAAATAAATAAAAAGGTTTTACACTGTAAACAGTTGGGAAACTGTTCTAATACATAATATTTTAATCTCCTCACCTTAATCACAAGGTAATCCCTTTTTACTTTGGTTGACAGCTGAATTTATGCAGACATCTTCAGTGTCACACAACCAAACGGGTGAATACACAACTGCACGGCTCACTGTGCTCTTTGGTTCCCACGTTTGAATCGAGGAACATGCTAACTGACATGCTGCATGACACCTGTATATACAGTGGTACCTCGGTTCTCGACCACAATCCGTTCCAGAAGTGATTTGTTCGGAATCTGAATCGATTTTTCCCATTACAATGAATGGAAAAAGAAATAATGCGTTCCGAGCCTTAAAATAGGCTTTTGTAGGAGTGAATGTAGAGTGTCTGCTGCAGGTGCGCTGTTCCTCTATGTGTGTGGCCGCTGCATGTGGGAGGGGTTGCCGAGTGAGTGACGTCTCTCCAGAAGTGAAGAGGTGCCCGGTGCGTGTCCAGCTCTGAATGTGCGCTTCTGTGCAGTTTGCCTGTGACAAAGTCATAAACCAAGTCACGCTCTGTCCCAGACTCGCCTCATCCCTGTCCCAGCTCCAGCCCACAACTGGACATCAAACCCTGGAGTGAGCGCTCCAGCCTCGGAGGTGTGGAGAGCGAGCACCTCCCCTGTGACACTCCACCACGGTCCAGTGTGGAGACAGGAAAGGTTTTACACCTCAATATGAAGAAAAAACAGTCAGTAAACGTAGCTAACGGGACACGTCTGCATACAGAGGCTGCGTTATACACAATAACAAAGCGCGTCGTGGGTCAGCTGATCGGTCCGTGCACGTTATGTTTTTTCCAGCTTTTTTCGGGGGCGTTCGAGTTCTGGATTTTCGTTCGAAATCCAAAGCAAAAAAATCTCAAAATTTTTGTTCGAACTCCGATTTGTTCGAAGTCCGGGATGTTCGAAAACCGAGGTACCACTGTACAAGTAATATCCAACTTACGACCAGGATCGGTTCTGACCAACCGGTCGTAAGTCGAATGCCATTCAAAACAGGCCGTGGTTGTAAGTACAGGTGGATGTACGTCGAGCAGGTTGTAAGTCGGATGTTACTTGTATATGTTTTTTCTGATTATGATTCTGATGACAGATTGAGGATAAGAGTTGGTATGCACAGAAATGGCTTACCTGAGACCCGCTGACGTTTCAGGTTCTAGAACCCAGGCCCGTGTTTGGTTTTGCAAAGCTCTCCCCTGGACTTCAGTCTAGATTGCCGGAGACCCAAAAACAGCGTACTTATTGTAAAGATGCCCAATGCAACAGCTTTTCCAAACTTTTGCTCTGGGCTGCTCCCCCTGGTGGATATAGCGGTATACAGCAACACCAGCGCAAAGAATGCATGGTAAAACAGTACGTGATGAGTGATGGTAACATCATACGGATGGGTACAATTCTGCACATGAAGGGGCGGCTAGTGTCTTTGACGTTGCTGCTGCGACATGTTGAATTTCCCCACTGTGGGACAAATAAAGGACATCTAATCTAACCTGATCTAATCTAAATGGTTGTCACTACCAACACATCGGGATGGATGCTAGAACCTACACGCGACTATCATATGATCTTGTGAATTTATGAAATAAACAATTCCGTGAATGGCTTCTTGGATGACGGTGCCATTAAAATATATAGAAAAATATCACGATTCTGAATGTGAGATGCTTTCAATAATGTGTGGCATCTGAAAATCGAGAAATCATGTATCCACTCAGAGCAGTGTTGGAGTGTTGGAGTGGAGTGTTGATGAATAAGAAAATTAGTCAGAGAGTGTTTTTTAGTGAAGTGAAAAAGCACATATTTTTGAGGAGTTTCCCTCCAAACCATGCTGCGCCATTCAGCCACTTGGCTGCTGAGGCTTTCTGCACTGGCTAAAAAAGATGTCTGAACAAGACATGACTCATTTAGCAGAAAAAGAAATCATGATAAGGATATGGAGGAGGAGCGGCTCCACTCTGAGCTCCTCCCACGTGACTGAGCTCCTCCCCCTAGCTCTGAGAGAGCGTCCAGCCACCCTGCGGAGGAAACTCATTTCAATCGCTTATATCAGGACCTTGTTCTTTCGGTCATGACCCAGAGATCATCTTTTTTCTTTTTTCATAAGTTAGCATATGTGAGCAACAGTTTGGCTTCATGCCAAAAAAGAGCACCATAGATGCAGTGTTTGCCTTGAGGATGTTCATGGAGAAGTACAGAGAAGGTCAGAAGGAGCTCCATTGTGTCTTTGTGGACCTGGAGAAAGGGTACGACAGAGTGCCAAGAGAAGAGCTGTGGTATTGTATGAGGAAGTCTGGAGTGGCAGAGAAGTATGTTGGAGTGGTGCAAGACATGTATGCCAGGTGTAAGACGGTGGTGAGGTGTGCTGCAGGTGTAACACAGGAGTTCAAGGTGGAGGTGGGACTGCACCAAGGCTCAGTTCTGAGCCCCTTGTTTGTGATGGTGATGGACGGGTTGACAGATGAGGTTAGACAAGAAGCCCCTTGGACGATGATGTTTGCTGATGACATTGTGATTTGGCGTGAGAGCAGGGAGCAAGAAGATAAGCTAGCCGCAGTAAGACGGAATACGTGTGTGAATGAGAGGGACCCATTGGACAGGTGAAGTTACAGGATGCAGAGACAAAGAAGGTGATGGATTTCAAGTACTAAGGCTCAACTGTCCAGGGCAATGGAGAGTGTGAGAAAGAGGTGAAGAAGCCGGTGCAGACAGGATGGAATCATTGGAGAAAAGTGTCAGGTGTGATATGTGACAATAGGGTGTCGGCAAGGATGAAAGGGAAGGTGTACAAAACGGAGGTCGGGCCAGCAATGTAGCATGGTTTGGAAACAGTGGCACCGAGGAAAAGACAGGAGGCAGAGCTGGAGGCAGCAGAGATGAAGACGCTGAGGTTCTCTCTGGGAGTGAGCAGGATGGATAGGATCAGGAAGGGACAGCACATGTGGTCAGGTGTTTAGGAGACAAAGTCAGAGAGGCTAGATGGAGATGGTTTGGACATGTACAGAGGAGAGAGAGCCAGTACATTGGTAGGAAGATGTTGAGGTTGGAACTGCCAGGCAGAAGGTGGAGAGGAAGGCCAAAGAGGAGATTTGTGGAGGTGGTGACATGAGGTTTGTAGGAAGCAGAGGACAGGGTGAGAAGGAGGAAGATGATCCGCTGTGGCCACCGCTGAAGGGAGAAGCCGAAAGGAAAAGAAGAAGTAGTCAGATGTTTAAAATCAATTTTAATATTGAAATAAATCCAGGTGCCCTACAGGTGTGACTGGAGTAGTAGTGGAAGGTGGATGGAACAGCCCTTGGTGTTTATTTATTTATGAATTACTTCTATTATTATTGTCCATTTTTATTGAATTAATTTTGATTCTATTTTATTGCACAATGTACCGAAGGACTTTCCGAGTTGGTGGGATCCTCACTGGTTGGCAATAAAGCACTTTGAGGGCCAAAATAACTGCGAAGACCACAGGAGTCAAATTCAGCAAATCAGTTGTCTGACGCATGTGATTCGTGTTATTGTATTTAACAACAAAAATAAGAGCGAGCCTCTTGTCGCGTGCTCGAACGACACCATCCGCGCTGTTATAAACATTAAGTAGCTGGGAAATCGATTAGTTTGAGAGCGCACGCTGGTTTGCAGCAGACAATCATTTTTTTGAGGAAAGTGCTTGAATCCTTCCAGGATGTGAGGGTGAAAGCTTTTATAGACTTTTAGTCTGAGTTTTGAAAGATCTACGGCTCCATTCACAGGGCAGATAATCAAAAGGTTGGCTTTGTGGAGGCAGCACTCTGCATTGATTTGAATAATGTCACAGTCGTGGCTGTATTAAAATAGAGCAGTTAATTTTGTGTTCGCTTCCTTAAGATTTTTTTTTTTTTTTTTTTTTTTTGCCTGGATTTCGATTTGAGTTCAGTGCTGCTTGCGGTGGAGTATTTAGCCCCTCTAGCTCTAAAGGAATTCAACAAAAGTGCTCGGAATATTCAACAGTTGATCTTGGAAAGAAAGGAATGAAACACATTCACATTAGTGTCAGAGTTGCATTTTTAAAATGGAACCTCCCCGCTACTTACATGAAAACTATTTCAGGTTCATTTATGATTCTTTTTTCCACTTTCTACGTGCACTTTGCGGAGCCATTATGACCAACGGAAAGCAAAGTGCAGCTCGATAATTCTTCTATTTTGCACCAATGCTGAGCAGAATTGCACGACCCATTTCCAAATCGGCGCCAGGAAGCTCTTTCAGGAGCCCATTTCATTAAATTTGCTCGCCAAATCCACCCAAATAAAAAAGACATTTTAACCAGCAGATGTGCCTTTATTGGTGAATGAGCATGACACTTTTAAGTTTGAGACACTTGCGCACCAATAAGACATGTGGTAACACAAAGCTCATCTCAGTATCTCCGCGACATGAAAAGACTCGAAATGGTATCCGCTGCTGATCAATGAGGTCTAAAGGCCTCACAACCTGCAGCCATTCATTCTCAGTCAATGAATTTTATTTGGTAATTTTGGTTTTAGGCTAGCTCATAGTACTTCCCTGTCTGTGGATCGAAATAGCAGTTGAGGCAGGAATCGTAGAGAAGGTTCAAGCATTCATCTTCGTCATTCACAGACTCATCTCCTCCTCTAGGAGAGCCTGAAAAGAGTCAAAGCAAATGGATAAATCACATTAATTAAGCGTTTTTTTTTTTAATAAGTGGGAACCATAAATGGAGGCTGACCTCATCTGCCTGGAGAGAAATAAAGAAAACAAATGGAAACAGGCGAGTCAGCACTCACATTCTAACAGATTTAAATGTATTCCGCTCCTGCCACCCCTCCCCCCTCATCCATCACGACCTATGACACCCAGACTCGCAGTCGCATTATGAAGTGGGAAGATTCACTGTAATCCCGTGCCATTCTTCAGCACCAGAATTTGGCAGCCAAATTGAAAGGGAGTGAAACGCTAAAAAGGTTATGAAATGCTCCAGGAGGAACGTTTTATCTCATCAGAACTTTGGCAACGATAATGAAAACTAATTATCACACCCAGTGGGTAAGGAGTTTAAAGAAGATGTTACACACTGGAAAGGTTTCACCGATTAACCTTGTCAATGTAAATGTGTCTTGTGGTTATAACCTTACGTTTCAGACTCCTTCAGTAATCGCACATTGCCTTGTGTACCCTATATATATATATATATATATATATATATATATCCCAGACGGCCGTTCCAGAAGCGAATTGTTCGAACTCTGAATCGATTTTTCCCATTACGATGAATGGAAAAAGAAATGATGCGTTCCAAGCCTTAAAATAGTCTTTTGTAGGAGTGAATGTAGAGTGTCTGCTGCAGGTGCGCTGTTCCTCTATGTGTGTGGCCGCTGCATGTGGGAGGGGTTGCCGAGTGAGTGAGGTCTCTCCAGAAGTGAAGAGGTGCCCGGTGCGTGTCCAGCTCTGAATGTGCGCTTCTGTGCAGTTTGGCTGTGACAAAGTCATAAACCAAGTCACGCCCTGTCCCAGACTCGCCTCATCCCTGTCCCAGCTCCAGCCCACAACAGGACATCAAACCCTGGAGTGAGCGCTCCAGCCTCGGAGGTCTGGAGAGCGAGCACCTCCCCTGTGACACTCTACCACGGTCCAGTGCTGTGACAGTAAAGGTTTTACACCTCAATATGAAGGAAAAACATGCTGATCGGTCCGCGCACGTTATGGTTTTTCCGGCGAACCAAAAAAATCTCAAAATTTTAGTTCGAACTCCGATTTGTTCGAATTCCAGGATGTTCGAAAACCGAGGTACCACTATATATATATATATATATATATATATATATATATATATATATATTAGGGCTGGGCCTCGATTAAAGAAATCAAATTAATTAAATAATTTGTGATAATTAATCTCAATTAATCACAGTTTAATGGTATAAGAATATTTGCCTCAAGAAGCCACATTACACAGTAATAATGGACCCATACATACATTTAAACAACAAAATATTGTTTATTTTGCATCAATTTTATAAGACCTTATTTAAACTAAAGCTCTTTTACTGTCTTGAAAATATTTGTATAAGAATTTCAATTTTATAAGAATTTCCAGTACATTCAGAGTAGTGGAAACCCTGGCCGTTGTGTAGTGAAAAACATCCCTGAACAAAAGCAAACAGATTGCTATTGTTTTTTGTTCAGGGATTCCTCCATGTTTGTTATTGTTGTTATCATCCTAGCTGCCACGTGTCTTGTGCATCAGTGTGATCATTATTTTTTTTCTTTTTCCTTGGCTCTAGAAAAACCCTCACAATGATATATTCATGTTCTCAAAGATAACTACTCACTCATGGCATTAGGTCCGGACCCGATCACTGCGTAGTAGTCTGCAAAATGGTCCTTTAACAGGGATTCTCAACATGACATAAAAAAGTGACATCATTCTGAGTGACATTAACAGTCATGTGCCGTGGTGAAAGCCACTTATTTACCGAGCTAATCTAATATATTGAGAGTCCTCTCAGTGTGTTTTGATTGTAGGTACAAAACAGTGAGTACGTGTAATTAAGAGCAGCAGGGTTCAGAGAAATAACCTGATCCTGCCAGTAACAAATGATAACACACTCCAAGTAAGCGCAGCTGGTACAGTGCAAATGGCTCTTCCTCAGGTGCGACATCTGCTACTTTTACTCTGCTTCATTTGTGTTGCTTTTAGGCGCGAAATTCACATTTTGAGACCACAAACGATTGAAATTAAAGATACACCGAACATTCGGTGGCCAGGTATAAACAAAAAAGCAGCATTATGGTGGTGTGTGACGCGATCAAACAGCCGGCAGAGCAACCTGAACGGTGATTTTAGCTTCAAATCCACAGTGCGATGATATAGAATGTGTTGCAGGGCCCCCAGGGGAAATTGTTGCCGTTGACAAAATTCTGGCAACCCACTCCACTTTTCATAGGCGCTGCAAAAATCTGGCAACACAGGCCTCCACTTCAACACAAGTGGAAATAATAATGACTTTCCGACCCATGTATCAGACGCTTTCTCTTTGAATATTTCTTTGTTGACCATGAGGTCAAGTATCTAGCGCGGCTGGTTCGGACCGTCATGATGGCGACGCTTCAGTGTGAGCTGAAGTCTGCATACAGCGTCAAATCGCTGTTTGTAATGAGTGTTCCACCAAGCCTTCTGTTTATATTATTAGCCAATTATATAATACAGTTTTTTCAAAACAAAATCTGAAATATAAAAAATGTCAAAAATATTAAATCATCTAAACATTTACTTTCTCTGGTGAACATAAACATTTTTTAAGTTCTCATCTATTTATGAAAAAAATAAAATCGGTATTCAGCCAAGAATTTTACATTTTCGTTGTGAATCGTCTCTTGGTGAAATTTGAAATTGAAATCCGGGTGAACTATTCAAGTTTATGAACAGAAACAAACACATTTATGGGGTAACGTGGGTGCTGAAGGTGAGCCATGGTCTGGTGAAGCATTTCTGTATTTCATTCTTCAACACAACCCTGGTTGAGTGCTGGACTGTCAGTCTCTGGTGTGGGTGATAAATATCTTTAATAAAGCAACAGTCTGCGTCTGTGTGCTTCTGCTAATGGCTGTGTGGCCATTTTGTTACAGGGATAAATGCTGTGGTGAGGATGGGTGATTGGTTGATGTCTGTTTTCCGGGACCACTCTCATCTGAGTAAAGCTCTGATCTGAATAAAAATGCTTCATCTAAACACATCTTTCAGAATGAACCTGATTTGGCTCTTTCTGAATCAAATGTTGTTCCTATTGAGCTCAGCTTAGATTAGCTATCCTTCAATGTGTGGATTTTATGGAAGTTGCTTGCAGCAGCGAGGGAGTATTCATACAAAATACAGATACAAATAACTGGAATAATGTAATGTTCTTTGCTGTGTATTGCTACAGTACCTAACTGATGGTGACTTGTTCACAAATGGATCAAGAACGTAGTGTGACAGAAGGGTGTCTTCCTCTATGCTTCTGGCTATTTAACTGGTTTAACAGCACTGCGCATGTCAAAGATCTGAATCTGAATTGGATGGGATCTTTTCTTGGCATGTAAAGAGGGAAGCCTTAATCTCTGATCAGAATACATCCATTCAGATTGAGGGGAAGAAAAGCAACTGCAGCCAATATGTGTGAAAATATGTCTTGAATATATATATGGCAGCAAGTCAAAGTTGTGGCAAGTACAGTTTAATAATAAATAGAGGTCAACAAGGGGATATGAGGTTTGTGTCATGTGACTGCATCACTCCAAACTGGCCAGGGTGCACACCGTTAAACATGCTATTTCTGCCAATCTGAACAGTAAAATGGAAAAAATATTTACGCGTGTCTAAGCTAACAATGAGAGACTGTGTCGTGATGAACAGGCTTGTCAATGAGAGTGATTGGTGAATTAACAAGACTGTAGTGACGCCAAATGACTCGGCAAAATCAACAATTTTGCAAGGTTTAATCTCATCTAGGGATTATAGTGAGAGCCAGTAAATGATACAATATGTTGAGGTTTAAAGACATTGACTTGAAATAGTCAAATATGATGAATATATAGGAACTAAGATTCCATTTGACTGATGTTCAGAAGGTCTAGTAAAGACTGCAGTTCCACTTATGATCACTCATTCAGTGGTAGAGGCTGTAAAGAGGTAAAAGACAATACATGGTGGTTTAACAACAACATAGAATTTGGCGCATGATTTGCCCTCTATCTGACCTATAACTCTCACGTTGGTGTACAGGGATAGGATTACCCCAGAAAAAGAAACCCACCCACAAATTCCCTGGTGAATACGACCGTGGACCATTTCAGAATCTACAAAAATCATGTGTGTGTTCACATCTCAAGGGTATTCCAAGGGTATAGTGTTGCTCTGTTGCCCCACCAACACAGCAGAGGTCACAGTATACGTCTCGATAGCTTCGCCACTCAACACCCCGAGTAACGGTTCCAAAGCAGCCACGTAATGCAAAAGGTTTCCCACTTGTTTGGCGCCGTCGCAGACTTTCACAGCCACCTCATTTTGCTTCCCCTTTTCAACACAATGACCACAATCATTATAACTGTACCTGGGTGTTCAATCAGTTTCCCGCTGCTGTCTGACCGCTCCGGGGTGGGAGGAATGAGAGGAGGGCTCAGCACATCCATCCACTGTCTGGCAAAACAAAAACATTACGCCGTGTTCTTTGCAATCTTCAATTCAATAGTGGGCCTGGATATAAAAAAATAACCGGTGCGAGACCCTCACAATGAAAACCCTAAATCCAGGGGTCTCAAAGACCCGCAGTGGGTGCAGGCTTTCAGAAAACCTGCACCCACTGCGGGTCTTTGTTGAGCAGTTTGAGACCCCTGAACTAGATGAAGCAATGACTTGGATTCATACTCTCAACTAAACAAAAAGGAGATTAAATCACAAGCTTCATGAATGGTCTAAATCAGTTAGTTACATGGTAAATCGAAGTGACGTTTTCTTTCAATAGGAAACAAACATTCCAAGTACACATTGACGACACTGTGTCGCTTTCAAACCAGTGACGTCTCAGGAGCTGGAATTCATCAGCAGGACTGTTCAGCCAACTTTCCCAGCATGCCACTCCAGAGAACAGTGTGTCGCTGAAGAGCTGACAAAGTCTGTTGGCCACGTTTACGGAATCACAACTTCCGTCTTTTTCTCAGAAGTTCTTTACTCTGATGCTTCAACAATTGTCACCTCTTTTGAAGACGTTTTCAGGGTGTCTTGACGAAAGGCCATTTTGGGGCCCCGGAAAAATGGCACCCATCCCAAAAAAATGTTAAATACGATTATTGTAGTTGTTGGAAAAAACAAGGAGAGGCCAGACATCTGACTTGATAAAACTGAACACAACCTCAAATTCTCAATCGGTGGAAGAGTGGTTCAGTCCATTGTGTGCTTTATACTTAACTTTCAAAACTCTGGCTGCATAATATTATATTAACAGCAGACCAATGGCAATGTTGTTTTCATGTGTGCTGATGTGGGTAATTCAGCTCCAAGCAGCATCAGGGGGCTGCACAAACACTGTCTGTCAGATGCTGCAGGCCAGAGGAGCCATTTGACTGCCACTCAGCACTGCATCAGGGGAGTCGGAGCAGGGGGCGCTGGTGCTCTGCCAGATACCAAAAAACACCTAACTTGGTGGAAATGATGAGAATACACTTCTCTTCTTGTTCTTCTTGTCTGTTGAATTACAGAATGAAGATGGAAAAAGATGGGCTCCAATATAGAATAAAGATGGAGTCCAATATCTTTTAAAGGCGCTGCAGTGCGAGCACCAGTGTACTGTGCGCTGGCGAGTCACTGCCACCTGCTGTCCCATTGATCTCATTGGTATCGATTTCAAATGCTAAAATACGTTTTGAACAGTAGCGATTAATGTAAGGCAAAAAATTAGAGTTCCAAAAAAATGTATACGAGCAGGTTGGTGGCTCAAGTCATTGCAACACCTCCTCACTCAGCGTGATATACTGGTGTTGGGGCATCTTACGCCAGCGGCTTCAGTGTTGCATGTTGACGCATTAGGATTCCAGTTGAAGCACATGTTCTGCCTTCTGCAGCAGCACACCACAAATATTAATGTAATAATTATAAATAAAATAATTATAATAACAATAAATGCCATTTTAAGTCCATCAAACAGCCATGCTTTTACGTCACGGTGACTTTTGGCGCCATCACTAAGGAGGAGAGCTATGCAAGGGTTTATAAATTGCAACTGATGTATCATGTGATTCAAGGAAGAGAGCTTCCGCATGTCTCCCCATCTCTCGTGTTCATCTAGCACCTTGCAAGGCTGCACACGCTCTTGCATGTTAGCACGTGTCGCTGTGAGTGATGCATGGTCCACACCCCCACCTAGAACGCTACTCACAAAGTAAAACGTTTTTAATTCATTAAAACACCAATGTGGATGCGTCAACATGTGAAGCTGAAGGCTGCCTTTGTTGTCAGTATAGAACTTAAAAGTCCACTTTCCCAACGGCGGTATCTTACGCCATGTGAGGATGGGTAGCTTGAGTGCATTGCATTTAGAATAGGGGACGATAAGAGAGTATGATATTTGTGTATTCTTATTTTTGTTCTCCCAACAAGGAGTCGCCAGCTTGCAGCAACTTTGGATTTGGAGAGGCCTTTGTGTGTCCTGCTTGTGTGGGTGTCCTACAGGGCAGTAATTGGTGGCACAACACTCTCAACACTCCGTCCAAGTTTTGAAAAATAAGTTCATGAAGACTTGGCTTGACCTCAGTACATCTATTTTAGATTAAGTCCCACTTTCACCTTAAAAAAAGGTCAATAATTCCAACCCATTCCACTCAGTTATTCTTTCTATAAACCTTCATGATGAAATTCCATGCTTCACTCTGCTCCACCAAACAAACACTGAATCAAATGAACCCTCAAGGCATCAAACATCACATGTAGTCTATGAAAGGAAAATCACCCTTCTTCAACGCTGTTCTTAAGACGACGTGATTCTCCATTGAAAAAGCCAAGGCGGACAAAAGTAGCAGATGCAAAGAAACTTCTATGAATCCCTGGCAACCCTGAAAAACTATTTCATCTGTCAAGAAAAGTCTAAATCTGAAAAAGCTTTGCTGAGCCAGAATCCTTAAAAAGAAGAGCTGTGTGAGTCAGAATGCGACGAAAAACAACACAAAGCCCAGCGAATGAAATGTATTTTGCTGCCAGTGTTTAAGTCGTGGCTCGCCCAGAGGTATATTTAGGATGCAAAGTTGTGGATTCAGTAAATTTGGGCGATTGACTCAGAGAGTGATGAAATGAGTGTTTGAGGTTTCTGCCAATTTTCATTCACATTTGAAAGACCTTTGGTTTCACAGTATTTTAGAAAATGTAAGGCTATGAATCAGTTTGGAAACAATAACTCCACTGCCGGATGAATAAACACATGTTCCACCAGGGCTACCTTGGTTTTCATCAATAAATCAAAAGTCACACAGAGATGGAGGTTGCATAATCAGAGTGGCAGAACAGTGATGCAAGGTCTTTGTCCTCTTCTGTAACATCTGCACGGCTGCTTGGTATGAAGTGCTCACACAAGATTGTTCCAGAATTAGCCCTTTGTTTAAACACGCCATCAATTCATGGACGTGGACTGGGACAGAGGAGTGCTTTAGATTTCTCTCTAGTTTTATAATATGAACCCGGGAACCCTTATGTTTCAATTGTAATGGTCTAAAACTGATTTCCATGACAATGTCGGAAAATTAATTTTAATTTCCACGAGGAATGGGCACAAGTAATGAGCCCATTGCCATGCTTGTCACAGTTATCCTTCAGATTGCTCATAAGTGTAGCACCCGGGTCTTGTTGAGAAAATGAGGCGGTGTGTTACATGTTTTAAGTGTTTCAAGTTTCACCAGAACAAAAAGTGGGTTTCAGAACTGATAAATGGCTTTTGTTAGTTTCTCTGTTCCAGCGCTTACCTGGGGTCTGAGCACTCGGGAGGAGTCATTTCTGTTTGGTAGTGGTAACCTTGATTAGCTGGCTGAAAAAAACAAGAATAAAAAAAAAAAAGACAGAATGTAACACACCAGAATGTGAAAATGAATCTTTCTGTTTTATCAACAGTTCAATGATTGAATTAGAAAACTGCAAACGTTTCATTTCTTATGGCAAACAGCGGCGCGGAGATAAGAACATGGTGGCGGAAAATAATTGCTCTCAGTCAATAACATTTCTGTGCTCTTAGAGAGAGAAGAATCATCTTTCCAATGTGGTTTTCTGCTCCCCATGAGGCGACCTTATCCAAAGTCAGTGAAATGAACTGATTTTATGTCAGCCATTTTTGCAAACTGGCTCTCCATGTTCAGTTTAAGTATGTTAAATGTCATAGACAAATACCTCTGGCAAGCTGCTACATTACACCCACATTTTTCACACTCTATGTTATTGTTACAATGTTCTACAATTTAACACCTTCTCTACTATTTGAAATATCGTCAATACCAGTGAGCTCAGTGGAACAGTAGGTGGCAGTAGTGTTTTGTAGTGATGGGTAGATGAGGTATCATGAAACAGTATTGTGTGTCCTAACTTTCGATGGCCACTATCTGGTGCTATTATGCAAGGTGTCAATGAATGACTTGTTCAAGTCCCAAAAGTTTACAGCAGATGGCGCCATCTGGTGGCCTCTGAAAAGCAGGTCATTGTTTCGTGAAACCTCATTTATCCATCACTGGTGTTTTGCATTTCAGTTGCACACCACCCATTAACCTTCACCTCCCTGAAGGCTGTCATGCCGCCAAACTGAAGCGCTACAGTGTCGTGACAGATCCTCCGTGATTCTAGTCAATGAGAGGTTTTCCACCAGACACTCTGGAGTCGCTGGTCGGAGGCACTTCCATTGTTTTATGCACATTGATAAGTTTCCAAGTCAAATGAGGGTCGAGCCATTTGTTTAGACAGGAAGCAAGCCGTTGAAAAGCAAAGTGGGTGCAGACTGAAAATAAGTTATACGACTGAAATACACCAGGTTTTACTCTGATGCATCGACACGACGTCCGAGCCGCTGTCAGATGAAAGATGATCTCGTGGAAAACTTGAAGCCACAGACAGCAACAGTGGTAGCAGGCCAGGGGTCGGACTGACCAGATAATCATTTGCTTGTGTTGAACCTTTCCTCTTGACCGTGAAGTGACACTGCAGAAGGCGACACAACTGACACTCACACATGAACACAACGCATCCGGAGGACGCTCTATAATTAATTCCCACAAAGCCAGTTAATTAAAGCGCACCAGCTAACACGCAATGTTGCAAATCCTCCAGTGAACAGGAGAAGTCAAGGCCTGGCACCTCCGCGCTTGCTGGTGCAGGTTGCCAGGCAGAAGTCTCTGCAGGCGGCAGCACTTCAGTTTCGCGGGCCTCAGTGGAAATGAGGGGTAAGCGAGAATGAAGTGGTTGGGATGGTCATTTGGAAGCCCTTCAAAATGTAATCATCTTTCCTTTGGTCCATTTGTTCCATTTTTTAGTTATTGTCAGTGGCACCTTTGCACAACTTTGGCCACTGCAGAAACGTGCGCCTCAGACAACAAGGTTAGCTGACTAGATGACTTTCCGTTGACCATTTCAGATCTGTGGCTGAGCTGCTGTGTTAAATGCCGTAATAATGAACAGGAAACTGACATGCTGGTGAAAAACATGAAGAGCAATGGTGAATGAAAACAGACATTTGATATAAAATTTTCCTGTAAAAGAAAGTGAGGTGTGGGTCAGTACCCCAGCGCCCCCTTTTGACCAGTCACTACTGGATATCGTGAAAATGGGGACACACAGTTCAACACTAACACTGACAGGAAGGAAATTCAAGAGTGAAATTGTTGACCGTCAACTTGCGAGGAAAACATAAGAGCAACAGGAATACGGATCAGCACATTGAATAAAATTGATAGAGAAATGTGGAGTCATGACAAAAAGACCATCTATAATGTTTCCTCAAGCAGGCTGTCTTCAGTAGAGTGTTTGGTTTTTCTGCACAGTCGGTTCAGGTGGTTCTGTATGTTGCAACGAGGCTCGCAATTCGCTACAAACACATTGAGATGATTGCATTGTATTGTGACTTGGGCCCTGGGTTCTCAATCAGAAGAGGATGGATAGCTCTGTCAAGGCTGGAAATGAGTTCCTGCCCCTTGTGGAGGAGCTTAAGTATACGGGGGCCTTTTCACTAGTGAGAGAGGATAGAGGGTGTCATTGACAGACGGATCAGCGCTGCATCTTCACTAATGAGGACTCGCTGAGTCTGTTGTGGTGAAGAAAGAGCTGAGTTGAGAGGTCGCGATTTACCCGTCGATCTACGCTGCTAGCCTCACCTGTGGTGACCAGCTTTCGACGACAGAGAGAACAAGATAGCCGATACAAACAGCCACCCCAAGGTGTCTGGATTACCCCCGAGAGATAGGGGAGGGGTAAAAGTGTAGAGAGGATTAAAGTGGAGACGATGCTCCTCTGCATTTCGAGCAGACAGTTGTGATGGCTCGGGCATCAAGTCTGGACCCCGGATGGCCCAGTAGGAGGAGCCCCTGGGGCAAACAAAGGTCATGGTGGGGGGATTACTGTGCATCTTATGGCAGGCTTGGGAATGCCTCTGCATTCCCTATAAAGCTACCCAAGTGGGAGCTGGAGTTCACCTGAGAAGGTCGCTGAAATGGCCCGGGCAAGAGAAGCCTGCAACCTCAGGTGAGTGAGTGAGTCTGTTACAACACCTATTTGTCATGTTTCCTCTTGGGAACATAAATAACCCTTCTATCATATGAAGTTCCATAATGGTTAAATGGCCCCATTACAAGGGTATATCTGTCTCGCCGCTGTGACAGAGAAGAAAGCCATTAAAATGAAAATACCGCCCGGCTGCTCAAAATATGTCACCCCATCTTTTTCGCAACGTTAGGCATAAGCGTCTAAAAAGAGTGTCAGACATATTCCAAAAAACAGGCTCTTTTGCCAACCATGATTTTCACATGAAACATTGTCGAAAGTTGATGATATCACGTTGAATTAACTGTGCTCTTATGTTACAGGGATGCAGGACCATTGTGCTCTTCATCTTGTCAAAGCTGAGAACTATATTATATTCTCGGGAGGCTATTTAAGCCCTGTGGCTGTTTAAAGCTTATTACATCATGTGACTTTGATAAAGAAGCTCCCGGGTCTGCGCCGTGGTGCCGAGAATTATTTGAATCACATTTTCTTATCAGTGCACCTTGGCTTTTTTCCCCCCCTTCTTATTAATGTTATTCTCATTTTAAAGATTGGACTCACTGGAATACTGCAGGTAATATCTCCTGATGATGATGATGGTGATGATGATGAGCTGTCTGCAAGCAGATGGACGATAATTCTATCATGGAGAGGAATATTTTACTCCAAATACACATCTTGGTTGCATCTGTATTCATATTCTATGCCCTATCCGTTGCTTAAAGCTAAGAAGGGCATTTTGTTCTGAAGCGAGGTCATGCAGGGTCATGAATGAGTCAATACTGCACATAAAGAATGTTGTTAGTCTTCCAATGAAATGAATTATACAGAAGTTGCCTTTCAGTAATGAGGGAAATATTCTTGTAAAAAGGGCAATATGTTAGGAATGAGGCCGTCAGAATAAACAGGCGGATAAATCCATCGTCAGGATTAATCTGATTTAAAAATCTATTGCGAGGGATGCCATCTACGTTGCACTACAGTGCTGCAGCAGGTCTCTCAGCTGCAGGCGACCACAGTGGCCCTCTGACCACGCCAACTGGTGCGTTCACTTCTGTTAGGAATTCCTTGCTTTATTACTTATTGGAGTCATATTACTGTATGGATTATATGGACCATAATGAAAATGTCTTTTGGTGACCCCATCCAACATGGCCGTGTTGGGCATGTGCCCATTCCAGTATGAGGATAATCCAACCTGTAAAGGAAACTAATATTAAGTTTCTTTTTAACATTAAGGTTCTCCCCGGATTGGGGGTGTCTCTCATGGGGTTGTGGTGGCGGCGATGTGTCGGATTTTGACGGCGAGGAACAGAGCAGTCTACATCCTTCACGGTCCCCCTTAAGGTCCTGCCTTAAAAGGCGGCGACAGATGGTGACTAAACTAACACTATATTGGGAACATAAGGGATCAAAATCCCAGCATATGGGAACCCTATGCTGCGAAGACATTAAAACATGCAGTAAGTAGCAATGTTTTTGTCATGATTCCGCTTTTATTTTGGTCCCTTGAGTCCTGTTTTGTTTTCTCCCTCTGTTTCTTCCTGTTCCTGTGGCACACGGCTGGAGCCAATCAACCCCTGATGACCTGAGTATAAAGACACCTGGACTCCAGCAACGTGGGCCAGATCGACTCCTCTATTTCCCTGTGGTAAATTGGTTCTCCTTATTTGTTCTGTCTGTGCTCTAGTTTGCTCGTTTTCGACTACACTCTTTGAAACCCTGGTGCCTGAGTTAGAGTTTAGTTCCTTCCTCTGTTTCTGTTCCCCCGGTTCGGTGACGCTTTCTGTTGGACTCTTATTCATGTTTATGGACTTCTGCCAACATGGTGACTCTGTTTTTGGACGTTCAAACTTTGCTTTGTTTCTCCCGGTTCGGTGACGCGTTCTGTTGTGTTTTTTGTAGTTGTTAATGATTAAAATTATTTTTGACTCGCTCCTGCCTCCTGTGACTCTTTCAACACTGCACTTGGGTCTTGCCCCGCTCCGCAAATCGTGACTGTTTTGGCATCATTTCTACTGCACTATTATATGCAAGTACTTTAAGTGATCTGCCAGAAAAATGGACCCGTGCATCCCTGGTGCTGAAATGTCACTTGCCTGCTCAGTGAAGGAGGCGTGGTTTCCCATCATTCTATAGTGTAACCAATTGCAAGACATGGAACAGAGAGAAGCTATTCCAGTTAGCAACTCATGATTATATGGCAAAGACACCAGAGAAGATACAAACAGAATCCGATCTGAACAAAGACAAAAAAAAACTAGTCAAAACGCTGGAGACTGTCTGAAATCGGGATAGCCTCATTCTGAATCTGGATTCAGAGCTGGCATTTGGCTTCCAGGGCTAAACAAGCAATACTGCGGTACTAGTTCAATACAGTTGTGCATCTACTATAGACATTATGATAGCAGGTGACAAGTAACTCCTGATCTGTTCACTGATGTTAATGAAGAGCCATCCAGTCACCGTAGCAACAGAGCACAGCTGCAGGTTGAAGTGCTTGATGTTTGGAAGCGTTAGCTTTTCAAACGCAGTGCTGACGTCTTTCAGTCAGTCTATTATGTTGTTGTGAGAAAACCTTCCATGCACATCTGGTGGGGTACGCCCCTCCACACGTCCCACTTGGATGACCACTGTTGGGATCAATTGTTCATGTACTGGGATTAAAATAAAATAAAAAATACTATTACGTGATTCATTGAAATTAATGCACAGCAATCTTTAGATTAAAAAATATTTTGCTAAATACAGTGGTACCTCGGTTTTCGGACGTCCCGGTATTCGAACAAATCGGAGTTCGAACAAAAATTTAGAGATTTTTTTTTCTTCGGATTTCGAATGAAAACTCAAATGCCCCCGAAAAAAGCCGGAAAAAACATAACGTGCGCGGACCGATCAGCTGACCCACGATGCGCTTTGTTATTGTGTATAACGCAGCCTCTGTATGCAGACGTGTCCCGCTAGCTTACTGACTGTTTCTTCTTCATATTGAGGTGTAGAACCTTTCCTGTCTCCGCACTGGACCGTGGTAGAGTGTCACAGGGGAGGTGCTCGCTCTCCACACCTCCACTCCAGGGTTTGATGTCCTGTTGTGGGCTGGAGCTGGGACAGGGATGAGGCGAGTCTGGGACAGAGCGTTACTTGGTTTATGACTTTGTCACAGCCAAACTGCACAGAAGCGCACATTCAGAGCTGGACACGCACCGGGCACCTCTTCACTTCTGGAGAGACGTCACTCACTCGGCAACCCCTCCCACATGCAGCGGCCACACACATAGAGGAACAGCGCACCTGCAGCAGACGCTCTACATTCACTCCTACAAAAGACTATTTCAAGGCTTGGAACGCATTATTTCTTTCTCCATTCATTGTAATGGGAAAAATCGATTCAGATTTCGAACAAATCGCTTCTCGAACGGCCGTCTGGAACGGAATGTGGTGGAGAACCGAGTTACCACTGTACTTGATTTTGCTAAATATACTTCATTCTTCTTCACTTTTCTTGGGTTTTCATGTGCTTGAAACTACAACTGTCACCAGTCAGAGCTGAGATGTAAATCACTAGACCTGCCGGCACATCCAACCACATGGCTGCGCCAGCAAATCCTCCACAGGAGATGATGCTTGAGAAAAGCTTGAAGCACGTCAAGGTACTCTTAATTAGGGCATGTGCGTCAAATCAAGGAAGTAAACCCTTAATCCAACCCACCGCCTCCTTTAATGTGGTGTGCGACAGCTTGAAATTGGAATAAATTCTACCCTCATTTAAAATCACACATTGACCTGGAACTCCATCTCACGGACGCATGTAAATTCAATGACTGGTGATGAGACGGCCTCCCACCACTCAATCTTCCGCTTCTGCTTCTAAGATCTAGTTCCCCAACAAGTGGACAATAAATGTCAACAATGAATCTCAAATGCGACAATAAAATGTATGCAGAAGGAAGACAGTAAAAATAAAGATGTGTTGTGATGCAGTGGTAAACGACTACAATTAGCATATTGTGACACCAAGCACAGTGTCGTAAATTTAGCATCTAGAAATAGAAAGAAACGCATCATTTAAAGGGAGACTGATGCTGTGTTCTGTTCACTTTCATATTTATTATTTAAACAACTCCAGTTTCTGTCTTATTCAATAATATAAATTCAGTTTGGCCAGCAAACAAAAGCCCTTTTTCGATCTGACTCCTTGGGCTTAAGGTAAATCCGCCAACAGAAAACAATATATACTGATAAATAAAAAGCAGTTTGCACCTTCGACAGTGTATATGTTTGATTTCAGATGAACTGACCTGGGGCAGCATAGCGATCAGCAACACCCAGATCCTGCCTTTCTCTCCATCTAAGTGAGTCAAAATTCACTGGGCATACTACGTGAGATTGACCTTCAAATGCTAGCATGGCTATAAAACGTCCCAGAAGAAGCCGCCGACACGTTCAATTCTGAGGAGTGAACCTTCAGATTTCTGAGTCGAACTCACCTGCTGAAGAGCAGACATCGCACAGCATCTACCTCGCTGACTTATTGATGAAGGTTGTTGGAATATTGTATTCCTCCGACTCTTTTGTGAACTCCTTCGCTCTATCATTTGGTGGTTGCTAATGAGAGTAGAATTTAAAGGGAATTGGGAGCGAGCCTAGTATTTTGTAGGCTACTGAACAAGTAAAATTGCTCGGATGACTGTGGGTTTATTAATTGTGTGGAGGACATGAAACTATATTTTTTTCATGTAAGACAGGGGTCTCAAGCGTGAGGCCCACGGAAGCATGTTTATTACAGCGCAAAACCACCAAATCACATACTGTGGTTACATGCAGAGTGTAAGGCAACAGCTCGATGAAGCCGCTGAATCCGATTGTGCCATGTTCTCTTGGTTTACATGCAGTGCTGCTGCGAGAGTCAAACTATTTCACCTCTGTGACGCGGGGTGGTGCCGTGAGCTCTTCAGTCCTTCTGGTTCCTATGACCATAGAGGAAGACCAATGGAAGCTGACAGCCAGCAAGAAGCTGTTTCAGACTGTTATACTGAACTGTGTAGACAGCCATGGTGCCGACTGATGAACTAGTTTCACCTCAGAGGTCCAGAATCAGCGCTTCCTTTGGCAGGTTTTGGAATTAAACTTGGACGTTTCTGAATAAATTTTATATCCTGGATACTGCGTTTTCTTTGTATCACAAGAATGATCAAGTTACTATACCGTAACCATGCTAACGGTTACTAACATGGAGGTAATGTCGTCTCTTAAACCAACAAATCACGTCTTCTTGTGTGAACTAACAATAAAAACAACCTGAGTGAAGGAACTTGATGACAAATCTGCAGATTATCGTCGTGGTGAGTTCCTAAACACAGCTGATATCTGGTGTATCGTGATCACAGCAGACATTGGTTCAGACCCAGGAACACACACTGCATCAGGTGACACGTGACTTCTCCATTGTATAGAAGGTTATTCGACAGCATTAGTCCAGGATTTTGTTTACTTCCGCTGCATAGCTGAAGCTCACGCAGACGACCATCACCCAGTCCGGCCATAGTCCAGCTACTCGGCTACATGCTAGCTGCGTCCAGCTATCAGCCACATTATCCGCGTTGTGTAGTCAGACTAAGACCAATTCCAATTTCTCTCCAATAGTCGGACTAAGCTGTTTGTGCATGCATTTTAAAAGTCCGAACTTAGCCGAACTAACGCAATATTTTTATATTTCATTTTTCTGAGCAGCCATGTAGCCGCAGTCACTCAAATGCTATGAACGTCATCATAATGCAGTCATTCTCACCACATATGATACTGACTATACGACCGGATGATATCCATACAGGATAAAATAACCATACAAACAGAAGTCTCGTGAGACCTTTCAGTCCTGCAATGCATGATGGGAGGCCTCAAGACCAGATCTGGCATTTATGGGATGACTAGTGGTCTTTTTTAAGGAGTCTGCTCTATATTCTTCAATAAACTCACTTGCCAACAAGGATTTTTTTCATGCAACATCAGATAAACCAAAATGACCATTGACAAATGGGAAAACCCCAGACTTTGGCCCAGCCTCCCCAGGACTTTGCTTCTGGTGCCCCCACAAGTCAATGGAGTATGAGACCCCTGATGTGCGGCAACTCATCATTAACTGCCCCACCGTCTCCCCGACCTACCAAAAACAGAGCAAAAAAAGGTGACTGCAGTGTCGAATATACTCATTTCTTAACAAAATCTGCACGTTAATGAAGAAAGTTGCCCTTCATGACAACGCAGGTAAATCAACAAATGGTAAAAAGACTGCTGTAATGGAAAAGAAATGTGAGAAGCTTGGTCGATAAATATAGAAGGCGCACGATAAAGAGGCTGCACTTACGCACAGAAGATAGCGATAACCATAAAATAGTCTGAAACTCTATTATGTGTCTCGGAAATGGATCATTTTACTTGTGATCTAAATAATAGAGGAGATTCAAACCAGGTCCTAAAAGAGTCCAGAGCAAAACATCAAACTGACTATGATTCTACAAACCATGGAGATGTGTGTCCAGGTAGAGTTGTCATCACTGCTCATGCTCATGCTGACATGACACTGGTGGATCTGAGATGCACTCAGGCCCGAGGCTTGATTTTCATCTTCCTCCTGTTCCCTCCTCAGGCTTGCCAACATTCTCATCTCCTCGTCATCACACTCATCAGATCGCGGGAGAAGGAGGCTGCGGCCGCAGAAACCAGAAGACCCCTGAGTGCTGTCGGCTCCCTGTAAAACAATTAAGCAACAATCACGCAACAAGGCTTCCGATTATATATAAGGTCACTGCTGTTGAAAGCTTTACAGAATTGGGTCACATCGCTGTTCCCTCGACTCCAGTCAGCACCAATTCACCAGATTGAATCGCTTTGATGTTCTGGCTAGCAAGAGGCTGCATGCGATAGGTGAGGCTGGAAGATGAAGATTCCTCCCTTAATAAGAGCCAAAGCGTCACGCAAACAGGAAAAACCATTACCTCTCCTGTGGCTTTGATTGTCCGATCAAAGACTACAGCATTAAGTTCTGGGGGTTTCATCTTTAAGTCTTGTTGGGAACCACAACCTCTGGAGGAGGTTTTACCATTCATAAAAAGCTGCAAATGAAAACCAGAATCAAATATTATGTGAATCTGAGGACACACTAAGCAGTGCCCTCAGATGATTCCATGCATGTCAGTGAACCAGAGCTTCAGGGAGGGAAACAAACTCCTTGTCATATTTCTCTGACAACCTTTCCATCAAAGAGCGAGGAGGCTGCACTGATGAAAGACAGTGGCACAAGCCTCCGCAGTGAGTTTTGTAAATGGAGAAAGAAACCCCGAAGTGACTGATCACCTTTCTGCTCCAGTGATCGTAGCTGTAGTTGATCCTCTGATCCTCGATCTTTTAAACATGAGCCGGCTCCGGTCTGAAATTTTGACATTCTCTTTTCTTTCCTCACATTCGATGCTCACTGTGACTGCTGTTTTTGTTTCCTGCCAGTAGGTGCTCATGTCCTCATATTCCCCTTTGTCGCCAACACAAGGAAAAAAAACAAAACAATGCACAACACTGTCAGGCTATTTATATTGTGGACGTGATGTTGAGATCCTCCAGCGAAAACAGCACCAATCCATTGAAAGCTTTTGTCTGTATTGCCTGAAGAAAGCAGCGTCACCTCGATCATTGGCTGAGTTTCCCTCTAGCGTGGCCCAGGCTAATGGCTTTGTGATTTAAATGTAGCTACATTCCCCACCTAGTAAATGAAGTACCTGTTGATGTTTGAAGTCCTCGGCTCTTGCTTCCTTTAAAAGTCGTCTACTCAATCTCACGCTCCTACTTCCTTCCAAACTGTGTTTTGCTCTTAGGCAGAATTTGGGTTCTTCGCCGGCCTTGCATGGTGAGAAGCAACGTTTTGGAAGCATCACATCACTTCCTGCGCTACCTCTGCGTGTGACATCCTTTGGAACATCCAGACTTTCTTTATATAGGTGTTGGCTTGTACAAGGAGCTTCAAGCCCAGACTTCATCTCTGAGGTGGTGGTTGAGGGCGTCACATTGATGACCTGGTCCCTGAGCTCAGTATTGGTTACATCCTGGAAAAATAAATGTTTTCAGTTAGTCGGTTAATCATCATCCAGAATATGGGATGGAGATCAAAAGAGGCGCAGAGGAGAGTGCAGGCGGGGTGGACAGGATGGAGACGACTGCCCAGGGGGATCGAAAAGGGAAGCTCTTTGGGGCAGTAGTGAGACCTGCCACAGTGTATGGATTAGAGACAGTAGCTCTGACACAAAGACTAGAAGTCGAGATAGAAGAGTCTGAATTCAAGATGTACAGGTTTTCATCGTGCCTGACAAGGAAGAACAAGACTAGAAGTGAGTATATCAGAGGGACAACTCGAAGAGAAGTTTGGAAACAAAGTTTGGTAGGCCAGACATTGGAAAGAAAGAAGATAACAATGGAAAAAGTACCAGGCAAAAGAAGACAAGGAAGATGACCAATGAGGACACGAAGAACTCAGGACTAGGAGTGACTTGAGACGATGCAAGAGATAGGTTCATTTGAAGGAGGCCGAGTTGCTCTGGCATCCCTTTAGGGGAAATTATTTATATCTTAAATGATTTCTGCTAATCTGGGGTGGCAAGAGCTAGAATTAATTACACTGGATAAAAAGGAAGCGACACCCTGACTTGACTGCTGGCAGGAAGATGGAGCTTTTTCCTCATGAGGACTATTTTTCTTCTACACTGTAATGATATATTTTATTCTACACATATATATATATCCAAACTGATAAGTAAAAAGTCAACAGCAAAGAACATGTCTAACCAGTGAGGGCTTCAATAAAAAACAGTAATTTCACTTTGAATTGTTCCTGACGTTTCAGCAATACAGCAATACAGTCCTCTGTCCTTTCTTCTGTATTGTTTTCTTGAATCAGACCTATTTATAGCGATGTGGCTTTGAGAAAATGTTTGAGAATAAAGTTGCTACATTTTATTTTGTTTTGCTTCATCATTACCGAAACTATTTACACCAACAACATGACAGTAATACTACAAATACTGCTAGCGTTACTAAGACTAATGATAATAATAATAACCGCAAAAGGACTTGGAGAGTGCAAACCACGGTAATGATAACATTGTGATAGACCAACAGAGAGACAAGTCATCTTGCATCACTCCTCAATTTCCCTCCTGCACTACTTTTCAGTTTGGAATCAAGGCTCTCCAAGGTCCGGTGCTACCCTGATTTAAATGGTGCCTCAAGCTTATTAGAGCATCTGTCAGTCCACCACTGTCATTCGCTACATTCTTTTTCTCCTTTTTTTTAGTCTGTTCCCTTTTCATTTGTAAGGAAGTGCCTTGAGCTTTTGTTTTGAATACAAATCCATGTATATGTAAGGCTCAAGGTCTTATTTTTTCTTTAATATTTCTCTGTGTTTAAGAACAAATGGTGGATCAAAAGCACAGACCTGATGCAACACCTTGAAAGATGATGTTGCAACACAGGGAGAAACAAGCAACCGTAAATGTACGAAAATCAGATACAGTTCGTCCTTTGGATGAGCAGGCTCAGCACGATGAGAGGCAACCGTGGTGACGCTGAGATCATGAGTGATCAAGTAGCTAGTTCAGTTTTTCAAGCGCTTGTCTGATGTGCCTCTGCCCTATGGCCCTTTTGACTCAAAGAAATTAGAGCGCTGTGGAAAGGCTTTTGACAGCTCTTTCCACCGAGTGGGTCTGGACATACCCTGCGCTCATGAACTAATAGATCAATGTCCCCCAAGAATCTAGTCATATGGAATGACATGTCCCCCTCTCTCTTACACGCACAGAACATTTCACACCCTTCTGTACATCAATTCCCTTGTGGTCAACGTGTGGCACGCAGGCCAGTATGAGGCAGCTTCAGGGTTGAACAGCAGTAGTGTTGCACTCAGTAAAGTGGCCAGACCACTGTCACAAGGTCAGGTACCGCAGCCACAGCTGTGTGCTGCTTCCCTTCACCTAAGACAAGACTCTGATGAGGAAACACAGGCCTGTTCAAACATGTGTGCAAAGGACCCAACAGTTGGTGAAGCAGGAGCCTGCAAAGGCAGCTTCTCGGAGGAACGTAGAAATGCAGCACTAATAAAGCTCTGCGGGGTAGCTGTTTTTTTTTGCAGCGCTCACGGCATGGCACGGCCGGCACAGGTTTTATACACTCCTAAATAATGAATGAGCAAATCGCTACACTTCAAATCCATTCTGTAATAGACACTGATATAGCATTACCGTAGGTGTAATGACATCTGACTTGCTGGTTCTTACACGCCTCCTACAGATTCACCCGAGGGTCGTCATGCAGTGCGTATGAATATGAAGCACTAAGTCTTGTTTAAGTATTTAGCATGTTTCTAGAGTAGTTACTGGGATTCATAGAACCAGAGACATGTTGTCTGTAAAATGGATAAAACAAGTATTACAGGAAGCGGTTCAAATTCAGACAGAAAAAATATGAATCTTTCAGACAAGAACATGCAGTACCTCATCTGTTTCGCTGCTGACAAAGTCATCCTCAGGTGAGGCTTCAAACCGCTTCCCGCTGCAGTCTGAAACACATTCATCCGCTCCCTCTGTCTTCTCCTGGTCGCCGCGACCTTGTCGTCTTTTGGGTGAGTGGGGTTGTGATTTGAAAGCGAACGCCTCATCTTGCAGTGTGAACTCAGGCTCATCAATACTGTCCAAGCTGTGCTGGACCCACTGGCCCGATGACCAATCTCGCTGGTTCCATCCAGAGAGACACTCTGTAGGAACTGACAAAGGTACAATTACTTGGGTTTATCTAGGATTAAAAGATTATGAAACAATTAGGCAAAAAAAAAAAAAAAATGAAGGCGAAGACAGGGCCGAGCATTGGAGTTGGAAGGAGCTGGAGGACACTGCTAATATAGGAAGGATCTTTGTCTTCCAGCGCTACCCATCCAGGATTGATACAGCAGGTCAGTCTCCTCCTTGCGATTCCCACCTGGACAAACCTGTCCCTTTTATGTCCTCATTTCCTGTTATATAGAAATGATTTTGGTACGCTCAATGTGAAAATCTATTTTTTTTTTTGTTATCTGGGAAATGATGGAAAACAACTGCAAACAAATCACTAATAATTTACCATAATTTAAAATAAATTTAAATATACATTTAAAATGTATTGTAGTTTCAACAGTCATGGTGTTTATTTCTAACAGGAATTGCACCAGATTTTACAAGCGAAATTCACCCAGCAGTTTGTAAAAGCTTTGAACTGAACTGAGCAAATACGACTGCTTAACAAAAGTGCTTAACAAATGTGCAATAATTCAAAACTCAAAAGGCTGTTCAGTAATGTCTATTCATCCGGATACAACGGTAGCCACATTTCAGAGATTAAGTAAATGTTAATCAAGGGACCATCTGCATAATGAGAATTTTCAGCCACTCATTGATATTCATGTCGCACTGAAAACAAAATCCTTGAACTCCAGGACGGACCAAGATCAAATTATGAAGTCACCTTTCAATATTAAAGAGGGCACATTAGAGACCCTTGAAAGTATAATGACTGGCTCTAATTACTGGCTTTGCGCGGCTCACTCGGACTCGAGAGATGTCACTCGGATTTTTTATCCTAACCTGTCACATTACACGATACTAACTTGCCATGTCCTGAATGCAGGCGGAGCGAGGACGAAAGGGTGCTTAGCGCTGGCGAGAGACAGCGATGAGTGAATGTCTGAGCCTGCCATCTGTGAAGACAATGAGCTGCTGTAGCTCTTCCAAAAAGCTTGTAAATGGCCTTGACCTAGTTCATGCAAAATTCAAAAAGGTGAAGAAAAGCATTGTTGTATGCAGAATGAAATGGGGAACATTAAAATTTCAGCAGCAGCTACCTGGATTGAATTCAAACATTAAGAGTAAGACCGTGTTTCTTTCCGACTTGATGGAGATCAGGTGGTAACATTGAAACGTTGGGCGAGGAAACAAGGTCAGTCAACAAGGGTATTGTACGGAATACATTTTTGTTTTCCCTCCTTTACTTTAAATGAACATGTATTTCTGACTGTGCCGTGCTGTTTGCTCTCGCCGCAGTCACAGCAGAGGTGTTCCTCACCTTCTGCTGCGGGCTTCATCTTTCCTGAAGGGGTCAAAACACTGCCCACTTTTCTATTTGCCGAAGGAGAAGACAGCCCTCCCATCTCTTCTGCACCACAGGACCCATGGCCCAGAAGATCTATAGTCAAACATAAGTGACAACCACTTAAATATCATGACAATCGAGAGTCAACACTGAATTAAAAGAACTTACCTGCCGATGCAACTTTAATATTCTCCACGGATACCTGCTTATCGGGCTGTCTGTCTTTGGGGAGTAGTGACAGGACACTTCTGGCTGTGCCTATGAATCATTCAGCCAAAGGTTAGTTCAGAGACTTGGCAGGTGTTTATCCACTATACAATGATCACTTGCAACATTATGAGTGCTGGATTTTTGTAGTGTTTCAGCCAATTTCCCCCCCAAAAAAACAGCTAGAAGTTAGCAGCCAGTAGACATAAGACGTGGGCAACATAAGGAACAGCAGTGAACCTGCTGCAGCATCAGGGATGGCAAGGCTAATTGACCATGTGGGGAGCAACAGCCAAATCGATAGAAAGATGTCAGAGCAGTCAGTGTATAATATTCGGTTGAATATAGGACTGCATCGACTAATCTGAGGGCTTTTCTTATTTGACCCCTAAAGGGACAGGCAGGTGGTGGAGATGTGATGTAAAGCCGGATGTGATTCATGAAACCAGGATAGCTTTCCCTAATACAGATGAGCTGCCGCTCCGTGCAGACACCTTTGAATACGGAACATTAGAAATGTTTTCTCAAGCTAAAGAACTAAAAAAAAATGCAGCCCAGATTCGTTCGCTTTATAACTTTTTCACATGAAGCTCGTCTCTTATTCTAAATATATTTTTGAGTCATTTAAAACGCCTCACAGCAGAGACACTATAGCGCGCGGCGTCAAATCAAACACAATTATCCACAACAAGGAAAATATGGTTTTCATAAGCACATCTCTCACATTGCAGTGTTTCTTTTGCTGTTACATGAAAACTGGGAACAGATGCACGGATGCAGTTATATATCCTCCAAATTCAAACTCACCCTCATGTTCGCGATGCAAGACGCTCTGCGAGACACTTTCAACTTCTGCTGTGTTTGCTCCTTCCTTCTGGTATGCTAAAAGATGTCCCTTTTTTAGCCAAAAAAGACAGCATGTGGCGTTAAAAGACTCATCTTAAATGAGTCACTGGCTAATGTGAGATAAACGATATTACAGTTTTCTGGACTTCATCGCTGTCCGCTGAGTGTACATGGCTTCTCCTTCCAGTCGGGGTAGATGTTCTTGTTGCTCGGCAGCCTGGGTTTTTTTGCAAAAAACCCTGCGGCCTGGTTTTTTGATGACTGGAAGATCTAGCAGAGGTCGACTTCTCTGCAACTGCAAAGCAACAAATTTCTTATTGACAGTTATTGATTACTGCTATACTGGTCGTGTATTTCTCTTGAGAGAATGCTTCATGTTGGGGGTCACATAGCCACATAACACACGTGGAAATACCTACAAGCTGTCACGCACATTTCTGAAATCAGAAGAGGTTTTTGCCACAGATAACACATTACTAGAGATCCCTTCATTCAAGACAATAACTGACCTTGAATGCATATTTTTGACATTATAATACTGCATATACACTAGGGCTACATAGTGCCGGTGGGAAACTCCAAACTCCCAGCTGGCGATGCAATGCCACCGAGCCAACCAGATGTGGGCAGGGGAGAAGCCCTGGGGCCCACATGAGGTCAGTGCAACTATAAAAGAAACTGTGTTCTTACCGCATTCATAACTATTCATATTCAAACGTATTATTTGTTTTTTAGCTCTCTTAAGTCTTCTAGGATGTTTTCTTTAAAGCGCTGAAAATGCAATGTTTGCAATGCATCGTGCTGCCAAAATATTGGGCCTTGTCACATCAAAGCGATGAAATCACAGAAATCTCAAAATGCGCTGTTTTTGCCCGCGTGTCCACAGCTCCGCCCACAGAGCCGATCTCCTGGAGCACCGGAGACGAGAAGCAGTAGCTGAGACCGGCTGTTGTGTCAGAACTCCGGACACATGGGCGAAAACAGCCTATTTTGAACGCTTTAATGTCAATAAAAGATGTGAGGAGTTCATGATTCAAGTTCAGAACATTGCCCAGTTTGTTTCATGAGTCAGTCTCCATGCTGGAGTCCACTTTCAAAACTAGTTTAGAAGTGATCCTCCCGCATTTTTAAGCTGGGTGCACCACTGACCTTTCTACGGAGCAGACAGCACCACTGCACTCGCGGCTTATAGACCGCTGCGGCTTATGTATGAACAAGATCTATTTTCCTTCTTAAACTTAGTGGGTGCTGCTGGTATTATTGTTTTTATATTTCTCATTTGTTTTATGATATCAACAAAATTTAAGCTCAGTTTAACACTCATTGTCTTTGTCTTCTGTCTTTTGGATTGCGGTCCACTCACGACTGTCACATTATATTTTGTGGCCCTGTCAGAAGTTAAATCGCACAACCCAGCACAAAACCTTCAGCTGTGATACATCATCAGTTTCGCAAAACAGAATACAATGCAATTATTTATTTATAATTGTCCTCATTCACCCTTCAACTCCCGTCTATAAGCGGGAAGCAACTCGATCCTCATCGGTCGCTGAAAATGTATCGTCAACAATTAACCACTGTGTGACCATGAGAGGAAACCAGAGCACAATAAATGAAATGTATGTGTACACAACATAAAAATGAGGATGTCTTCGCTTTTGATGGAACCTGACAAGGCACCAGATGTCGTCGCATAACAACGGTTCCATTATGTCTGCTTTAATCACAATCATTTAAGTTGAAATTAGCCAGGTGATTGTAATGAGACTATTAATAAACTTGATAATAATAAATTCAACTTGACTGGGACGGCTCACCGAACAAACAGGTGTTTATAAAGAAAGTGGCCACAGAGGCATTAAAATGGATTACTCAAGCGTGTGTTTTAATAAGAGGGGATAATGCCGGCTCTCTGAGCACGACTCAGGTGCAATTATGAACACCTGAGGAATTATGTCATTATTATGTATCAACGGTGGCATAAAAAAAGCAATTACTTGTGCTATTTTATCAGGTGTTGAGTTCAAAAGTACACAGTTTCAGTCATGTCAAACTACTCAATTCTGAGTAGTTTGACACAAATATATTGTTTTCATATTCTTGGTGATGGTAGGCTTCATAGTGAACGGTTATAAATCACAGATTCTGGCTCTCTAGCTGTTAGCATAACAAATGTCTATGCAACATAACCTTCTCTGGGCGACTCCTGTCGGCCATGTAACCACAGGACGACTGAAGAGCTCAGATGATGAAAGGATTTACATTGCAAGTCATTCTTTGTGTTTACCGCGGGTCTTTGGTGTGTTAGAGGAGCCAGCCAAACGGGTTAGCTCCGACATTAGCCGCTGACGGCTAACGCCTGCTGGCATTTATTGGGTGATTTGTCAGACAGAAAAGAGAGTTTAGCCGATTTAGTCTTATTAGCAGTGTTGACGGACTATCTGGATTTGACAAGTGTGACTGTTCCATCACAACTGTGTTCCCGCAGCTGACTCCACTCTCGATCGGTGCCAAGCTGCCGAGAGACGCCACCACCGTCAGCATTTCAACATCCCTGGCAATTGTTCTGGAACTTATTGAAAAAGACTAGTTTCTCGTGCAGACGTCTGTTTCCACAGTCAACTCAAAATAAAAGTGCTAGCAGACGTTTTGACGCTCACGCTTTGTACTTATTGAAACACGCTGAGTCACGATGTAATAGAACTAGACAGGAAAAAAGCTGCACCTCCATCTTTAGTATTCTGCGTTCACGTTGTTTTGTCAGTGAAGCAATTTGTGAACAGCGTTCTGAAACGGGCCGTCGACATAAAGTTATTATCTGGCTCAATCTGTGTTAAAGCTGCTTCAGCCTCCCGCTGGATCCAGGCGTTCCTCACTGGTAAAATGACGGAGTTCAAATCCTGATGTTGAATGACAGATGTTACTAGAGTTCCTTTATAAGCATATGTTTGACAGAGTTCTGTGATCACATTTGTCGCTGTTTCGCCACAATCCTTCCTCATAAACAAACGTGGGATGGGGGCAGGGACTGGGAAGCTCCATGACAGTTTGCAGTTACAGTATTTTACCAGTGGCAGCGCCAAAAACTAATATTCTTAAACTATGCATAGCTGCTTTAACTTTACTCTCCATCACTCGTGAGAGTAAAGAGGCGGTGGAGAAGAAGCTGGAGAGGTGGAGGAATGAGCTGAAGAGATAAGGATTGAAAGTGAGAAACACTAGACATAATTCAGGAGTGTAAATGGGAGACGGAGGAACCGATAATCCAGAGAGGTGAGTCAGAGAAAACAATTCAGGTGTTCAGTCAACCAGGGTTTCCGCTACATGTAAGTGAGCGTCACCACGCCATCAGAAAAATGATCACCAATTCTGTTTCTCTATCACTTCTTGGTGGCAACGTTCCGTTGAAGACACAAGTGCAAACAGGATGGAAGAGGTGGAGACCACAGATGAAATGCAAGGAAGGCTTTTCAGGGCGGAGCTGCCGAAGGATATAGAGGCTTTGATTCATTTAGAAGGGAGAGTTGAAGAAGCTGTGTTTTAGCTGGGTGTGACTAGAGATCGGTCTATCATAGGGACGACTCGGGTGGAGAGGTTTGGAGACGAATGCCAGCGACGGTGGGCATGCAAAACAACCAATGAGGTTCATGTGACGAGATGATGGTCAGGGTTCTCCAGGGGCTCATGTTGGGATTTTGACGCCCTCTGCTGAGATTTCCTTGGACTTCTAACCCTAAACCTTCCACTGTTTTTGTTTTGAGGTAGTGAAAAGCGCCCTGCAATATCACCATCAGTGGAGGAAGCCTATGTGCTCCTACACCCCCAGAGAAACAAAACCCCGGGGAAAACCCGAAAGGACTTGCTATGGCAACACTTGATGGGAAATGCAGGAAAAAGACGGAGTAATAGCTTCGTTCTTGACACCTCAAGTGTTTTAGCCCCACATGCTCCTCATAACAGGGCGTATAAGTAATTAAAATGAGACGCAGATATCACCACGACTAGCTTCTTTCTTCATCTTACTCTCTGTCAGATGAAAGAACTCCTCACAGCATTTCTTGAAAGCTTGTGTTTTGTTCTTTTAGTCATGACCAGCATTTCCTGTGCCTTATGTGAAAGTATTAAGGGAAAATAATTGGACCAGCAAAGCCCTGTCATTTTGAATCCGTATAGGAAAATAGCTGATGTTAAAGGTCCCCGATAATGCTTTTAAATATTTTCCGACTTATCTGATGGTGTGTCAACTAAAGCAAGAGTGGAATATTAAAGAATGCAGTAAATGACTTTTGAAGTAATAAGAATACAGCAGTTCTCCCGGGACCTGAGATACTGAAATCTCATTCGAATATAAGAGTGAGTGGAAACCCTGATATTCTATCCGTCAGAAAGCTTCCCATTTTAATACCTCCAGGGGATAGTCGTGTTGTCTGTTATCGAGGATAAAAAGTCATCTGAAAGACACGACCTGATATCAGCCATTGGACAATCGATGAATTTTATTAAACGTCCTCAAGAAACTATACACATCCCACGACACAAAATGCCTTCCTCAAGCTGCTTGTTTTTTTTTTAACAAAAAATGAATTTTTACTCTGAATTTGGAGTCGTGAAAATACCTCTTTCATTGAGGGTCTCCATGCTCCAAATCTGAGGCTGATGGTCAACGTCTGACGGGAGTCGACAACTGTGAGGGATCGCGTCCACCAGAGCCGCCTCGCAGAAAAATGTGTCTAGATTCAAACAAATCAGTGGTGAAAGTTGGCTTTATGAAATAAGAAAAATAAACCTTAAAAAAAAAACACGCCTTTAATTCTGTTGTTAATTATTTTGGAGGTCGCATTAAAATTGCATTTTCCCCAGTTGAAGACTTGTCACAACATTTCCTCTTTCGATAAAAGCATTTACCTCAAGGACCTGGAAGGAATATTTTCATATTAAATTTCACTATCTAAAAATGAACTCATCCATTTAATGCAAAATTAAAAATGCAAACAACACACACAAATACATGTTTCTAAAAAAACAAGTCAATGACGCATTACCATATTTTGCTGCAAGTGACAGCTCAGGGTTCATGGTGAAGATTCGCCTCACTCTACATGTTGCCGACAAGGAGATGCCATCCAGAGTAGAAAATCCAGTATCTTTGAACAGTTTTCCAGTGAAGGAAACCAGATCAATGAAGAGTGTGGACCACTAAGATGAGAGAAAATTGAACTGTTGTTATAGATGGAACGTGGGAAGACTCAATAAGCGACTCTTTGGCGGAATAGCTAGTTAAAAAGTCAACATTACAAGGTTTGTTTGAAGGGCAAATGATCCTACTCTTTTCATTGCTGGTCTATTCATGCTGCTCACGCTATGCCTGCCTAGCAGGCACTTGTTCTTTTGGATTGTAAGGAAAACAAAGGTATATTTAAATAACTGGAGTGCCTGTTCCCATGACCCCGTTAAGGAAGCGAGCTATGGCAAGTGGATGAATTAAGGTTGTACGTTTCTACATTTGTGTTTCAACTGAGTCATGGAAATTTGCTTTTTGTTTGTCTGGCTTCATGATTACTTTCACCAAGGTAATACCAAAGGGCCTTGTGCATTGAATGCCTTTTCTTCTACACAGGTTTGTGCTGTACATATGAAAATAATAAGATGACAACGTCGTGTGAATGATACCATGCACGTACCACATTGCGTCTCAGTCCCATGAAAGGTATCCTGGCATGCCAGAGCGTTGTCGATAACTCTTTGTGAACTGTTGAAAGGTAAAGTCTCCTTTTGAGCTGAATCTTATCTGTAATTCTGGAAAGCAACATATAAAGCTGTTTCAGACAGAGTCAACTGATTTTGAGAGTAGGCGATGTGGGTACTTACACAAGCTCAATAGAAAAATCTTTATCTTCAGGGACATTCACTTGTACAACCAGGAACTGTTGCACCAGTCCAACTATGAATGACAAAAAAATATATATGACTATTCGACCTGAAAAAAAAAAAACACAAATGTTTTGAGTTCAACTTACGAGACATCTTTTCATTAGCTGGCATTTGCATCTTTACTGTCTGGCAGCCACCTTCGAGACAGTAAACAAGCCCCCTGAGTTTCTTATTATACTCCTGCACAGAAGCAGGAGGAGGAGGAGAAGCAGAGGTCACAGATGGCAACAAACAAACGCTCTCTGTTTAGAACAGTAGACGGCCAGGATGGTCGCCTTATTTGAGATCAACATTATTTATCCAGCGTCTTTTGGGATGGGGTTTTTAAGTTGTCAGTCGAAAGGGCGAGAGAATCGCCATCTGATTCCAGGCTGCTTTCCATCTGGAAAAGCTTGGAGGTTGGCTGGTTACAGGTCATCATCATTTTGCGCTTCAGTCTGGAGCCAGCAGAGATCATGAGTAGGATAGATGTGAAGCCATGCAAACTATTTTAAAATTTGTTTGATAGCTGAGACACTAGACAGGGGGCCAAGATGTATCCAAATAACCAGCAGCAAACGTCAAAAGTACCAGCTTCATACGGTACTTTTTCAATCGTTCACCCCTGTTGTCACCCGCCTTTAGTCGCTAATGTTTTACCTGCATGTGCGTAAGAACGCAAAGACATCAGAGTAAGTTTACAGAATGGAGTTTACGTTTATGACTTTTTTTTAAGGTCACAAGAGCGACTCACTCTCCGGATGGACGTCGAAGTCCCGCTGAGTTTCCACTTTCCAACTGGGTCGCTTCCTTTGGCGCTGAACAGCTCGATCCCACCTGCGCCCTGGAACAATGGAAACCAGCTAACGCTCCTCTGCGAGCTCCGGGTTTCAGTGCCACAACGCGAGTCATTTACCTGATAATTATTTCGGAACATTGTGACTGCAGAGCGGAGCAGACGTCGCACGAAAACAGACGAACGTTCTGGCGTTCTGTCTCCATAGTAACGTGACGCCCGCTGGAACAGGTCACGTGACGTTGCACGCCGCAGCAGTATCTCTCTTTTTTTTTTTTACTTTTCACGAAACTTATCAAGGCAAAACAATATAATAACCGCACAGATTGAACACTCCTGACCTGAACAGTGGATTCTAAATTGACATGACAAAGGAAGTCATTGATAAGGTGTGTGTAAAATCATCAGTTTACATTACAAGTTATTGCGTTATTTATTCATTTGTGTGGGATGCAGTTCCATGATGGAAATGTGATTCATGCGCTTCACTGACTGCATCACCGTTACCTTTTAATCTCATCTAATCTCATCTTGTCGTTTCACCTGAATGGCAGCCAGGAGCCGCCTTGCTGAGTTTGGACCCAGGGTCCAGTGAGCCGAGCACCAGGTTGACAGCCTCCATCCCACCCGCCCGCAGAACAGTCAACCGTCGAAGACCCACATCACAATGTCTGAGCGACGAAATGTTGCCACGATCTCCAGTGGGAATTTCGGCTGTCGGTCAAGGTCAGCTGTAAGCCGCCTTCCTGCCAGGCCGATCCTCCTCCGTCCCCGTAGTGGATGGTCCAAGGTGATGCCAGGCTGGCCCTGTTTGCTTCCAGTCCACGTTTCACTAACCTGCGCAGGACCAGCCAGCTGCGCCGGTCACATGTAGCTCAGAACACGGAGCCATGACACATGTGTTTTTTTTAAAAACCAAGTGATGAGTTGACTCTGTGCATATAAGTTTGATAATGAGGGAACACTGCATAAAATGGAGGGACATTTTTTTGACCTTTTTGTTAGCTTGATGTCCCAGTCCTAGATTTAAAAAAAAAATGTCTCTGCTCTTTTTTTGCTTGAACAGGCCCAGCTTTGCCCAACTGAATTCAAATGATAGAGATTTGCATTGTCTTGTTTTATGCAAAACCACAAGGAGGCGCAATGCAAATAGAATCATCCCAGGCACGTGATTTATCCTAATCGCCACTACTGACATTGCGACTACTTATCACTTTCTGAAAAATAACCAAGCAACAGTTGTCTTTGAGGATTTTTGTTACATGAGTAAGTTTCCTCTGGGATCTCCAGTTGCCTGCCACAATCCAAATAAACCCCATGTAGGTGGGTTGCTGCTATAATTTGCCCACTGGACTGAAATCTTGTGCCGACAAGTGGGAGTTGCACGGCTCGTTCTCTGTGCAGACTAAAATATACTTTATTTTTGACCCTGAATGACAATTTCATTTTGTCTCCACGGCAGTAATGGTGCAATTTGAGATTCCGAGTATAAACCTCGGGCGTGGGAAAATTGAACTTGAATTCTGATCGCAAATGCAGCCGCAGTTCTGGAACTAGTCGAACATTTTTTATGTGTTCCAGAAAAATGCGTTCCCACCCAACTTCTCGTTTGACATTGCGAAGCTGAGGTCGAGCAGAAGGAGGCAGCGGCCTCCGCAGGACAGCCGTTTACACAGTGGAAAACGATTCATCCGATTCCATCATTCATTTGTCTCCGTGTGGAAATCTGATTTAAATTGGACCGAGGACGTGCAGCCTTGTGAATATTTTTGAGGGCGCTCACCTCCAACACCGCAACTTTCAATCTGGACCAAGATAAGTGCATCTGTTAGCTGGTGGAAAACTGATATCATGCTCTGCAGGGACAGCTGATCCACAGTGAAGAGGGTCTGAACAACCTTGACAAGGAATCCAGAGCATTCATCCACAGCAGGTTAACTACCCGCTGGCTCCTGGTCATCTTTTGTAACGCTATCGACATTTTCTCATACGGGGCGCTCACACAGAATAACATCTACCCCTTCTGAATGGCTTATAAGCAGCAGGAAAAGATGAGGTGAAAGGGATGTAACCTCACGGCTGAATGGCAGTTCTGAGCCGTAATAAAGCAAAGCATGTCCTCGTGTGAATCGGGTGCTATTGCTGCCTGATGTGATCGTGCAAAAATGAGTCTTTAAATATGACAATATAACTGGGCAAGTACGCGTAAAAAGACCCCATGAATATTTTAATGGGATTAAAGTAATTTATTAACGGTATTACTTGTAATTAACATGCTGAATCCCCCCCGCCCACCAACTACTCAAGGGGCATATTTAAGAGGCATGAAATTCATTCTTCTTTTTTTTTAGTTCTATATAAAACATTACAAGTATTTATTCTTCTGTCGTTGTTATTATGCACTGCTATTTCAATGATAACTGTATCTCTATTAAGACTTTTGCTAAGTAAATCTTGGCTGTGTCATTGTCACTTATCACGTTTACCCCGGTGTCACAGCACTTATCAGATCAAACGGACTGAGTTTTAATGAGCTGCCAAGGGAGGACACCTCTGGAGCTTCCTCTCACCTCGTACTGTTGACATTTCTACACATTTCGTACTTCAATGGCTGAAAATGCTGTTTTATTCATGCACTTAAAAACATGCCACACCAAGCCCTAACCTGAGAGCTGCGTTGCTTGCTCTGAGACGTGCGATTGTGCCGACGGGAAACCGCCGAAACATGGTATTTATAGATCAAAATGGTTAGTGACATGACTTGGATTAAATCATTGATAGTAGAATGAGGAATAAGGGAAGAAAAAACGGTTGTTAAAAAGTAATAACAATAGCAGTTTGTAGTATGAAGCGATGCGTGCATGGATTGGAGTGAGAGAGAGGAAACCTTTAAAAAAACATAAGCCTATAACCAAGCTGAAGCAAAGGCTCACTTTAATGGGCGATGGATATGATCTCTGGAGGGTAACTTCCAGTACCACGTCTCTGACCCTCGCAGCTTTGAATGACGCTCATTTCGAAGGCAAATGAAATAGAACTGCCTCAAAACTAATGGACCTGCACAGATTAATTTGATTTTTTTTTTTTACCTTTGGTCTCTACAGGAATGATTAGGCAAGAGAGCGAGAATTCAATAATGCATGTGTACACACTGAGGTGGCTTAAATAAATCATAGCTTGTTAGTGGGTTTAATTATCATCATTTATTCATTATTTTGAAAACCATGTCGTCAGATGGACATATGCATTCTAGTGTGAATCATTGTCTCAAACACAGTGGTGCATCCTAGTCACATGACAAACCCCAAACAAGCTCAACTGAGCAGCTCCTCCCCTTGTCTCATTTATAAACAATATATAGCATCAACATAATTTCCAGAGTCTCAGCCAGTCTGAACCCTGAGCTAAAACAACTACGTGGCTAATATATTGATCTTTACAGGCTAGAGAGTGTCGTGCTGCCAAAATATTGAGCCTAGTCACATCAAAACAATGAAATCACAGGTGTTTTATTGACCTTAAAGCACTCAAACTGTGCTGTTTTCGCCTGTGTGTCCACAGCTCCGCCCACAAAGTCGATCTCCTGGTGGACCAGAGACGAGAAGCAGCAGCTGAGACCGGCTGTGGTGTCGGAACTTCGGACACACATGGGCGAAAACAGCGCATTTTGAGAGCTTTAATATCAATAAAAGATTGCGGTGTTCATGAATAAAGTTCAGAGCATTGCCCAGTTTGTTATCATGAGTCAGTCTCGATGGATGGACCCCGTTTTCAAAGCTAGTTTAAAAGTGATCCTCATGCAGTTTGAAGCACCACTGACCTTTCTAGAGGTCTGATCTGTTCTAGTGCTGTATGTCAGATGGCTCCCATGCGGGTAACTTAGCTCTTTCTTGGTTATTCCCGGTCCCTTTTCCAGCTTCTTTGCTCCTTGAGCTTTAATAACAAGATTTATCAGTGAGTCTGTTCTGCTCAGCACACATTTTCTGTTTTCTCCCTGTGTTTTCTGTCATCTGTGCATATTTCCTGCACAATCATGTTTTATTTGTTCTTTATTCCTCCCTGTTCCCCACAGGTTTTGCACTTAAGTTCCATGCACAAGTGGCACATAACATTGTGGCTTATGAATGAACAAGATGTATTTTACGAATAGTCTGGAATGTATGGTACACAGCAAAAAGTGACAATAATGGTTAAATAATCAAAAAAAAAAAAAAGTATTTTTTTTGCAAATCAAACTGACTGAAAATGGGGAAAGCATTTTTTGTTTATTACTAATTTGGGTTATTTAAAAAAAAAAGATTTGGTGGTTTCTGTCTGCGAACTGGTGAGTAAAGGTCATTTAAAACAGAGTGCTGAGAAAATGACACTTACGTAGGCAGTTACACATCCATTTTTGGCTAAATGAGAGATTTCATTCAAGCATCCATCCCTGAAGGCCCTGCTCTTTAGATAATAAGATTGAGATAAACGGCAGTCACTAGATCTTGAGGGTGGTAGATGAGGAACTGGTCACCAGCTGGGAGTCAAGACCGTATTCTAAGCACAGCAGCTTAACAACTGTGGAATGGACACAAAGGACGTGGACATGATTATAAAAAGGATCCATCGGCTGTCTCCAGCTGGGCCTTGTAGATGAAAGGGGATAGCGGGAAGTTACCATGATGATTGACGTGACCACCGCAACGAGACAACGAGATATGATGTGAATCAAAAAATAGCCCTTTAGAGCCAGAGGGACCTTATCTGTAGCGTGTCGAACATATGGACCGTGAGCCGTGAGGCTGGAAAATGACTCTCCATTAGGCTCAGGATCTGACTGGGCGGCAAACAGGATGAGGTGAAGGCGCTTTTCGTCGGAATTATGGGGTGGGAGGTTTCATGCTCATAAAACTGCTAAGCTTAAATAAAAAGGAACGACTTTTATAAAAACACAGCATTCCATCAGATCAAGAAGCCACTGCTGCGATATGCAGACTGACAAAAAGCATGTTCCCTGAGCCAGAATCAGACCCGCACCACAGGGATGAAACCACAGAGGCCTGGCTACTAAGGCCACACGTGACATTCGCTCGATATCGGGGCCCGATTTGAAGCCTTGATCTGCATTTGACAATAGTTGGTGTTTGAAAATAAAAGCTTGTCACGAGTATTAAACTTGTGATGGGCAGCTCTGTTGAGCAGGAGACGCGCTTGAGCTCAGTTTCCAAGCTATTTACCAGGAAACGGATATGACGTTGTGTCTTGCCACCGTCATAATGTGGGCCAAAAAAAATGGATTGTGGGCAGAGATATTGCTATTTATTGTCACGATGTAAAATTGAGACATATTTAAGATTTTTTTCCCCGCTCTACTAGAACTGCTTCAAAACCTTCTTATGTCTGAATCTAATCCAGAGAATTCCATTTAAAAACATCCCAAACTATTCAAGTTATTTTGAGAACACTGGCGATAATGTAACGATGGGGTTTTTCATTGTCCTCATTACTTTCATGGAGAGCGCTGATGGGCCGTCAAACCATCCATTAAAATGACAGTCACGTTTTCCAAAAGTCTATTCTTGTGGTGAGAGCTGCAGCCTCACAGCAAGAAACTGTGCTAATCCAGGTTTAAAATTTGGATGAACTTGTTTCCACGCGGTGTGTAATTTGCATGTTCTTCCTGCACCTGCGCGTGGAAATGGTTCAAATCTAGACCCAAGTGCTGCACAAAAGGAAGGCCGGATTTAGTGGAACCAGACCTGAGTCGCAGGGGCCAGGAGAGGAGGAGGATCAGTTCAAGGTAGATGGCGAGAGAGCAGACTGTCAAGGTCCAGTGGTCGAGACGAGGCCAAGGCGTCTCATACAAATTGCAAGTCTGAAGTCGGGCGATTCAAAAAAGGTCGGGATTGGGATCAAAAGTCAAGCAGGAAAGGGAGTATGTCACGACAATTACAGTGTTTGAATATAACAGGAGAGAGACGTTGTTGAATTGAACACTCATAAAGGAAAGGACTCGCACAAGAAATATGAACAAAGGAATTCCATAATTAGCACTTTGACTCCACTTGAAATCATATAATTATTGTCCAAATTTAACCGCTTCAACCCCAAAACTGAAATTGTGCGAGAAAGGGAAAATCCAAAGCGCCTTCAGACTGCAACCTCATCTCTTTTCAAACTCACCAAATACCTTGAAGATGGCTAGTTCGCCGATAATTGTCTTCCCTTTGTCTGACATCTTTGAAACCTGCTTCTCATTTTGTCCTTTTTCAGAATCACAATCGCCAGCTGCTGCTGCAGTCGGCACGGTAAATCCATGTTTGTTTGTTTTCGCTGAGAGATCAACGCTGCACTTCAGAGAGAACCCTGTTGAAAGAAGGTCACTAAACATGTATATTTTCTTATCTTGGGCTGACATTTCTTTACAGTAAATACAATGTCAGTGAAAATACATTATTCAGTTGTATGTTTGTAAAACTTCAACCACCAAAAATCCCTTGGTATTCGCCTGGGTAGCTACAGTACTGTAGTATTCTTCGAGAAACCTTTGTGTATGTGTGTGTGGGTTGCCTTAACAATACAGCCTTGTGAATTCAGTTTGAAAATGTATAAAAAGACCAGACTGTTGGAGCTTAAAACTTTTGTAAGAAAATTGAAGGCATGGTTCTTTTGAAGGTCATAAAAGCTTCTGCAACTAAGCTGACTAAATTAATTTTTATCAACGGCTCAACAAAGACCACAATCTCAAAAAAAAAAAAAAAATTTCCAGTTTCACTGTTGCACCATGGAATATGTGGTGTGAAAGGGTTTTATAGACCCACGGACGTCCGTCTTGTCTGATCTTGTAAAGTAGGATACTGAAAAAGGAAAACATGCATAAGATACAAAAGATATTGAACTCTGGTGAGACAGCAGGGCACGACAAAAAAGCTAAACTTATAAGCAAATGTGGCGTACGACAAGGTACCGCTTGCCTTGCAAATTGCAAGAATGCAAACAAATCCCTTAACTTGATTTGAATCATACATAATTGAATGTAAATGACATGTTAATCCAAACATGTCACGATTGATGGCGTGACATAATTGAATTTGACACGGAGTGTAAGGCAAACGCTGAGAGAGGCTTGTGTAAAAACACATGCACACATCATTACGCTGGTCTACCAGGGGGACATCAGACCCTTGATATCCTGCGACACGCTCAGAATGCTTAATCTTCAGTTTGTGTTTGCCCGTGCCAAAAACTGCAGGAGAAGCTTGATCGCATGGTTTGTGTAGGAGGACTGAGGGCATCGAGCTCCATTTCTCCACATGGTTTTCAGCTCTTGCTATGTCATTATGACTATCAATATTGTTATTGTTATTATTGTTGCTAGTAGCTGTAGTCTGCGGCAATCCAGAATACAGCTGCTAGCATTCCTGGTGCCGATCCTAGCTACACCGGGTGATAGGCAGTAGCATGTAGCCACAAACTGGAAGCCAGCACAAACAATAATTGTATTTATGATCAAATAAAAAGGGAAACAAGGTTGTGTGGTGATTTGTGCGGCAGCTTCCGACCTAAAGGGCCATTGGTTCCACTCCAGCTCGAGTGAACCTGGGTTTGTACCTGGGACAGTCCCCTGTGACCTTGCAGTGAGAAGAAGCAGGGGAAAGTTCTTGACCATTGTGAGGTCCTCGCTCTGACAACTGGCTCATTCTGTTGTAGAGCGGAGCGGAAGCCAAAGGAGGAGGACAACAGGAGACAAAGGGTTGGAGGAGCAAGTGCAATTTTGATTTTGAGTTCAATAAAAAGTTCAATAAAAATGAAATAAATGGAAAGAGGTGATGTGTTTTATTTTGGTTTTATTTTGGTTTTCCGCTCTCCTCTCTCTAGTTTCCTCTTGGGTCCCACCCTCTTCAGGAACCCTCACACTTGGCCATGTCTTTGTTAAAGTGTACGATTTGTATTCACAATCACCCTGAAACCTGCTTTAAGTAATTCACAAGGCTGCAGTTTTTATCTTTTAAAACACATTCTCGTCATGTTTTGGCTTTTATTGTCGCTGTGCTAACCCCTCTCCGTCCCTTAGAGCTTATGGCACACACACCTGGAACTACTCAGCTAAATAACCGCTCTGCAGTTCCAGTGTCTAGTGCCAGAATACAAAGGCGTCTATAGCTTTTGTAGCGTTGTATATGTCAGTTAGTTCCGAACTGCCATGCGTGTTCTGTTCCTTCCTTTGTTCACCCTGTTCTGGAGCGTGTGAGTCGGACCACCACGTGCTTGTTTATTTCCACGTTCTTCTACGCTATTACTATATTCTTGCTCTGTGATTGTGTTTTGTGCTTCCCGTTGTTTGGCGAATGTACTTTAAATATATCTCTCTCTGCACCCGGATCTGTACAGTTTCTCACAATTTTGACACATTTTAGCCTTTGAGCTCATGAAATGGATCAGACTTCGGTATCACGACTTAAATCGCAACAAAAAACAAAAATAACTACTTGCATCACTCGGCACATTTGACTCGCGAATGAGATCATGTAAAATATCTTAAAAATGAAACTGCTGTGAAGAACTGCTATAATAATTGGGCTTGAATGAAAATATGAGGCCGAAAATGCAGCTTGTAATGCTTTCAGACACAAAAAACACCACCACCATGAAATGTGAATTTAATTATGCAGTGTGACATTAAGTGTTAGCAGCTCTGCAGGATGTTTTTTGTTTTTTTTGGGGGGGTGGGGTATTTGTTTTCTCCTTTTTTTTTCTCTCCTCCCTCTGGGCTATTTAATGTTTGGTCAGAAAGCGTTGGCCACCAGATAAAAAAGGCGACGGTGGCCAGTGTATTTGTCAGAGTTAGCTCCTCTATGATGTATGCGCTGTTTTTAAACTCCTGGCAACGCTTGCACAACATACTGTGATGTGACCTAATCCAAGCGAGCACTTGAGCTATTGTGGCAGCATGATAAACAATGAAACGACTTCACAGAGAACACGACAAGCAACAAAGATGGGATATTTGTTGACTTGTGGGGCTCAGCATGAGGTTGTTGTTGGGTCCTGTTTGCTTAAAGGTTGCTCCAAGTTCTCCTCAAATGTTTAGTTTTGTAGAGGACTGTTGCAGGTGGTAGGCTGCCTTTTAAAATAAATACAAATCCGAACTGTGAAGTGGTGGTGCTTTGCAGGACCGCTTCCAAAGACAGTCCGGTTCTGGGTGTGGGCCAGAGGCCTGGTATTGGAGAACAAAGCTTGCAGGATGGAGCAGGTCATGGAGGTCTTGCTGGTACACGAGCAAGTGTACGGAGGGATTTGTGCATGAGCAGGAGGATTTTGTTCTCAGTGTGTTGCTTTATTGTTAGCCACCGTAGGTGTTAAAGGCTTGAAGTAGCACATTGCAATTGTTGTGGCGTAGCTGAATATCGGTCTAGCAAGGGCTTCATTTCAAACCCCAGACAGGGTTTGTGTGAAAACGTGGATAATGAAAACAGACTGCGTGGGTAGTGGAACAAGTCCTTGGTTCCAAAGTAGCTCTGTTATTCTAACCTGAGATATATTTACATTTGTTTTCATTGTTTTATTTTTCTTAAACCACACTGAATCCAATACACACACGCTCCACTATCCTTGCGATCCTCGCAAGATAGTGTTTTGTCAAGAATTGGTCCCCACAAAATCGGACAAATAATCGTTTCTGCCTGGAGAACAATTCCAACGCCTGTAGAAGTAGTGACTTTGACTGACAACATCAGGGATTTGAATTCATCTGATGAAACCAATTGCCATGGATAATTCACTAAACATGTTTTCGCCCTTTGTTCTTTCTTCTGTGATAAATGAGACCACAAGCTTAATATTCACTCACATGTGGAGCGTTTCCATAGCAACACATACATTCTCACGCTGGAAAACCTTTTCTGATCCGTGACTGATCTCACCGCAGACATATACGCACTGAAGCCACATTAACCGTGTCACGCTGTTGGTTTGACTTGTCAAAGACGGACGCCTCTTGTTCAGGTCCAGTTTGACTGCAAAGAAATGAACGAGAGGAGCCGCTTTTATCTGGAAATCTATAACCATCTTCTTCCTGATGATTCATTTTCTGTAAAGTGTTTTATTTTCAGCAGCGTAGAATCATTATTGAATAGTATTGGCTGATCTTTTTGCGACAGAGTGCTCACATTGAGAGCATTTCAGCAAAGAATACATGCTGAAATGCGGATGTCACAAAAGTAAATGAACGCTGTGTAATAATTAAATTCCCTCAGCTGATGAATAATTGCCTGTTGTTATTGTGTCACCTATCAGAATTGCAGTTGCGGACCACACAAACAAAAGAGGCTTGATGCTTCTCCCTATTCAACATAAAAGCTACTTTCCTGAAAACAATGATCATTAAATTCTCATTATACCGAAGCAATTTACCAGCAGTAACGGTGAAAAAACTGTTTCTGAGGAGACAAATGAGACAATCCCAAACATTAAAATTGTAAAGCTCCTGAAGTTACAATATTGGCAAAAGTGCGTCTGATGTTGAAGCTGTCAAGATGTCATCGCCTCCTGTTAAACTCTAATTATGGCCCTCTGACAAACAAAGTAATGGCCTCATCACCAGTATAATGAGATCATTAATATTAGAGTGCATTTACACTGTAGTGAATCAAAGGCAAACAGGAAGAGGAAAAGGTGGGTGGACAAAAAGAGGGACGAATATAGCCACAATTTCTGTATGAGTACCGGAAGAAAAACAGAAGAAAAGCTTATCTTGCTTGTAACGCCGAGTTTTGTTGTTGTGTTGTTTGGGTTGCTGGTCATTTATTTATGGTTGCCACAGGTGTCCCGCCAAGCCTTTTTTAGTACTGGCCAATGCAAGTAACATCTGACTTATGACCGGGATCGGTTCAGACCAACCTGGCGTAAGTCAGATTGGACGTAAGTTGAATGCCATTCAAAACAGCCGACGCTAGGGTTATAGGTGCTACTGTAGTGGTAGATCGCTGTGTGAGAGTAAGATGCTGGGATACTGTGCTGCCGTAACTGTTGTGCCAGATATTGAATTAAAAAAAAAAAAAAAAAAAGCATCTGCTAGCCGTGCTTGTAAGTACGCGTGGACATAAGTTGAGCAGGTTGTGAGTCGGATGTTACTTGTAATGCAGAGCTAATTGCTAAGCTAATTGTGAGCTGCTAAGCTATTCACAAAGCTGACTGCAAAGCTAATTGCTAACTATGGGTGCTTTATAATTGGGGCATCGTTGGGAAACACTCCGAATCCGAGAATCCTCCGCATTCGCAATCCAAGATGGCTTCCACAAACCTATGCAGGAAGTATAATTTGTATCATTTGAAACATTAAAATATGTCAGAAGAAATGAGCACATTCTGCAAGCAGAGTGGTACCTCGGTTTTCGAACGTCCCGGACTTCGAACAAATCAGAGTTCGAACAAAAATTTCAAGACTTTTTTGCTCCTGATTTCGAACGAAAATCCAGAACTTGAATGCCAACGAGTTTAGCTTAATGACTGTTTCTTCTTCATATTGAGGTGTAAAACCTTTCCTGTCTCCACACTGGACCGTGGTAGAGTGTCACAGGGGAGGTGCTCGCTCTCCACACCTCCACTCCAGGGTTTGATGTCCTGTTGTGGGCTGGAGCTGGGACAGGGATGAGGCGAGTCTGGGACAGAGCGTTACTTGGTTTATGACTTTGTCACAGCCAAACTGCACAGAAGCGCACATTCAGAGCTGGACACGCACCGGGCACCTCTTCACTTCTGGAGAGACGTCACTCTCTCGGCAACCCCTCCCACATGCAGCGGCCACACACATAGAGGAACAGCGCACCTGCAGCAGACACTCTACATTCACTCCTACAAAAGACTATTTTAAGGCTTGGAACGCATTATTTCTTTTTCCATTCATTGTAATGGGAAAAATCGATTCAGATTTCGGACAATTCGCTTCTCGAACGGCCGTCTGGAACGGATTGTGGTGGAGAACCGATAGTCAACTTAAAGTATCTTTTCAATTGACACAGTGCTCTGCTATTGTCACCCAAACACCAAATGAGAGAATACGTACAGGAAGAATTATCTTTATCTTTCCAGTGGAGTTCCACAGAGGGTGAGAATCAATTTCAAGCCACATTGAATTTGATCTGCCAACAGCGGAGGTTTCTGCCAGAATTCATGACAAAACAAACTGTGATGGTTGAACGAATTTGACACAGTAACTCAGCTGTAGAAGTTAGTGGACCTCGGTGCACCAAATTTGGGAGGACGAAACTGTAGAAGCATCACATAATAACACATATCTTCCCGCACCAGACATACGCAACACAATCTTACACAGATTTCATCACACGTCTCAAAACAGCGCGGTCGAACTGATTTCTGTTTCCAGCACGGGCTCATGTATATTTAAATGGAAAATAGTCTTCACTTTCGCTTTAGTTAGTGATGGAGGGAAATGTAGCCTTTCACTGCTGAGTTTCAGTCGAGACGGGAGCCACATAGGTCTGAGTGCCGACTTCCAACGCAAGATGTGAAATTTAAAACACAAAAGGATTCCTGCCATGTATTTTTACACCCCTTGTCTAATTCAAGGATCCTACGCCTGTGTATAAAGACCTGTCTTTACTCATTATTTTGTCCATATTATAGTTTTCCTGTGCTGTTTAAAGACATCCCTTATGGTGATGTTTTTTTATCATCATATCCATCAATCCATGACTCTCGAGTTTTTGTCAGGAGGGTCAGCTGTCGACCCAAACCTCCCTCTCCACAGAAATCTTCTCCCGCTCATGTTCCCTCGGTTCCCACGACAACCGAGAGACATTATCTCTCTGCAAAGTCCTGGGTCTCCCTCAAGGCCTCTTCCCAGTTGGACATGCCTGGAAAGCCGAACCACCTCAATTGGCTTCTCTCGATGCAGAGGGGAATGTGAAGGACAGATGGACACAAGTAAAAAGAGGAAGCCTGCCAACGGTAAGTTATTCAAATGGTTTCCAAACAAAATAGTTTAAATGCATCCACAGTACACGTTTAACACACATTTGTTAGCCACAGTGGGAGTGTATTCATTAACCCTTGTCTCATTTTTAGTCTGTAAATAATAGACTTGATTTATCTTGCTAGCAGAGGACCTCATGCTCTGAATTTACTTAGTTCCTTTTACGATAAAAATGTAATTGTAATGTTTTTATTACCTGCAAAAGGATGAACACAGCCTTACAATGAGGAGTCAGTTCATTTTCATAAATAATTCGCCCGAGCCATTTTTTTCTCCTTATCATCGACCTTTTAACTCCTATAATATAAATAAAAATATTATTCAACACTACTGAACTAGATTCATGACGGTGTTTGCTTACTTACTATGCAAATGTATGCATTAAATTACTTCACATTCACCAAGTATGAATATTAATTAGCCAAAGGCGGAGCTTATGGGCCAAATAGAGTCCTTCAAACCATTTGATGTGGCCCAGAAAAACTTAAATAACTCTTCTTATTCTGAAGTCTACACTACGGTGGCCAGGAGAGCTCACAGCAAATGCAAAACGCGGCAACAAATGCAAACACTGAATCACAGAACATACCTGCAAAGTCGCTACAAATTCAAAAAACAACAACATTAAGCCACAGCATTACTACATAAACCACAATGGAACTTAGCGTGCGGGACTGTTGTTGCCAAGGACCAAATGACTGAGGGAGAAAATGGCTAAAGATTTCAGAAAGGTAAGTTAAAGTGTTTCTCACAGAAACCTAATATGTTTGACTTTGAACTATGACCATGTCAGCAAGTCCATGTGCTATACCTGTACGTAGTAGCTCTCGCTATAGTTGGGCTAACTATATATTTATCCACCCTGCAGATCACCCTGTGTTGTCTTTTATGTGGGGTTGGGTTGCACTGTAGGAACTTCCATTGTGACTTCCGTTATTGTTTATGTAGTAATGTAGCCCCTCAATGTCGTGGTGTTGTCGCGTGTCTTGCTTTTGCAGATGTGTTGTGAGTTAATGCTGTTGTGTTTCAATGTTTGCATTGGTGGCAGCGTTTCACATTTGCTGTGAGCTCTGCTGGCCACCGTATTAAACAGACCAAGGCTGTAGTGTTTCAGCTCGAGTGTTTAATATGCGTTTTCCCAGCAAGACAAGTCAGTGAGGTGTGAAGTACTGTCGCCCTTTTGTGTGAGTCTCATGGGGAAAATAGACGCATTATTGAATAATGCACATGTTCCATCCTCTTATTCTTTACTGTCAATATACAGCAAACAAGTCCATTTTAATAATAAAAAGCATGTAATTACTCTCGTAAAATATTTAATTGACATAGGAAAGATTGTTTGTTGTTGAAATAGGCTTGAGAAGAGATTATTTATCATGAATCAATATGGCCTGTCTTGTCATTTTCTGGCTCTTCACATATAAAGCAAAGTAGAATCAATAAGGAGATAATGGAAGAAAATATCACACATGCCCAACTGGTTGAAAAACTAATATGATGGAGCTTTGAAAGACAATATCATCGATGGGTTGGGATTGTGGAGGGGTGGAAGCCTTTCAGTTCAGCTTACAGGGATGTAATATAAGTTTTAGATCTCATCAGATGATGGCCTTGCTTTCAATGGCTGAGGAAGAATATTTTCTTTCTTTTTTAATAACAAAACTACATTTATTTATAACCCCCTTCCAGGAACGAGTTGGACAAGGCACGCACGTGGACTGGAGTGGATGGATGGTTGAGGTTATGGATGCCCTTGAAGGGCTTCTGAAGGACTATTCTTTGCCTTGTCAAGGGCTACTGGAGCTGATGTGAGAGATGTGATGGAGGGTGAGGGAGGGGGGAGATGCAGGCAGCAGAGTTATAAACACGTTTCTGGAACACCCCAGTCTCACTGAAAAACGTACAATAACGACGTTTGTCCATTGGCGAGGAACGTAGCCATTTGACGGAAAAAAAAAGCAAGGACCGTCACCAAGGTATGTTTTATTTCTCAATTGCTTTCCGAATGGCCTGCCTTTGGTCACCGGTCCGACAGGTTTCTCTCTGGTCTGAACACAAAACATGGCGGACATCCGTTCTATTTTTGCTCTAAATTGCGAGACTTTAAAACAATTAAAAGCTTTTGTTGAGTTTGATCGCATTTCCAGCGATAAATCAATTTTTAATTTTCATATTATCCACTCGGTTTAGGTATATGACCCTTAGTTTTTTCGTTTTCATTCAGATGCTTTCGTGAAATAGTAGTATTGTGACGTTTGCCCATCTGACCGGTGATTCTGCTGTGAATTGCTGGATTTTAAAATAGCTTTTGTTGAGTTTTGATCGCATTTCTGGAGGAGATCAGCTCGGACAAGTGGCACGACGGTGGATAGAGGCAGCGTGGAATGTTGGGGGAGAGAGGAGGCGGTTAGTGTTTCCTTGGTGGAAGTAGTCAGGCTGTGTGATTGTAGTGAAGTGTGAATGACATGTTGCTGTGCTGTTGAGGATGACAACCAGGCTCCTCTCAAGCTGTCATGTGAGGGAGACGCTGATGATTTTGTTCCAATAATGACGAGCTTAATTGTACTGCAGGTTTGAGGTGAGGCAGTGGGAGCCTTGAGTCTGGTGAGCCAGGTGTCACACACGCTGCTGCGGAAACTGATTTTCAATTTGCGGAAACATGTTGCCACGAGGGATGAGGTAGGATGATGAAGAGGACGGGCCCCAGGACCGAACCCTGGGGAATACCTGTGGTGACTGTGGATCGGTTGGATTCAGCTGCATGAGGTCTTTGACTTGAAATGCACGCTGCCTTGCGCCTTCTCACAGTATTCCACACAGGCTTGAGGCCTGATCCATTTCCTTGGTAGCTTCTTTTCTTCAGACCATACACGTTTACCAAGTGTCCCTGCCTCAATGCTGCACACACAATGCTCTCTATGAGAGGATTTCAGGGAATGATGCAGAGCCACACATGGATATTCTTTACGGCCAACAAGGCTATGGCTCTGCCAGTGTTAATGTGTCCGGCAGAAAAATAACTCCTTGGGTTCTGAATGCTTTCTGGCAAAATGTTTTCCAGAATTGTTAATAACAGAAACGCAAGGAACATCTGGTGCAGTTCCAGACGACTCCAGGAGTCTGTTGATGGATCTCAGTCCAGAGAGGACAATTTAGAAAATATGATTCATTACAAAGCTGTACACAGTCATACAAGATACAAAGCTTCCATGCTGAAAGGTTCTGTTCATTTGCCAGTGTTTTAGCGTTGCTACAATAGTAGTTGACACAGTACTCGAATGATTGTGGACGAACAATTTCGTTGAGAAGAAAAGCCTATAAAGAAAGAGGGTGAAATGTCGGCCAATAATGTGGGTGAAATTCATAGTGAGGACAAAACGTCTGGTCTATATGGATGGTTTGGGTGTCAAATGTTTTCAGCTCTTTCCCAGCTTTCAATTGGATCAGTTAGGATCGACTCACTTCCATTAAACCTCAGGCTCATCTCTTTACATCACATTCTTTTAAACCATCCACACGTTGCTCCTGTAAATATTAATTTCCTGTTTCTTTATTTTCATCAGATTTCTGGTCAGTCAGTTCTGTCTGTGCTTGGCCCAAAGCATCGGAATGTGAAGTGGCAGGAATAAAGATGAGCGCTGGACTCTGAGGACTCAAGGCGGCAAACCGACAGAATGTTAACGTGTCTAGCATCTCTCCTCAAGTAGAGATGTTTTCATGCTAGACTGCTCTGTCGCCGTCATCGCCCTTAAACAATCAAAATGATCTAGGTAGCTCATGTTTCTGGTGCTGTTTTGGAGCTTCCTAGGTAAGTCCATCAACCAGTCTACCAGGGTGTGGTATACGGCAGCACCTGCCATTGTTTGGAAGTTTCTGGGTTATTCGGGGGAACTATCCTGCCTTCAACTGCAGACAAGATGTACAGTACTGACTGCTGCAGGAGGATTATACAACAATGATCATCATGGAAGTCGCAGAAATGAAGGCAAAATATAACTTTACATTTCCTCTTCCCATAAGTCTCTAAATTGCACATTCATCCCAGCATGTAATTTTTCTAAGTAATAATACAGCATGACAAAATAATGATTTTGTGCATTTCTGTTTGAAAAATGCAACTTGAAAAACCCTGTGTTGCGGCGTCAGCAGTTTTCTATTATGAAAGGAGAATCGTTTCTTTTGTACACGCTGATAATGTTGTGAATGCGGATTTTTACAAAACATTAAAAAAAAATAGAGATGCACCGAGAACTGCGCAAATACTACACGATGCATAAATAGTCGAGAGCACATTTTTATACGTGTTTTTCAAAGATAATACGTGTTTAGATGATTCGATATTTTTGACATTTAAAAAAAAAACATTTCAGGCTTTGCTTTTTAAATAACAATATTGAATAAGAATATTTTATAATAGGCAGAAAATGTAAACAGAAACAGTGTGAGACATGGGTCAGAAAGTCAACATAATTTTGACTTGAGTTGAACCGCTCCTGTTCAGTCCCCAGCCGACCGGACAGTGAGCCGCGGAGTCGGTGCTGTCATCACTGAAAGTGGAGGATTGTGTGTTGCCAAGCCCATTTGACAATAGGCGAGTGGGTTGCCAGAATTTCATCAGAGGTCTCGCAGAGTTCATTTCAGCACCACGCCGCATTTTTGTATTGGAAAAAAAATCGCGATTGCGAGCTAAAATTGTTATTCAGGCTTTTCTATGCTATTTGGATTAATATTTTCAAATGTTCGTTGAATTCTTACGAAAAGATGCCTAATACGTGGCATGACCACTTTAAAGCCGTTCCATCTCTATGTGTGATCTAAAACAGACTAATCCATTTTCACGACCGCACTGTTTCCTGTCTTCTTCCATTGTGTGCCTCCCAAACAACTGGAGCCTGAGCATATAGTGCCGACAGTTTTAATAGATTTTAACCTGAAAACATCACCGCTATTTACATAACCTGATTAAGCTAACCAGGGTTGCTGTATTCAATAGGTCAGGTCGCTGCTGTGTGAACAGCAGATGAGTGCTGCTGCTAAGTACGCAAAGTGGGTGCGGAGAGGTCCTTCAGATTCCCGTGCTTGTGTCTATCTTCGGTCGCAGGAAATGAAATTAATTCTTAAAATGCATGTAGCGGGACACAAGTGCCGCATATGAATATATTGCATATGAATGGGATAACTTTGAAAGTGAAGGGCGCTTATTGTAGTGAAAAATAGATGCAGTGACTCATGGAGTCAGAAGCGGTTTGATACAGATGGCACTGACTCATGAAGGTAATTTCCTTTCGTCGCACACACTTTCTGTTCAGCAAAAAGTTGACCAAAGTTGTATCCAGAACTTAATAGGAAATTGGTCCAGTCATTAGACCACGGGTGATCCGGGCAGGAATGATCCAAAACTTCATCTGTATTCGTCTGTATTTCGTGGAGGAAGGTGAATTTGGAATCAGAAGTGCTGCAGGGCAGAGACTAATGAAGACATACGAACCGATCCCTAAAGGATGACCACGGACTGGAGGTGAAGAAAAGAGCACGCCTCATCCCAGCGTTGACCCAACTGCGCTAGATGACTTGAGACCTGGCAAATCCACAGGTCGGAACGGTGTTGGTTGTTGATAGGAACCTCTTTCTCACAGCCTTGAAACAACCCCTGACATCTAACAAGTTTACTCTCGCTTTCTGACCAGCGAGTATCCGGCCCTTGTTTAAGGATTTGGTTTGCTTCTTTCCCGCCAACACTCCGGGCTTCATCCCCTTCCTGAAACTTCTGTGATTGAAAATTGATTCTGTCTGACATTCTGACTTGTTTGCTCCTCGCCAAATGCAACCATTGCCTAGGTTTCTTTGTCATAACTCTGGTCTCACATCACAGAAATGCCTCACATTTGTGTCCTGCTTTGTTGGCTGCTGCCTCTTATTTTCCAAAAGCCGGTAAATATTTTCAGAGATGATTAGAGCGGCTCAATAAAAGGCTGCAGGAGAGCATTGTTCACTCACTCTGTCGCCTTTTGACCGTCATCCACGTCCTTTCTGTTCGCCACATGTTCTCATCTTTGTTTGTCGTGCATGTGGGAGGTAGAACTACACCAGTTGGGTTACTCATGATACTTTTTCCACACATGTGTTTAGAAAAATCTTTTTTCAGTCCCTGGTTTTGTTTTGTAACCCCTTTTTCATTTGGTGCAAGCACTTGGTTTCAAAACCTGGTATTGATTTGCTAAAATCTATTTTTGAGTTTTCATCTGTGGTAGCTGTTATTCTCCCAGTAGCTATTTCAACTTCTTCAAGAAGATAACAGGAGTCCTCAGTGAAATATATCTAATTATGTAACTGGTGTTACCGAGAAAAAAAAAAAAAAAATGGGTCAAATATAGTGCGGGAAAAGTACTTGGCAGATTCATGAACTACAAAACTCAGCTCCCTTTGGATTCAAGTGTTGCAGCTGTAGATTTGCTGAAGGCATGTGATTGTTTGTACATTCAAGCATGGGCATTTAAAGGTTATTGGCAACGAAAATCTAGTTTCTTATGTAATGAATCCATTTTGTGCCATTGTTTTTTGTGTATCCTGGTGTGACTCTGTCGTCTGGCTTCTTTCCCGGCTCAGCCTCACAGGACAGAGGACGCTACCGCTCCTTCACATACGCAGACTATTTCATGTCATGGTTTAAGCTAAGCGTCGGTTTATGAGCCGAGGGAGGACAGAGATTACATAAGGAAAACCAACCACCCTGTGTTGCGTGACCTGTTCGCCGTGATATGTATTAGATCTTCAAACAAAGCTCAAAAATCGAAAATACAACATTGATATTCAGGCGTTACCTCCGTTTCCTACGCTTCACTTCCATCTTTCATTTTTACACCGAAGCGCTGACCTTTTGCACCGAACCCCAGGAGTATTGTTTATCACTATTAAAAGCAATCCATTCGTAAGATAAGGCTGATTAGTGTTCGTCCATATCAGCAGCAACTGTCCCCTGGTGGAGTCAGTCGATGGGAACTGTCACAGTTTCATCTAATTTTCAATGGGACTCTGGGCGAAGCGTCTTCACTTCATTACCCCCCCAGTGCACATGCACAGCGCTTCTACAGGATCCATCTGCTGCTTTAAAGCTTGTTGTTTTTAGGAGTTGTTCATCTCCAGGGCCGAGCTCCACAGGCTGTTATTACTCTTGTTTGTTTCCTGTCACTCTGTCACGCTGCTGGGTTGCAGGCCCGTTGGACTCCTTAATAGACATAATCGATGATGTAAGTCGGCGATGATTATCATTGGAACTTGTCAAGGTGAAGTGCGGAGGAAGTTTTCCAAGTTTCTGCCTTGACTGGCAGCACAGAAAGTGCGGAGTTACACTAGCTCTGTAGGAACAACTCCTACTCAAACCCAATTGTCAGTATGTGCTCAGATGAATCTCTACACATTAGCTGAAACAGGGAGGAAGTGCCACAGCAATGTGGGAACTCTTTGCTGCACAAGATGCACAGAACAACATGTTTGTGCTTCTATCCTAAAGATTTTTAGACCTATTGTTTCTATCCATCCAGTGCAAGCTAATGTTGCCTCCTTCATTGTGGATGTTTTGGTTTATCGCATCACATTGTACCGTATAATGTGGAGCACCTGGAATTAGAGCACTGAATACTGTTCCCAACGAAAAGTTTGTACGTGAGTCGTCGGTTATTTCAATAGATTAATCGATCATTGAGCGCTAGCTGGGAACATGGGAGGGAGAGTGGGTTGCACAAACTGTTCCACAAAGGCTCACGAGGAGGAGGTTTTTGTTCCAACCAATCAAGAGGACACCTTTTCACCAGTCAGGTGTCTTAGTCTGCGTGGTGTTGCTTGTTTCAGCTGAACCCTCATTGGTTATGCTGTGTGTGCTTCATCGGTTGGAACAAAAACCTGCACCACACTGTCCCTTTGAGGACCGGATTGAACACCCCTGGTGTACGAGGGAAGTTCTCCATCCATCTATCTGTCCATATTTTGAAAATGTACGACATGAAAGACATAGGATCACGATGGTTTGATACAGAACACGCTCATCTCAGACATGAGTCGGACCTGTCAAGTAACCTGTCCTTGTAAGATTGTTCTCATATGTCAACCATCTCACAGCGTTGCACTTCACACCTGAGCAGTGTTGGGCAAGTTATTTAAGTTCCTAACCTAGTTACAGTTACTAGTTACCTCGTTCAAAAGTAACTTTGTTACTTTAAGTTACTCATTACGTTCAAAGTAACTAGTTTCTAGCAAAAGTAAATACTCCTCAGCTGCAATAGGCAGCATGTCTTCCACAACGTATCTTGCTACTAGTGTGGTCAACTGCTTCTAAGATAAAGGCTGTGCAACACGCGCTCCCAAGTCAAGCTGCTGTTTGGCTGCAGAGTGATATTGCTAGTTTTGAACGTGGATAGTGTTTTTGATCCTCCACATACCTTGCACACCACTACAATATTTATTTAAAAGGAAAAATACGGAGAATATTGGAGAGTCATCGATTGCGGCCTGCGCTGCATCATGTGGCATAGTAACTAACTTTTATACAGGTATTTGTATTTGTACTTGAACTAATGCATAACAGTGCTCTAACACCTTCATGTCACTTATAGTTTCCTTCATGAGCTGGAACGCTCTTTGACAACTGATAAAACAGTACCTTCAGGATGTGTGATGTCCCGCACAGCTAAGACGAAGACAGAGCCGGCGAGTCAAGTCCCTGCTGATTTGAGTGATGCTGCTGTTGCTGCTTACATCATCCCTGCCGAGGATTTTCTGAAAACTCATAATCAATTTATAAGCACTGAAGTTTCTCTCACATCTTATGCTATCTGATATAAAATCAATCATACATAAGCCACACTGAACCCATTTCTAACTCATTATATTTGCATTGGAGGGAGGCGGCTCAGCCTTAAGCTTCTGAATCCGTTCTTTAAATGAGGAAATGCTTTTTAAAATTCTTATCAGCAAAATAAAACATCCTCCATTTTCAAACAGATTTATCGGAAAAGTTGTCTGCCTGGTTTGTGTTTCTATTGTGTGGTCTGCCCGTCAGCTGGAGGCATAGGAGGCAAACTCAAGTCCCAGGGGCCGGGCCGGGCCCCCGAGCCATTCTGCAGTACACTGGCCCTCGGGACGTTAGGAAAAACCTGCATTTGGGGAATCAACCGTAACAAAGAATATATCGGTAATGTTGACAAGAAAAAGGAGACACATGTTTTTGTTGCTAAACGCCTCATTAGCATTTCCCATGACCACTGAAATATGGTTTTTACCCGCGAGCCACATCTATTCACCAAAATACCGTGTGGGATCAACTGAGCAGAAATAATGCCGTGATTATCTCTGAGTATTGTTTACCGATGTTACATTTTCTAACAAGCACAGTAGGAGTCAGCAGTGCAGTCGTAGGGCACCTGCTTTTAAGAGAAACATAAGCCATCATTTTGTGATGAAACCTATCCATAAATAGCTCAAAAACTAAGTAAGCTGTGTGAAATAATGACACTAATTCGGCATGACAAGTTATGCCTTGTTTATTGCTGAGCATAAGATCATTTTATTTATTTATTTTCACTTCTTGTTATAATATAGAATTATTACTGGCTACGGCCTGGTCTAACCAGGGGTCAAAGCTATTGACGATAAATGAATAAATCATAAGCAACCTGTGATTAAAGCAGGTCAGACACCCTAATCATTTGATCAGTTCGGCCTTCCAACCAGCCAATTTGGTTTTGTCCAATTCTCATTCAATGAACTCATGACATTTAAGGCCCATTTATGCTCAGCGTGACAAATGGATCCGGATGGAGACTTCTGTTCGCGCTCTGGCTACAGTTTGTCTGTATTTCTGCAGGTTTCTGCAAGGCTTACTGGTGCAGGCCAGACGGAGCAGTACCACCGGAAACCATCAGGGGCAGTGTTGCTGTTACTACCTGCTACGTAGCGCTACTGAGACACGAAGAAGACTTGACAACAGTGGAAATTCTCCGTCCTCCACTGGTGATATATTTAACAGCCCCACAGAACAACGCCTTCGACAAAACTGCCGCCATTTTGTCTTTTGTTCAAGAGGTAAATTATCAATACCAGAGTCACTGTGTTGGTCATGGAGTTTGTTGTTGTCTTTATAGGGTGAACTGCAATACCAACATAAGGAGCGCATGGTAATATGTGATCAGTGGTCCTTGAGGGAAAGATAGGTGAGGCGCTGCCTTTCCCCCGAAGCCACACCTTAACAGCTGAGCAGCATCGATTCGCTATTTCTCACTGCAGTGAGACTGAGTGACAGCACACATGGGGGGAGAGGTGGAACAAATAGTTGTTTGATTGATGTATTGTTGGTTTGAACGATTGGACTGTGTCTTCACAGTGTCGGCGAGGTTCCGATCAACAACCAACACCGTTCCGACCTGTGGATTTGCCAGTGTCAGTGTCCGTTGGGGAGCAAAACACATTTTTTTTAATAAAAAAATTGAGGTGAATGTTGTAAAATTGCTCCGGCAAAACCTCATACCCTACCTTTAAGAATGGACATGATGCATAATGGATCCAATGGCAACAGCTTTATTTGTCTTGCAGGTTAGTAAACAAAGATGCTCTTTTACTTTTCCTGGTCCTGACGCCAACGGGTCTAGCCTGAATGGGCGTGGCTTAAACAGCCATGGCTCACCACGAAGAAGATGGGTGTCACATTGTGTGGGATTCTGAAGGTCTGGCTCAAACACATCAATCTAAATGAACGATACTTAATGGATAACAACCATCAGAAATCCGATAAATGCAAGAAAAACATTGTTTTGACACAAAGGTCACATCTTTAAAATTAACCACCCGCCATTTTGCCTCAGTTTATCAGCGCTTGCGTCCTCATCGTGTCTCTTTAATGAAAGTGAAATACGATTTCCGTGATGCTTATTTTTGTGTAACAAGTTCAAACAGATAATCCAGACTTCCCCATTAAGCTGGTGAAAGTGTCTGCTGTTGGACTGAAGGTTTGCCTTTCTGTGCGATTCATTATACATTCAATGAGATTTGTGATTATCATATGATTACCACCACACGGGCGCACTGAAGGTCACCGCGCGACCGCCAGAATTCAGTCTCATAGAATGAAAGAATATGTCGGTGGGGATCAGTTCCTTGTCTAAATGTTGAACAGAAAAGTGCTGTGGATGAATAAAAGTATGGGTTTGGTCAAACAAATGTGTTCGGGAAGATTTAAGGGCTGAAAAGGTGTCGAATCTGCGGCAATCCTTGATGCTTCAAACGCCTGGCTAATCTATCTATTGAAAACAGGACGCCCAAAAGTGTGGCTGGGATGTTTCTGTATTCATCATGTATCTTTAAACATTTTCTTCAGAGCGTAAATGCATTGTCTTTCAAATTCCCTCTTCCAGTTCCTCTGGGGTGCTGATGTATTACACTGCAGTCTAGTGGTAGGAGGCTGTCAGTTTTGTGGGTCAGGAAGCAGACCCACAAAACTGACAACTTCTATGAGCATAAGAATTATATTCCAGGCTGTGGCGTGGGAGCTGCACTGGGCTCCTGGGCTTAGCGTTATACATGTACCACATGACAATTGGGTGCGAGTAGATGATATTTTTACTTGGAATATCTTTCACAAGTCTCAGGAAGAAATAAAAAAAAGTGCTCCATCCCAAAAAATTAATTTGTGTGTATGTTAACCTAGTTGTGAAAATGATTTTCTTCTAGTAAATGGCTTAACAGTGTGCGTGTCCCCATTAGAATTCATGGAGGAGACAATGTAAATCAATATATTAGCCATGCAATGAGTAATAAAGCGACACATTTTCAAGCAACACTTCAATATTATCTTGTGGTTGCTGAAGGCATTTTTATTTAGTATTTGATGACAAATATTTCAGATCATTTTTGCGATTTTCATGACTCTTTAAACAACAACTGAACTTGAGTGCTGTCCATGGTCCTGACTTCGTCTTACTTATACATGTACTTTGTCAGCTAACCAGCACTTGCGGGGGAGTGCTGGAGCCTACTTCAGTGGTCATTGGGTGAGAGGCAGGAATACACGCTGGACAGGTCGCCAGTCCGTCACACACCATTCACACACACACTCACGCACACCTAGGGGCAATTTAAGAGTGTCCAATTAACCTACTCAGCATGTCTTTGGACTGTGGGAGGAAACCAGAGTGCCCAGAGAAAACCCACGCACGCACAGGGAGAATGGACACGAACCACCAACCTTTGCGCAAAAGTCTGAATAGCGCAGTGGATCTGAGTGAATCTGTCTCTTGGAGAATAGTCATGTTTTTCACTCTCACTTATTTGGCCTTTCGAAGGCATTAGAGACAAAGGCAATAGATACAATTTGCCTCAAAGCAGAAGGGAGTCATATCATCTTCTCCATGACAGTTGTCTTTCTCATTGCATATATATATATATATATATATATATATGCTGAGACCAGCTGTGGTGTGGGAAGTTCGGACACACAGGCGAAAACAGTGCATTTTGAGTGATTTAATGTCAATAAAAGATGTGAGGAGTTCATGATTCAAGTTCAGAACATTGGCCAGTTTGTTTCATGAGTCAGTCTCCATGCTGGAGCCTGTTTTCTACACTAGTTTGGAAGTGATCCTCATGCAAGTATAAGCCGGGTGCACCACTGACCTTTCTACCGTGCAGACAGCACCACTGCAGCACAGCAGCTTATGGATGAACAGGATTTATTTCTCTTCTTCAATTTAGTGGGTGTGCTTACTAGTGTAGTGTATATTATAGAAATAGTTAAGAAATAAAAGGCACAGTGTTTCGTGTTAAATTATAAATAAACTTACATTCAATTGTGTCGGACTCCTCCACCTGTCGCACACCTCTCTTCCCATCTAAAGCCCCTTCAGCCGTCTCATTTATTGTTTTTCGCAGTGTGTTTGTAAAGGAGTCAATGAGTCATCAACAGAGTTAATGTGGTTTGGGCCGCATCGGTCCGAGGCGAGGGGTGAAGAGTTTTAACGCGCGGTGGTTGCGGACGTCATCCGGCCACCTCTGACCCAGCGGAGCATGGTTCTGAATGAGAATGAAAGAAGCCCCGGCGCAGTCGTTTGAAGGAAATGTCATTAGCGCACCGCGCTGATCACTGGCGGATCTGAGTGGGTGCGTGTGACTCCAGTCAAAGAGCACCGCGGTTCGGATTCCACTGTTCAACTCATTCTGATCCTGAAATTGTTTTAATTCCAAAAAAGAGCAATCCCGCTAAGAGGATTGATAATGCGGCCGAGGCTGAAGTGGCAAGACGCCTTTCCACTGAATGGTCCGACAAAGTACCAGGCAAAGCCGTTTATGTGATGCTTTTGAGCATAAGCGATTTGTCAGAGAACATCTTGCTGATCCACGCCGGCTTATTCTCTTAATCCATCTTGAATAAATCCTTTTCCCTGTGTCTCACGCTGAATCATGCAAATTAGTGTTTCATTTGTATTCATAACTATTTACATCCAGTAAAGTAAATGTTTGCTAATTAGCATTGCAGAACAACAGGCAACATATTCAGTTTTTCTCTTTTGCATTAGTATGGTTGTTCGCCAGCCTGTTTTCCGGTGAGGGCACGGCTTACCCAACAGCCAGCCAACTGCTTCCACTCAGAAGTTTCTAACTGTAACTTTCAGACTCTAACAGATGCACTTGTTTGTATGATCTCGACGATGGGTTTGAATTCATGTTCATGGCTCGAAGGGCGGGACGCTGATGCTCTTTTGTTGCCCTGATATTTAGAGCCCCAGTGACCAGAAATTCTGAGGTTTTAGGATCTGCTCATGGCCCCAAAATCCTCCTGAATACAGTAGTTCAGCGCTTTCCATTTGGCAAGATATGGTGAGCAGACTGGCGAGTATGTTTGCTCGCTGGTGTGGGCAATTACATTTCTGGGGGGCCACATACAAAAAGGTTTTTAAACGCAACTGGATTTTTGCTACTTCAGTAATATAAAATAGACAACCTTTATATGTTTAAAATACATATTATAGTTTTTTTTTCTTCGATTGTACATATATTTTATTTGAATTTTCTCATTATAAATCATATATATTGGAAGATCTTTTTTAAGTGGCGCACATCTTGGAAACTATGGGCAAAAACTTTTGTTAAAACCAGCATCGCCAAATGGAAGAATCTCATTTAAGCATGAAATGATCTCAGATCACCTACAAAGTTGGTTCTGTTAAAGTTTAATGCTACTGTAAATAAGTCAAACCATTCCCGAGTGAGTTATAGCAGCGTGACACTAGGCGAGATCCTGACGTGCACTCTGATGATGTCACGAGAGGAATGTCAGCTGAGTTGTGTGGTGTCAAAGTAAACAAGCTCTTCAGCATCAATGACTGCGGTTACATGACGGTGCATGTGTTAGTCAAGTTCGGACATTTAAAATGCATGTAAACAGCTCAGTCCGACTGAGAGAAATTGGAATTTCTCTCAGTCGGACTGCCCGATCTGGATAAAGCAGTTAATAGCTGAACTAAGCCAGCATGTAACCTTGTAGCTGGACTACGAGTGGACTGGGTGAACTGCCTCTGTGTCTGCCACAGTGACAAATTTTACAGTGAGGAAGGAGAGTTAGCTGACATCCATGTTACGATGCCATAAATTGGGGACGACCAGAGGTCAGGAAAAATCCAGTGCAATAACCCCGTCGACGGCACTTTTTTCTGTCCTCAAGTGCCCTTCCAAACTCACTCTCCCGCAAACCATGGAAGACACAACTACCATCACACTTCCAGAAGCTAGCAAATCAGCTCCCTTGTCTTCTAAATGTCTGTCTGCCCACTTATTTTGAACCAAAGAGAACTGCTAAATCCCTTCCACAGCTTATGTTTTTGAGGTTTAATTTAATACGGCAGTGTGTCGAGGTGCGCTTTGAAAGCTCGAGCTGTTGTTCTCAAAAAATCCACCGATCCTGAAAATATGAGGTAATTTAGGCTTTTATTGTCATCATGGCCGCTCAAAACAATTACAGAGAAACCTGAGGTCAGGTCTGAATTTCAGCTCATCCATCCATTTCCATTAGACCCAAGGCCTCTCATACTGAGTTACATATTCAGGTTCTCAACAAGGAACATGTACCAAGTGCTTCAGTAGTTGAAGCTTCAGTATTGCTTAACTACAATGTGCAATAGCTCTCTAGATTTTGCTCCATATGAACTACTTTTGGGGTCAGTTTCACTTCTGTATTTTTCAGACTTTGTTTTCCATTTGTCAAAGAGGTCAGGTACATGTGCTTCAGTGATCAACTACCTGCATAAAACACTGGTTTGACAAATCTATCAACTAGAGGATGAATTTGATTAAAAAGTAATGTACCTTTCTTTGTCATTTCAGAGCGATAAGCCACTACTTTTTTCTTGCAGTCTGAACAACACATCTAATACATGGATTTTTACAGGCTAAAGAGCGTCATGCCAAAATATAGAGCCTCATCACACCGGACTGATGAAATCATCGGTGTTTTATTGACCTCAAAGTCAGCCGCAGCTCCACCCAAAGAGTCGATCTCCTGGAAGACCGGAGATGAGAAACAGCAGCTGCTTTTGAGAGCTGTAATGTCAATAAAAAATGTGAGGAGTTCATGATTCAAGTTCAGAACGTTGCCTTTGTTTTGGTTTGGTTTGTTTCATGAGTCAGTCTGCATGCTGGAGCCTGTTTTCAAAACTAGTCAAGAAGTAAACCTCATGCATTTTTAAGTTGGGTCCATCACTGACCTTTCTACGGAGCAGACAGCACCGCTGCACCTGCGGCTTGTAGACCACTGAGGCTTATGTATGAACAACATCTATTGTCCTTCTTAAATTTAGTGGGTGGGGACAATATTCTGGTGCACTCTATAGTCTAGAATTTATGGTAACTGAATTGAGTTTTAATAATGAAATGATTGCGATTCATGACATTTTAATGTTTGACACCAGAATGATAAATTGAATCTATACCCCAGTGCGTATTATTCGCTGCGGGCAGAACATTTTTAATTTTTTCATTTTCATCCTCTCGCTCCACTTCATTATAGCCATTTTGGTGACATCACAGTGCAACTAGAATGAATGTGTGAATGTGAGTTTGAATTTCAGCAGCAAGATGCTGCTTGAAATAGAAATCCCTGCTCCCTCCTTTTCAACATGGCCACCTTACATGTCTAAATCTCCGTCCAGGTCTCACATTGCTTTGCTTGCCCACTTGCTGCCAGCTTGGTCATTGCCCATCACAGAAGCCTGTTTACAATTTTGGTGATGACAAGCCAGAGCATTACAGATTTAGAGGCCAACCTCCTTGGTGGGTTTGAGTACGGTCGCCAACGTCACATCTCACACCTCGGTTCAAGCGCCACCTACATAAGGCCTCCTCTTGTTTTCAGCCCTGAAAAAAGAAGCAGAACAAACTGTCTGGGCAGGAAAGCTGAAACAGCGAGTGGAACAATATTTCCAGCAAAAGTTTAAGGTCTCCACTACCTCGATGGTATGGATAGGAATCGAATGTCCCTAAACCACATGTAGTCGTATGTTACATACAACCGAGGAATCAATCATGAAATCAGCATGGGGCCCACATATATGGTACCACAAGTCTGATCCCATCCGCTAAAAAAGTAACTTCAGTTTGTGTTTATCCTAGCAGACAGCTTGGCTAACCAACATCTGGTTTGGAATGAATAAACCATGATGAGCCAATTCCCACTGTTGCCATAACTTAAGCATAATGACGGTAATCCCATCATATTCGAATGATTTTGACGCTCAATTCCGCCAATAAACTCTGATTTGTTTATTTATTATGTGCTTAAAAACAGCCTTTCACTGATCCACCACTCTGCCGCTTGTATAATCATGGCTGCATGTGACCCGGCAAACTCAGAGCAAGCCTTCCTCCATCTGGCGGGGTTGGAAATGAACACAAGCTGTTCTCAACATCCCACATCTATTTCACCTGTTATTGCTGGAGAAATGTAGGCTCGCCTTGTTATCTCCCACTGAATGGAGCTCTAGTTAGTATCCGTCTGCTTTCTTGAAATGTGGCGCCTCACATAAAGCTCGCTGAAAAAAGGTACGGCATAAAGAGACGCTGACCTTTACAGAGAATAACTTGTCATTTAAAGTTGGTTTGCAACTAATTTCTTATTCTCAGTAAATACTGTTTGGTTCACAAGGATGCAAAATGGATTTTTGGGGTTATTAAACAGCAGCTGCCCGAAAACTCCCTTTCAAAACTGTTCAGTGTATCAAAAGGAAATCAGATGAAAAATGAAAAATAAAAAATAAAAACATGGGAAAATGTTTGAAGAAAACATTTGCAAGCATTAATGGATCCACCCACCACCACAGCAATGTGTGCCCAGTAGCCATCAAAAGTATGAATATATTGAGACACACACACACATTCCAATGCTTGTATAATTCAGTTTAATTTGTGTGAGTGTTATATTTGGGAAAGATACAACAAAAAGTGGGTTTGTGGAACCCATCCTCACTCCCATAGCATCTAATATTGATGTTGGGAAAGTTGCATTTTGGGTCCTATACTTAAGGAATTTTACTGGAATTTCTCGGGCCGTGTGGTCTCCCTAACCATGTGACATATGTCAGCATATCATCCATCCTCAGTATCACATTTGACACTGTAACATGAACACATGGACCCTGGGAGTTGAAGTACTTTGCAACGCAGACTGGAGACAGACAGTTCAAACTGGGTACAGAACCTCCATCTCTGCTGGTCTACATGTGAACCCACCTTATTTCTCTCACCAATCTGTTGTCAGAAGAATTAATTTTTTTATTTATGTTATTATTAATTTTATTATTATTTTTTAAGCAGATGTCTCCTCACTGCAATCGCTGCACCCACCGTTTCATTCTTTGCAGTGAAAGTACTAAATGAACATGTTATTTTGCACCTTTGTCCTTCGTTCACTCACAGTTTACTGAGAGCAAACAGGTTTGCATGTATTTTGCAAGCGCTCTTTTCTATTCTGAATGTACTGCTGATGTTGTTTCCTGTAGTCCTGTTGATATGTTACAGGAAAGCGAGTTGTGCTACATTTGATATGAATGTGTCCAAGTTAAATCAAGGCTAACACACTGAGTGAGAGCCAAACAAAGAAATGGAGCTCTGGATCTGCAAATGATGAAGACAAACAGTATGTCACTTCGAAAAATGTCTTCAAAGAATGAAATTCAAAAGCTCAGAACATCCAAGATTGATGTTGATCCTTTGTGTACCACAACAGAATCAAGTGCGTGTTTTAAAATTGAGAGTTATTTTTCGTCCAACTCACAGTCACATACCTTTTGTCATCAACAAATTGTGCAGAACCTAGGTTTTAAAGTTTCATCTCAACTACCTAAAACACTCCACATCAGTATCCAACCATCACAGTTATGGGATTAAATTTTAAACGTCAGGGAATGACTTCACAGGAAACAGCAGATACGATGAGGAGAGAGGAAGTTCGGAAGGAAGTTTGGAGATGCGAAAAATAGAGCGTGACCTTGATAGAATTCATGTATTTTCCATGAAACCAGTGATCATTAGCTAATCGCAGATCCTTTTAAGTCTGAAATATGTTGCACAAAATAAACTCTGTCAGTCTTTCAAACCGTGAATTCTAAAAAATTCATATTTGGCCCGCGAGAGCTCTGTTGCTAGTCTTACATTTTGAAGACTTGTGTGTTAAAAATGTCTATCAAACTTTTATGGTAACATTAAATATGAATCTGAAAGTCTGTTTAAAAAAAAACAAAAACTAATTTCATACCTGACTTAACCTAACCTAGTATCAAGCTGCGCATACACAAGTCCAATGATTCAAGAGATGAGTTTTGATCTGTGAAAGTAAGCCAAGTATAACTATATATATCAAAGGACAATTTTGGCAGCAAAAATGAAAACACAATTTTACACTCTTGTTTTTGCTCGTCTGGAAATGTCGACATACATTTTTCACTTTGATTCAGAGTCTGACTAGTTTTAGATATCAGCAACTTTGATGCAGTGATTTCCAACCATGTGCTGACTGACTACATTTCTGTGGCATTAACATGACAAATATCAACCAGCTTCTCAGGTCACGCATCGGACACACACAAGCTGACAACAAGAGAAAGAGTATTATTCCCTCTTTATAAATATACAGAGCATAAATATCCAACTACTTTCCCCGCAGTTTTACAGGCCAGGACGACCACCCATCACATAGATGGTGTTATTCCAGTATCTACAATCCTCCAGAGCTATACTGAGCAGGTGTTAGCAGAGAGCGCTAACATGTTAGCACAGGGCTGCCACTCCTCTTGTAACCAGCATGAAACTCTGGGAAAAGAGGCTTTTGCCAGGACACACTTCCCATTTGTCTGGTCTTTCTAGCCAAGTGCCTTAATATGGTTATATCATGAATGTAGTCCGTGGTGCACTGGTGAAATGGCACTGTGGAGTGACAGTTGCTATGCTAGAATCAGCTACGTGAATCCAGCATCATGGAGCATCACACCAGGGGAAGGGAAAATAAAAATCTGTTTTACTTCCATATAGTTCTAGGTGTGGGTCAGGCATCGCAGAGCATGAGAAGGGCACAAGAATGCGCGAGGCAGGGAGAAATGCTGGAGCTCTCTTCACTGAAAAATGCTGGATGTTGGTGTTATTGGATGTTATTTCTAACCCCTTATGTGGCTATCCACCTTATGTGGCTATCCACCTTAGTGACGGTACTGAAAGTCACGGTGACTAAAACGCACCGCCGTTTGCTAGTCTTTAAATAGCAATTTGACACACTACTAAATGTAGAATGAATGGATCAGCCAATGACTTCCCCTCACTGCAACCTACGTCTTTTATTCAAATATCATGCTGCCAATGCATCAACACGCCACACGGAAGGCTGCCTTTGTCGTCAGTAAGGGCGCAAAAGGCAACTTTCCCAATGTCCATATGTGATGCAACCTGGGGACGCGCTTGAGCTCGGCTTCCCAATTGTTTACCAGGAAGCTATATGACATTGCGTCTTGCTGCCGTCATAATGTGGGGGGAAATTGATTCTAGGCAGAATTACTAATGTTTTCATACGGTACTGGCAGAACTGAGAATCGTTTTTTTTTCCGCCCCAGTCCTAATATAAACACGAAGAGTTGACAACAGCAACATCTTCATAATCCTTTAACAGTAGATAAATCTGTGTCCTTCACATGCGACTGGAAAAATGAGTTCTGGCGCTGACCAATAAGGATCACGCAGATGGAAAACAACATGGGGCCTTAAGTAGAACCTTGCACCACACGTATGAGAGGTTTCTCTTGCCAACTGAAGATCAAATCAAAATCGTGTGTGGGAAGGTTGTCAAGTCAGCAGGTGGTTGGTTTCATTCATTGTGTGGTGAAGTGAGTCCTGATTGTTTTTGTTTTTTTTTCTTCTGAGCTGGTTAACAGTTCCTTGTTGGAAAAACAGCTTGAGCAGAATTTCTCTGGGAGTTGATGCAACTTCAGATAAATCATGTTGGCGGTCAGAGTCTAGTGTCAGTACCAGAGTGAATGACCAGATCGAGAAAGGCAATTGACACGATTTTAAGGATTCTGATTTCATCATCGATACTGCTTCATGATTCGCTGCCTGTCGATTCTCATTGGTATGGAGAGATACCTCTGCCATCGAGATTTGAATACAAAAAAACACTGGATTCAGCTTCGCCCCCAGAGCAAGGACACGCCCCCAACGCCATTTCTGTTTGGAACTTGTAAAAAAAAAAGATTTGTAATCGTAAAAAAAAAGTTTTGAATCTGAAAAAAACATTTGAATTTCTAAATACAATTTGACACCAAAAAAAGTTGAATCAAATTTATCAATAATTAATTTTCATGCCGTATAGAAAACTTTTTAAAATACTATGTACATCTTTTTTGTATTCAAACCTTAATAACAGCCATTAAAACATAATTTTTCAGAGGATTTTTTTATTAGGATTTTTGGGGGGTTTTTTTTCAAATTCGATTTGTTTTTTTGTATTCAATTCTCGATGGCAGAGACACTCACCATACAAAGGGAAAAAAAAAGTGAAAGACTTCAATTCGAATGAATACATTTGAATATCATTTTATATTAGACCAATTCCATTCATGATACTGCTCACTGAAACTGTTTCGTGACAATTGTTAGTTTTTAAAGAGTCAAATCAGGATCAAAGAGGATGTTTTTAAACTCCTTGATGGGTTTACTGGGTTGCACAAATGACAGGAGAACTTGAGTTACTGTCATTTAGAGTTGAAAAAGCTCCATGGATTCAGCACCAGTGAAACAGGAAGGAGTCGTGCCATCTGATCTGGCACAGAAATTAACCCTGTGAAGCCTGACACAGTCGACAGAGAGCTTCAGTTCTTTGAAACTGAGGTCTTTATTGGGGCGTGTGAACAGTTCAAAACATCAATGTACATGTATGTACATCATTTAATAGACATGCTCATCGTGCTTAAACGACCTTATTTGAATAACAATACAAACATGACATCTAAAATGATGCGTTCAGTGTAGCTCCTGAGATCGGTTCTGGTTATTGTCATCGGTGCAGGACAACCACACGTGCTTCACAAGGAGACAGAGTGGGGACATCACTGTAGAAACATGTTACAATTTTTAACCGGTTCTGAATAGAGACTGGTTTTCGAAGCCCATCCCTAATCGAGGATATGACAGTGAGCGTGAGTTGGCCCTTGCATTCCCTGTCTGAGGTGAAAAGAATCTTCCGTGTCGAAGAAGATTGACTGGGGCAGCAGATATGAAAATGATTTTCTCAGTTGTGGAGGCAAAAAGAGAGAGCTCAGAAAGGTCATCTATCAAATCACCGCTGGGTTTTGGTCCAGACCAGAACATTCCTGGTGAGCGACAGAAACTCCTCCTCCTCCCCTACCAGATATACTGCAATCTGACCAGAAGGAAGTATCATTTTCCTGAGGTTATGGGATTTAACTTTGCAGGGATGTGTTGTTTCCAGAAGGAATGTTGATGGGGAAGCTGCAAGTACGGTGTTGGTGGCTGGTGGGGTGTTGCAGGGCTGGTGCAGAATAGACCACAGTGTTCCCCAACGGCCGTCCAGCTGTAACTTGTACTTTTGCACCAGAAGAAATAGTAATGATCTTACAGTAGGAGGAGATCACATCAAACTTTAATAATCCTTTCAGGCAGAAATTCTGTTATCAAGAGGCGTTGCGGCAAACTGAACGTGATTCAAAGATTGCAGCATGTGAAACCAGAGACCCTCCATAGCAAGGGAAAGCTGCAACTGAAACGCGTGTTTTCTGAGATGTGAACTCTGAACTCATCCAGCGAAGGTTATAAGCAGTTGGCACGTCGGAGCGTTATCAGAGGGAGGACTGATCGTCGGGGTGATGGATCTCACACTGAAGTTCCATCTGCCACATCTTCTCCTTTTCGAATGCTGTCAGTTTGGTTTCCGGTCCTCGTCTCCAACACCTCCTCCTTACAGTCGTGTTTCCTTCCAACAACAGAGCCTGCCATCTTCACCAGCTTGTTCAACCTGATGGTCTCTAAAGCCTCAGAGCCCATTCAGCAGCGCGCCACTCTGCGCAACTGTGTGCTGATCACTGCAGAGTGTACAAGAGTATCAAGACTAACAGTTTGGACTTCTGGTGCACGGTGAAAATGTTCTGTCTGATTGCTGTTGAGGTGAACCTGTGCTTTGTATGAGTCCTGTTCTTTTCTAAACAGTCAGGTTAGTGATCTAGAAAAACCTTTTTCAGCAAGATGAACTTGAATTCAAGTCCAGTCACCCTGCTTCAGAGTCTCCTTCAGAGTGGCACGGCATCACTTCGCTGACTTTTTCATGACCAAGCAGGCAGCCAAGAGGCGGGACATATGGCAGTTGGATCGACATTCCAGTCACCCTAAGGTGGTTGCTCAAAATGATCGGACGGTGTTTTTACAGTACTGCACATTCCAACGTCGACTGGTTGATCATGGTGTAAAAGGCACCTTTAAAAAAAAGTTTTTTTAAAGGCACCCTATTGGGTTTTTCACATTTCACGAACTGGTCTAACAATGTGCCATCAATATAATTTTTTGGCCGCCTCGAAACTGCCTGATGTCATGAAGCACATCGTGTAGGCATGTTTTCAAAACTAAATGACAGAAATTGATGGATTCTTTCACACTTCATTACATGAACTGTGCCGTTTGATCTTGCTAACACTGTATATAACCGTTAAATCATGGTAAAGCTTAAAAATAAATCATCACATTATATTCTAAATATAGTAATTTTAAGGTTTATTTTTATTTTATTTTATTTTTTAAACAGATTATTTTCATGTGTACTGCTCATTTTAAATTGTTCTCATTCAGAATATAAAAAAAAAAATGAGTGGGAAAAAAAAAAAACATCTTGTTATAAAGTGCCAATAAATCTTATTTGGATTTTTTATCTATAGTTTTGTATTCACCACTTAAAAAGAATTCTGATTTATGTTGAGACTGAGTAAAAATTACATATAGAGAAAATGAAAGATATATGATCAATAATATATTTTAAGTGTATGATGTGAGGATCAGTTTTTCTTCTGTTCTGTCTTTTGAACGGTCGGCTCTCAGGAAGTTTCGCTGCCCACCCCTGCTTTAAAAGCAGCTATGTAGTACCTCCTAAAACACACCTAGAAGACTGCGTTGTACAAAAAGGTTCGCAGTGGTTCCAGTAGCGGAATACACAGTGAATAAAGTTGTGGTAGCAATGAGAGCTCATGATCCGAGTGAGTTGTGTTGCATATTATTATAGTTGTACTATTAAAATAGTTTACATTTAATATAATTCATAAATTGAAAGTTTTTAACTGATATTCTAGTTTTGGCATAAGTGAAACAATAATCATTTCATTCTTCCAATACGTTTGACTTGTGCTTTCTCCATTTCATTTCTCCTTACATTTGTTTCACATGGATATAAAAGGAGCAGGAGTGAGCACTTCTGAACTCAATCCTAGTACTAAATATCTGTACAGAAAGAGTTAAACAGGACAAGAAACCTAGAACAAAAGGACCTAACAAGAAAAAAACTAATCGCAGAGAGGATCTAAGATATAAAAGACTGAACTATAAATAACTAAGGGAGCCGGAAAAGACAAATGTAATGCAAAAATACAACAGATGGTGACAGAGTCTAAAAACCACAAAGAGTCGAAAGGATCAACAAGTGTCTGTGAGCGCATAGCAAGTCCAGCAAAGCCAAACAAGTCCACAGGATTGGGAGGAAGAGGAACCAGGGTCACGGGCACAGACACACTGGAAAAACAAAGGAGATCAGTCAGTAAAACTCATGAAAGCGCATGGCAAAAATGTCCATGTGAATCATTCGGGATGTTGAGAGGAAGGTCATACCAGGGAGAACACATGTGGCGAACTGACACCAGTCAGTCATTTGGCCGGCGTTCAAGTCGTGAGTGGAGATGATTGCGGGATTGGCTTCAGGTGTGTGTGTCTGTGGTGGGAAAAAGACCCTCAATCCTAGAAGAGGGGCAGAGAAAAAGGCGGGAGCAGGTAGCTGTCCAAAACCAATTGAAGAGACAGACAGAGGGGGGTTCATGACATTTCACTGAACATGGTTTATGCAGCGATGGACTTGATCAGGCAGTGACAGATTCCACCGTGAGAACGTGATGACATCATTACGCGATCAACAGTTGCGCACACAAGATCACAGTGAACACTCACGCATGCGTGTAGTTATCTTCGGGTGCACATCAGGTTCGGTCTAAGTTGAGCAGCGCATGCGCTCGCCAGTCAACGTCAGTTGGTGTAACTCGCCCATGCACCTTGGGAACTTTCAGTTCCAGAATTCCTCACCACATCGGGCAGGCGGACCAGATCAGGCAGTGGTATTCCTCACCCCCTTGCGTATCCCAAATCCACACCTTTTGGAAACACGTATGCATCAAAACGCGACGCGGACAAAGCAAAACTTGACTTGAAAAATCACCTCGGCAGTAAGAACATGTTGCATCGGTAAGTCAACAGAAACTATTTTTGTCCAGTCATCTCACGTGAACCGTCACACATCTCCACTTCAAGCTACGCATGAAACCCATGCTTGGACTAGCGCGTGCTTTTAATGGACCCAGAGCTGCCGAAATGAATCAAATTACAAGTGATGAAAGTAAACAGGATCGCAATTAAATAAATATTAACGAAAACGGTCACACGAAATGGTGGAAAAACGTCTTCGCCTCACTGATCTCGGGAGCAACCAAAAGCTTCTGACAACTGAATCATATTTAATTGAGAATAAGTGTAATGCTATCTTCAATATTTAGAGATGAAGACCGCGGCAGCTGATAATTCCTGACATTTACGTCTGCTGATGCTGGGCTCATTTTATGTCAACCTGTTCGTCAACACTGAATTCATCCCTCCAGTTCCGCTCGCCTGCTTGTTAGCTCAGTGAGTTCTGAAACATGATGTTTTCGTCTTCCGCAAATTAGTTCTGCGTCTAATTTTCATCAGTCAGGTCTGGTTTCGAGCCTGCTCATCAGTCACACTGGAATATTGCCAGTGCGAGATAAAACATGGGCGTGGAAGCTGAAGATTGTAGCTGGATTCAGTGACATGTAACCACCGAGAGAGAAATAAATGATGGACTTTTGGGTGTCAGGAAAATAAGCTGATGTACATTGACAAAACAAAAAGTGTAGCTTAAAAGAAGTCAAAGTGAGGTGGGTGTTTCAGGGGGATTTGAAGGTAAGGAGTGCAGGGTGTTTCAGAGATGGGGACTCAACAGCGAAGTCTCGACTACCCCAGGATTTTTATCCTTCGTGGTAGGTCGACCGAGTTACGAAAGAAAAGTAGTCATTACGGAAAAGGCTCATTTATACTCCCTGTATCTATCTGTTTCAAACCATGTTACCATCACTAAATTCTAGCATTCTTTAGGTTAGTATTGCTCTTCATCAATACATCCACCAGGGGGAGCAGCCCACAGTCAATAGTTTATGACGACAAACTCGGCAGTGTTGTAGGAAGCCTTGGTTGGTGAGGATGTTAAATATTTCAGCCATTAAGTTATGTCTTCTTCATGTCTCATTAGAGCTACGTATCCAGTCGCAACAGCAACACTGCCCCCCATGGTTTACGGTGGTACTGCTCCATTTGGTCCATATCCGTAAGCTACGTGGAAACATGCAGAAACACAGGGCACAGACAGAAGGCTCCGTCTGGATCCAGTTTCGTACGTCAAGTTGAGCAGAAATGGGCCATAAATCATCATATCTAAAAAAGGAGAAGGATGCTTCTGCATGTTGAATGAGTGTGGAGAAATTTTGAAAGACAGATATTCTGTAGATAGAATTTTCAAGCGAGGGTCAAGATGTTTCTTCTTCTTCTTCTTCTTCTCAAGGTAGGCATTTGAGGCATGAGCCGGATACTTGTTTGAGACACCTTTTTGTGGCTCCACAGCAATAGATAAGAGTCAATCCAAGCTATATCATACGCTATGTGAAATGTAAGCTCTGACTAACATTCAAAGAGCATGAAGATGCCAATCACGTGAATCACAATTTCAGCTCACATTTCAAAATCCAGAGAGGTCAGCAATGTCTGAGCGTTGAAGGCGACAGGGTGACTCAGGCGTTTGTGCTGATCATTTACTTCATTCTCTAAAACTAAAAGTTTCTAGGTTAGTTTAGGTTACATTGTAGTTTCACACTGACTGAATACCGGCATTCAATTGAATTATGTTGTTTCTCAACGGCAGATGTTGAGACTGTGGCGCTGTGATGAAAATCTTTCCGTCCAGTTTAAACTAATATTTTTTCAATCTTTGCTGCTGCCAGTCTTCCATACAGTTATTGGCTTCAGGATTGTGTGTTTGGTGTCAGTGTGTCCAGCTGAACGACCAGCTGGTCTTAGACTCCGAAACCTCATTGTCCCATGCCCCCGGAGGCGCCGGTCTTTATAGTTCCGCTCCTAATAGAGCCAACTCATCCCGCACATGAAAAATCCCCCAGATATTTTGGCAACCTCTTTTTCATCTTTACAGTTACCTTCATGGTAATGTCTTCTGTCTGGCTCTTACCAGTGTGGTGACAGAACTGACCACACTTCCAACTGAGTTAATAAAAAATGAGCAAGTCATTCTGATGGATCAATGAATGAGTTAGAGTTAAAGTACTTGTCTACTTGGACTCTGACTCATCACGGCTAACTCGTGTCCTCTGTGACTGGTTAACTGGAGACAGTGCAAGTCGACGATGCTGCTTTAAAGAGGTCATATTGTATAGTCACTCTGTTTTGGTTTTTAATATTTCAAACTTTAGATGAACAAAAGGTCTGCAGGCTTTGCTCTTGTCAACCTTGCGTGTATCAATTAATCATTCATTCATATCTCCTGCTTATTCTCAGTGCATGGTGGTGGGAGGAGAGGGGTGGAGCGTATCTCAGCTCCATGGGGGGAGAGGCGGGGGACTCCATGAAAGGTCATCAGCCCACCACAGGATACATACAGATAAAAATATCGCAGTCGCCGACGGACAATTTCGACTCACCATTTAGCCTGTGGGAGGAAACCCACTCCAGCACCGAGAGAACATGGAGAGGAGATGGAGATCCTCTCCGGTGCTGCCTCAAAGCTGGATTCCAACCCTCCAATGTCTTGGCGTGAGGCTGCAGCACTGCCCACTGAACCAATTGGCAGAATTTTTTTGAGGAAAAATGGAGCATTCACACCTTCTACTGCTATACACATCCTTTTCCAAAAATAAAAAAATAACCAGCAGTTCATTGTAAATGCATCATGAGATCATGAGATCTTGGCTCCTCTCAGTATGTTGCTTCTAAAAATCCCTTCTCTGACCAGGGAGAAAGACTCATGTCTGGATCTCAAACTGCGAGACGACAATTACTTTCACTGCCTTTCAAAAACCAAATCAGGTGACGGCGTCAAAAGCCATTAAGTCATGTGTTACTTGGGGAGACAGAGTCACAGTGAGAACGTCTGAGAGCAACTTGAACATGCAGAGAAGTATAAAGCTAATTACACTGGAACGCACCTTGTTTCACTCAAACAACTGCATATCAGTATTTTTCACTCCTGTTCATTCCCCTTCATGCATCTTAAGCGCTGATAAAGAAAAAAAGCCCTGTGAAAATGAAAGTGTTTTTCCGACACAGATTTAGACTTTTTGTGTGTGTGTGTATCTTGAATGTAGAGCAGACTCCTTCACAGTGGGACTTCAGATATTTTAAAAGGAGTCTCTTTCAGGTGACATCTGACATGTCTCTGGCTAAATTGGCAGCCTGAAAGATGCTTTTTTTTATGCCGTTAAATGCTTGATCCAACACTGAGAGGTTCTTGTTTTCATTTCCCATTTGTAGATACCATGTGAGCGTTCGCTTGAAACAGCTTGCTGTTTATGCAAAGTTCCTGTGTTCTGGGGAGTTTGTCTTGCTACAACTATTAAATGAATTCATGAAGAAAAGCAAGCCAACACATCTACTGCTAATGTTTCATCATGTATATTTTATATATATTTTATAGATATAGATGTAGATTTTGAGATTTTGTTTTAAAACCTCTTCAGGAATATAGTTTTGGGGAAAAAACAATTGTGAGTTATAGATAAAATAAAAGACAAATTACCAACATTACAACATATAATAACACATAACAACATAATTTCAACACAGTTCATCTAGTAGTTTCAAAGTCACCTCATGAGAAGTGGGAATAACACCTGCATAGAGCCGCATGTTGGCCCTGGACTGAACTACGCAGTGCAGTTCATCACAGAGGAACAGTGATTTTGATGTCTTGCAGGCAGAAGAGATGCACTCTTCATCTGTCGATGCTCTGTGATGCCCAAGTCTCTTAAAGGGGATTTGATAGGTTCTCCAACATGGATGAGAATTTGATTACCGTCTTCCCTCCGATCTCTCAGCCTCTCCTATACTGTTCATCTCTGCAGGGGCGAGTCAGCGTCCCAGGACCGAACCAGCTTGATGAATGGGTATGTTCTGTCTTTTGCGATGATGTTAGAGTCCCATTGCTCAGGAAAAAGAGAACCAAAAAAAATAACTATTATGAAACAGTACTGTAAAGGGTGAAAAAGAGCAGCCACACCAAGGAGAAAGTCAAGATTGGAGTCATGTTCATCAATCAGAGTTCTAACAAAGATTTTGAGATTTTTTTGCTTTGGATTTCGAACGAAAATCCAGAACTCGAACGCCCCTGAAAAAACGTGCGCGGACCGATCAGCTGACCCACGACGCACTTTGTTATTGTGTATAACGCAGCCGCTGTTTGCAGACGTGTCCCGTTAGCTACATTTACTGACTGTTTCTTCATCATATTGAGGTGTAAAACCTTTCCACACTGGACCGTGGTAGAGTGTCACAGGGGAGGTGCTCGCTCTCCACACCGCCGAGGCTGGAGCACACACTCCAGGGTTTGATGTCCTGTTGTGGGCTGGAGCTGGGACAGGGATGAGGCGAGTCTGGGACAGAGCGTGACTTGGTTTATGACTTTGTCACAGCCAAACTGCACAGAAGCGCACATTCAGAGCTGGACACGCACCGGGCACCTCTTCACTTCTGGAGAGACGTCACTCACTCGGCAACCCCTCCCACATGCAGCGGCCACACACATAGAGGAACAGCCACCTGCAGCAGACACTCTACATTCACTCCTACAAAAGCCTATTTTAAGGCTTGGAACGCATCATTTCTTTTGCCATTCATTGGAATGGGAAAAATCGATTCAGATTTCGAACAAATCGCTTCTGGAACGGCCGTCTGGAACGGCCGTCTGGAACGGATTGTGGTTGAGAACCGAGGTACCACTGTATATGACAACCAAGTTATGCAACGCTCAGCACTTCACCTGAGGGAGCGAAAGAAATTCAGAAAACCAGCAAAAGAAAAACGTTGCATTTATTTCATCCTGATCAGCGTAAGCAGCTAGCGCAAGTAGCATGGTCTACGGTAGCCTCAAAAAATCTCACTGAGGAGGCATTCATGGGAAAGGATACATATTTACAGAAGTTGTTAACAAATAAAATAAGCAGTCTGTCTAAAGCTGAAGCATATCATTTTGGCAGCACGTCTTTTTTTCCATGGCATGAAGGTGGTGCGATTTCTTTTCCCATGACCTACATGCATTTTTCACAAATCATAGTGATTCATTCCCAAAGGTGTTTGTTTGTTTTTTATTGCGTGGGAGACACAGCATTTTCACTTCAGTGACACCAGTTCTGGCAGGCTAGGATACAGGCGGACGCGAAAACAAAAGTTCACATACAGGACAAATGTGTTTGTTCAGAAAAACTATCAATGCACTGCAGGAGTCTCTCCATAAGGTCCATCTGCTCCAAGGATTGTTTTTCCATAGCAGCGTGTCAACAAACTCATGCGTGAATTACTGTACATGAACACACTTGGTACTAGTGGCATCACCAGAACCCACACTACTGCACTTTGTTGTTTGTGGTCCACGGTGAATAACTTTTATAACACAAAAAGAGCTTAATGCATTCCTTTTAGCAAAACTGATCCAGACTCGCTCCATTTAAAACATCTCTTGATGCCTCAATCGAACTTTTGCACTTGCACTAAAAACTTCTGGCAACCAACGGGGACCTTGAGAGTGAGAAAGAGAAGTTCTGCTCACAGTAATCGTTGTGAGTTCTGAGCAGCGCCGCAAAAGTCACAGCAAAGCGCAGCGAATGAACAATGTGCTGGGTGTTAATAGCTAATTCTTGTACTGAGCTTCAAAACACACTGGAGACTCGGTGCAATGATTAGTATTCAGCGGAAGTTGGGAGTGAAGATCATTTCAGCTGTATATGCAGATGTTTAAAGAAACCTCAAATATCAATAAATCTGGTCTTTATTGTCGAGCCCATTCATCAGCTTTGATGTGCGATGGAGAGGCATGTTCGGGGCGAAAACATCCTTTGAATGCTTATCTCCTCGGCTAATGAGCCTGGGAACGATTCCAGTGTGCATCATCAAATGCACAGAAATACAATACATTATTAGCATATAAGTATGAAAACAAATCCGCCAATGCAGTCGGCAAAAATGAGCAAATAGACTGTGTCAGGAAGATCTCGCTTGAACTACTCTTGTTCCTCATTATAGCTCGTCTCAATGTCAAAAAAACAACGGTGAAGTGAAGACAGCGAAGCGGCGGCTTCTCACTATAGGAATGTGTGTCATCATTTGCTTCCAAGACGCCTGACTTTCTACCACCAACGTGTGCGATGCAAGATGTTTCTGGAGCATCAAAAATTGACCGCGGTGAGAAGAAGTGTGAGCCCTGACCTGAGATCAGTTCTGAGGTGAGCTTTTTTTTCCCAGCTTCCTATCTTTCTTTCATGGTTGAAGGCCTTGGGGGGATCGTTTAAGCCGGTGTGTGGCGTCTTTATCACAGCCCAAGTCATCGTTTGCACAGAATGTATGAAAAAAAAAGGAGCCAATTCCACACGGAGCAGCCTTGAGCTGAATCAGACAGTTTCTTTTGTTGAATTATTTTTCTCTCCATTTTCCTCCTGTGTTAAAAGCTGAACTGTTTGGATATTTCTTGAGCTATTGTTGAACGTTGGGACTCATTTTTGAGGAGTGACTGAAACTCCTGAAAGCTCCTGTAGGTACATTTCGATTTCTTTCTCATCCGTTACTTGCACTGCGAAGTACAATCTATATGCACTGCGAGTGAAGTGGATAGACACGAGTGCTGTCTAAAAATGTTTGCTTTAGTAGTGGTAACATTGATATAAGAGATTCGGGATTCATTTAGAGTGTGACACCTTTGAACGGGGGGTGTTAGTGATGGAGAAGCCAGAAAAAAGGAGAAGAGGACGACAACCAATGAGCTTCATGGATGTGGCAAATGAGGACGTGAAGAGGACAGGTGTGACTCGACAGGTGATGAGGACAAGGTTAGGTGCAGGAAGCTGACTTGCTCTGGGAGCCACTGATGAGAAGTACAGGAAGGAAGACATATATGTACTATAAAGTCATTTTGGGGTCTATAGACTATTGACATGGTTTTTGATCAGCAGTTATAGTTCTGCAGTTAATCCATTTTAATGCATTTTACACCGTGACAACTAAACGTAGTTCATACACAGGCAGAATAGATTGATGCTGCACAAAAATACCATGTTGGCTAGATTTAGACGTTCTTCCCAGGTTGCTAACATGATGGCCAACACAGTCCAGGTGGTCACCAATGTCCAACCAAAGTTCCTCACAACTGACTAGCACAGGAACATGCTCACACAAAATATGAACAACTGCTGAATTGTTATTTATTCATCATAAATATATTTAATTCTTGAGAGCTACGTGTTAACCTGGCCAAAAGATTTTTTATTTGTTTATTGACATTGTTACGTTAAGAAAATCTTTACCCAAGACAATTACGATTCGGGCCAGTGTCCTTTTAGTGAGACTTCTTCCTCCTCCATAAAAACTCCACCTTAAAACAACCTATTTTTAATTTAATGTCTGAATGTGTCCTCATCTTGGTTCCTGTAAGAGATGTAACTAGAGGTGCTCCGATCAGGGTTTTTGCTGCCGATCACTGATACCGATCACATGGATTGACAATGAATTTGTCATCAAAATAATGAGACCTTCTGTGTACGTGATGTGAAAACATCAACCATAAAATAATTTTAATTCAGACATGCATAAATACACCTCTTCAAGAAGGCAAAAAATAGAAAATAACTTGCAGAATGCAGCAACTATTCTGTCAAAAGGACAAGTGAAAAACATTTAATTTGATGTGAGATGTTGCAGTTTGGTGAATCTCTTGAGATTGTCCATGAACTATTCACATACTGGCTGCTTATAACTCCAAGACAGAGAGCACTGCAATTATGAAAGTTTCCATTCTGGATGTTTTCAAAAGTTTCAGATTCAGGCGGCTTACAAACGCTGCACCTGAACAGCGACGGATTCAGTAGTTTCCTTCTCTGTGTAAACAACACCTGAAAAAGGCTGCTCATCTAGCTCGGTGAATGATTATTGCTTGGGCTATTAGCTTAGCGTGCAAAATGTCACGATCGCACCGGCGCGTGTTGCTAAGCGCTAGCTCCGCGAACAACTGCTGAGGAACCAGTGGTCTCACCTTCTTGAGCCTGGAAAACTCTGTGCTCCACCCAGTGCTGGAGCTTTAAATGGCATATTTACAAACATGAAATGACAGATTGAAAGAATCTTCACAGTAGAACGCTGCTTCACGGCTGCTGCCCAGTGAGCAGCGAGTAGGGAGGAGCAACCGGGTCGCGACCAGCGGGGCTTCATCAGAGCTGTCACACGTGATCGTTTGTTGTGATCGGCATTCACCGATCACGCTGAAATCGGCAGATCATGATCAGTGACCGATTGATCGGATCCATAGATAGAACAAGTTGGTTCTCTTCAGATAACTTTCACTTTGTCCTTCAATGCGGATGTGAGCTTCTCAGTTGGAAACAGTTGAGACAGGTCCAGGTAGATTCCAGGAAGACAGAGCAAAGGGCCAGATTGGATTCTGATCTGACATGTTTTCTTTATTTCTGAAATCAACAAAAAATAAATAAATAAATAAGTGACCAAAACCATTTTCCCGTCACACACAGGCAGACATGTTTAAAGTCATTTGACGCTGTGATGTCTCCCCCTCACGACGTTACAATTTGTAGTGGCATGATCAGCCATGCTACCTGGTTTGTTTTTGTTTGACTGCTGTTGAAAGGACAAGGCTTCACTGCCATGCCAGCGTCACCAGGCTGTGACAGAATGATAGCTGTGGTTAACATGGGTCAGTAAAGACGGCAGAATGTTGTCGGCCATTTCAACCAAAAAGATTGTCCGATTCAATATAAAAACAGACATGGGCTGAACATCACCCAAACACGTGCCTGTTGCACAAAGCAGGGACGAGGCAGAGAATCTGCCGTCAACCACGTCAGCAAGCAGCTTGACGCTTCCCAAGGACCCGTCAACGGAGACAGCAGCAGCAATGAAAATCCCCAAAAATGCACGAGTGTCACCTCATGTTAGTGTTCTGGGGGTACGGCTGCTGCCAGGTTTACAAGAGAGACAGAGCGATTTCAGACTTCAGATTAAGTCCCAAGTTAGATTTAAAAGAGTGGCACAGCTGCGAGGATTAGCACAGGGTTCTCAGGAGGTGACCTTCAGAATATGATAAAACACATCCAATTTCCAGGTGTAACATTAAGAAACACCAGCAAGAATTCAGGGCCTAACGTTGAAGAGCATCTGACTGCTGAGTGTGTATGGGTAGTTTAGTCGTGATCTCAATACTGAGGCGTGTCAATGACTATGCAGAGAGTAGCCCGACTAAGACAATAGCTCAATTAAGCGCCCGAGTCTGACTGCGTCATGTTCACCAGGTTTACATGCAGTGCATTTAAAATCAAGCTATTGAGTAGTTCACCTCCGTGACAATGGGTGGCAGCAATGGTTCAACACCGACATGGAGCTCTCCTCATCGCCAACACACTTCCTTCACCAGGTTTTGGAATTAAATTCACAAGTTTCTGTATAAAAGTGAATAGTCATGAAGTTATCTAAAGTACAGCGTCGCACGTTTCATCATCGGTGTGAGCCTTAGCAACCATGCTAACGGTTGCTAACGTGGAGGTAATGTCGTCTCCTTAAACCAACAAATCACGTCTTCTAACCTTCAGTCAAAATTATCTGAGTGAAGGAAGTTGAAGACACATTTGCAGATCATCGTTGTGGCGAGTTCCAAAGCACAGCTGATATCAGGTGTGTCATGTCTTCATGGGCTTCAGACCCCATTCACTCAGGTGGTGCCCCAGTGCTACTGAAGTACAGACTAGAAACCAATCTTTGACTCCACATTTGTGCACTATTGAGGAAATAAAAAGATTGAAAACATGTTTAATAAGAGCACCCTGTTTGTCGGTGTGTTTAAATGATGTGTAACATGATGGGATTCCCATCATGCATTGCAACACAATGCATATTCTGATTATGTATCGATCGTGGGCCTTTAGTTGACCACACTGCTATTTTAGAGCATCATGTAGTAGTAATCTATCCATGTTAGATAATAGATATTTTTTTCTGTCATCTGAGAGTTTACAATTCACACCAGATGTTTAACTGCTAGTGGACGGCAAACTGCAAAGAAAATATCAAAATTGTACCCATCCGTTTCTAACCATGTTAGTGTCACATGATCACATGCTTCCATGCATTCTTTACGTTGGTATTGCTGTTCACCAATATATCCACCAGGGGGAGCAGCCCATCGTGAAAGTTTATGACAATAAAACCAACATGGAGACTGTGGCAGAAGAATTTATCATGTAGCTCATGCGCAAGACAGGAAACAGAGGCAGCGTTGTAGGAGGCGTTTAAATGTCATGCCACTGTTATGTCTTCTTCGTGTCATTCGAGCTACGTATCGGCTTGTAACAGTTTCCAGTTGGAACACTGCTCCGTTTGGTCCGTATCCGTAAGCTTTGTGGAAACGTGCAGAAATGAACGGATCTGGACATAATGTTGAGCCAAAATGGGCCTTTATGCTAACGCTACTTTTGGTTTGGCCCCCTTGTGGATTAAATTTGACTCCTCTGCTTTGAACTGTTAAAAATCTCTAAATATTCGCTCTTGCAGATCAATGTTATCCGTGGTCCATGTGTGTCCTTATTGTGAAAATCTGACTGATTATCGCAATGTCTTTGCTCTCGTCCTTCCATGTTGAGATACGACTTGTCGAACAAAGTTAATGATCACTGACAGTGAAAAATAGATAATCTGGATGCAAATGCGACGCGCTGCTCATTTTCTTTCTTTATAATTCAAGGGCAGAAATTAGACTTGCAAAACCTAAACCCACGTTTGAAAATTACAACTCGGATGTTGCATAACTGACAGTGGTGAGCAGCAGGGAAATGAAATATGCGCCAAAAAGAGGGGACCATCAATCTTATGAGATTCTTCTGCAAATTATCTTCAGTGCAGCTTTAGCTATTGCTCACTGGAGGATAGTTAGCAACAGTGGAAGCCGTGATAATTTTGTCTTGCCGCTGGGGACTGCTGCTTTGTAGCACACAAAGCCATCATTAATGCGCAAAAATAAATAAGTCATACCCTGCGAGTGTGTTTTTATAGTCTGCATAACTGTATTAACACTTTTGATGGATGTGGAAATCTGTTCTCTTTTTCACCGGTGTGTCAAACTTCTCTGCAGTACGAGGACCACACGCAATGTGGAGTGTGTAATTTGAGTCATTTGAGTTTTGCCTGCACTGGTGTCAGCTCATGAGTCTAAACGTTTTCCCTGCTTGGACTGTAGGTCTTGATCACTGCGTACTACGCCGATGGTGAGTGACCCAGACAATTTTAGGCCGAGCCCATAATGATATTCAAATTCAATTCATGACCACAAGTGCCAGTATATTCAAATTAGAATCATCCCCTTAATGTCAGTCTCAGCACATTCTGTGGTGAAAGAGTCTCCATCTGATCAGCTAGATGGTCGTTTAATATTTAAGAGCGTCCAAATCTGTCACTGTGGCTTAAGTCGGAGGAACTAAAACTGTGTCACAATGTCTTTGTCGTGAGTCTCACTCATATTTCACATTCAGATGGCTTTCCAAATGTCAGCTGGGATTTTCCCCGATGACCTACCAGCCCTCGCCTTTTCGGGGAAAAGGAAAGCTGCAGATGTTTAAATGTACCACACAAAACTGAACACAAGAAAAAACTATTGAGTGAGGTTGAACAGCACCAAGTTGTCTTACACTTGATGAACAACAGAGTGTTTGTTCGGCTTTGTTTCGGTGACTGCAACAAAAACAGGAACCCGAAGCCCACGCAGCCTGTGGTGCGCGTCCTTTCATACCCGTCTTGCACATTTTCAATCAAATCTGAGTGAAAAATCGAATCAGCTGGAAATAATATTTTATCGCCGCAAAGACATCAAATGGGCGAATTCATCTGGAAGGGAAGGTAGCTTTTCAATCTTGTGTCCTTTCTATATTACAAAGAGGAGGTCTTCAAATTCAACTGACAAGCCAGCCGATGAGAAAATGTTATACATCTGTTATCCAATGAGCGAAAGGAGGACTGGGTTGAGCTGCGCCTCCCTCCTGGTCACTGGGGTTGTGAATATTCATGACATCTTGTTAAGCTGTAACACCAAATAAAGCAGTCAGCACTTAAATGTTTCAAGAACAGGACGCGTTGAGGGACCAAACATACACATATGTGCTGCATTCATACATTCTTGAGAGGCAAACATTTGTTGCACTTGATGCGGTTTCATTGACTTTCACGATTTTCTGATTCATTCAATTAACTTTATCTTCCATTACTTCATCGACCTGACAGCTGAGGATAAAGGTACCGGGAAACTAATGACACGATCCAAAACATTGGATTGCCAGGATGTCTTCGCATCACCATGACCTTTTCTTTCTTCACCCAATCAGCCAAACATACCCATCTCTGGCTTTTGGCTGCAGAGTTATTTGTAAATCCTTCCTGATGGTCTTCTCCTTCTACCTCCCTCGACCAAAACCAAATGTTCCTGGTCTGCACCGAGACATTCTTACTGTTGACACCGAAGTCAGTCCTTCATGTTCAATGTTGACATGTAGGTTTTTCCATGACCTCCAATGTTTCCTCTCATGTTCCAAAAGGACTATTGGGGTTAGGGGGGTTAGAATAATTCTAATGTTACTTGGTACACACTGTGTATTACCTTCTACAGCTGTGCGCCTTGCTAGCCGTTTCTCCAAGTAGACAATGTGAGTATTCAGATTCAAATGAGTGCCACTCCATGACTTCACCCCAACTCCAACCTCTCTAGTTCTCTTCCATGCCACGCTGCCTACGGCGTCAAGATTTGCAGAACTTGAGATTCAACTTCAAGTCTAATGCGTCAGCATGCAACTCAGAAGGTTTCCATCACTGCGGGATGCAAAAGTCCTCCTGGAAATAGTTGCTATTTGATTCAATAGCAACAAGAATGGGCTGTCTGTACCTCATCTTTGATACATAATATTATTTCATTGAAATGATATTTGTATTCAGTGAGAATTTTTCAATGAAATATTCCACTTTGAAATCACTATTTTGAAAGGTTGGAGCTTGAAAATGGTTGGAGATAAAGGCATACTGTAAATGGGATAAACCATATGAACCAAAGTTTGGGACGGGAGCACGTTCACTCATCTAATTTGTATATTTTGATGAAAAAAGGTGCTAGGTACAGTGAATTACATAACTTTTACAGATGTTTATCTGATACACTGGTGACCTGATGGGGCCCATGAACACCACTGCAGCCTCCACCATTGTTACTATTGCTGGGATAAAATAAAATAAATTCTCAAATATATTGAGATTTTTTTCTTTATGATATTAAATATGAATATTTCTGCGAGGAAACGATTTTCTCCCACATTCATTCTTGCCAGAGTTTTATGCCGGTTACAAGAGGAGTGGCAGCCCTGTGCTAACATGTTAGCGCTTTCTGCTAACACCTGCTCAGTATAGCTCTGGGGGAACATGGAATAAGACCATCTATGTGATGGATGGTCGTCCTGGGCTGTAAAACTGCGGGGAAAGTAGTTGGATATTGGTTATTTAATCCAGCTACCTCAGTGTCTCTCTCCTGCTGCAGCTGCACATTGGTTTGTGATAACTCAGGCTCTCAATCGCTAAAACGGTTTAGCCCCCAAAATATTCGCAAGTCGCAAAGGCATAACCTTCCAAAATGCAAATATGATGTAAAGACAGTAGTATGGAAGAAATTTCTGCTTCATTCATTCTAAAAAAAAAAAAAATCATCAAGTTTAAAAATGAATTTATATTTATTTAAAACCAGAACAAATGGAAAATAAAGCGGAAACAGAATTATTAGACAATTTGTAATATGAACGATACAGGAGAATACAAACACTAAATGGTACTGAACCCTGAGAAACAAAAGCAGGTTGGGTTGCCCAGAAAATGACATACTGTACTGTACAGTTTTACAGTTGAGAGGCTGTGTGAGTGCGGGATAAATGTCGACAAAGGTCTGCGTCTGACAGAAGCAACATATTCATTCACAAATCAAAGAAAAGAAAAGAAAAAAAAAAAAACAGAAATGGCTGACCGGACATGACAGTTGTTTCTTCAGTAATGCTCCAAAACAGAGTTCCATTTTCCAAACCCATCATTTCGTGGCTGAGGACAAAACAACTGGAGCTTGAAGTGGCTGACCGTTAATGCTGAAAGTAATTTACAAAGGTTCACTTTGACATTCTGACTACTCTGGAAGATGATTTGCTGCAGTCATGTCACGTCAACGGAGATGAAAGTCCAATAACCTTTGCATCATTTCTGCTCCAGGCTACAGAGACTGTCAGTTACTTAGATCCAAGAAGAAGAAGAAAGAACATCACGGTTATACATGGATTCAGTCGGCATAATTAATCTAAAAATAAAATATTTGTAAACAACCGACGAGCATTTTTGCTCAAATTGGAGTGCAGAGCAGAATCTACCGACCGTGTTTTGATTCAGAATTGTAATGACTGAAAAACATAAATGGATCATGTAACATGTTACTGTTTCACCAGTATTGATTCAAATGCTTCCACATTTTTCAAAACCAATTTTTCTACTCGGGATTTGCAGTGGTTGGGTCTATACACATACATCAGCCTCGATGAGCTTAAAAATCCTGTTAATAAGGAAAACACTTTTTTTTTTCTAGAGTGTCTCTTTCCCCCTTTTTCAGATGCAGTGATGTTTCCAGCTCCAATGCCCCCCAGGCCGGATAATCACTGAAGTGTTGGTGCTACTTCTCAATGCATAATCTAAGTCAGTCAAGTGTGGGATGATGATTCCCAGCAGAGTTCTCATTTTCATTTGAACCATTTCCGTCTGTAATTTGTTTTGTTGTTAACTTTAATTGAGGTTTTGCTGCTTGAAATCAAAGAAAATAGAGGGCGTCGCTGGACCTAACCAAGTCATTGACGTGTTGGCCTGTTAAATCCAGATCAGTCAGTCCAACATCCGACTTTTTTATTTTTATTTTCAGATTTTTATTTCATTGTCTACTTTAAAATGGGGTGTTTTTTTGTGGGGTGTTTGCATTACTCAACACTGAAAAGTATTGATACTCAAACACAGTTGTATCAATCCTGCTGTGCAGCGCGGAAGCAGAGATGTTTGTCATGACAATTTCTGACATTTACATTTCTGTATTAAACTGATAAATTATACTGGCCAGACTTGCTAGCACGCTACTGTTGTCCACGATAGCTGGCATTTATCTTGCTGCTCAAAGAATGTTGCTTGTTCCACAAGAATGAAAAGTGACATTACAACGTGGTACAATGTGGCAACTGCTGTTTAAAGGCCCCAAAACTGCCGTGTTATTTGGTCACAGTGACTTTCTGACGGCATCATCACTAAGTTGGAGAGCCACGAAAACAAGTGACAGCCGATAATTCCGTTTTTTTCTCCATCAAAACACTTATGTGCCAACACGCAAGGACGCAAAAGTCCACTTTCCCAACATCCATATATTACACCACGGGAGTGAGGATGGACGTAACAATTGGCACCGGGCAAACCAGGATAAGAGCACAAGAGCAATCCAAGCATCTGTGAAAACTGTAAAATGGTGTAACCCAAGTTTTTTTTCTTTGACTTCTATTTAAGAGAACAAAAGGTTGTGTGGTTACGTTACAACAACAAGGGCGTTTATGTACTGCCAGCTGGCCTGATGCATTTATTTGAGATTAAAAGTAAACCATGTAACATTTTCATTTTATGTTTTAAAATTCCAGTCTTCCCTGAATGCAACAGTTTAGTGACGTGCTATTTAAAGTGCTGTAATTTCCAGCTCATCCTTTGAACGCCTCATCCTCCGGGAAGAGCAGCACACCATACCATGCATGTAAATGACTAAAATGTTTTTTTTTTTCCTTGCAGTTGGTCTTTCCTGAGCTGCCTCTGGGCTCATTTAATGGACGGCACACAAACGTGAAAACAAAGAAAGTTCATTTTGCTTCATTGTTTTCATGGCTGTGTGGCATTCTTTTCTAGATTTGAACATGTTTTGTTTAAATGGAAGTCATTTCTTAAAGCTGAGCGTGTTTGTTGTGAAATGGTGGTGGTGGAACATATTGCTCTATTTTCATTGCTCGTGGCAATCTACCTCTTGAATGTTGATGAGACGATTAGATGCCGCTGCCATTTGGCTCAGTGCAGGTCAGAGAGTTAGCCTTATTAGGTTATTATTTACAGATGCGGATACGGACGGAGCCTTATGTCCATTCTTTGCCTTGATTTCCTCCATATTTCTGCATGTTTCCACAAAGCTTACGGATAAGGGCCAAACGGCTCAGTACCTCCGGAAACCGTGCTTTTACTACCCGATACATAGCTTTAATGTGACATGAAGAAGACGTAACAATGGAGGAAATTCTCCGTCCTCCAGTGGCGACATATTTAAAGACCTCACCGACCACTGCCTCCTGCAACACAGCCTCCGTTTTTCTCTTTTGTGCTGTAACTACATTATCAATACTTCTTCCACAGTCGCCATGTTTGTTTTGGGGTTTATTGTTGTCATAAACATTTGACTCTGGGCTGCCCCCCAGTGGAAATATTGGTGAACACGGAAGCATGTGATCAGCGACGGTAACATCGTTTGAAACGGACAGGGACAATGTCATGCGTAAAGGGAGCTTAAATGGGCCTTAAGGGCGTTTCAACCTCTGAAAGCGGCAACAAAAAACAGTTCTTGTTGGGATCAGAAAAGTGCACTGCTGCCTGTGACACACCCAAGGAAGCCACTGACTGGATGGGAGTGAGCGAGTTGCGATGGCGGCCATTGTTGTTCGAGCGCATTACTGAAAAGATCTTAAATCTACTGTGGGTGAAATAAATACCCGAGCATGCAAGTGGTGAGGATATTGAAGAATCTGTTTCATTAGTTTGAATCGCGCATCTGTGCAGTTGGAGACTGGGTCCAGTCGAGTGTGTGTGTGTGTGTAGCACTAATGTCATGTTGCGAATGCATACCGAAACTTTTTATTCTTGTGAATCACTTGGGACCTGTGTTTGTAAAGAATCTCCAAAATAAATAGCGGAGCGGCCAGGAACATGGCAATGTTAAACTAGGTTGCCTAGTTTCTAACCCGACTGGACCCAGTAGTGGCTGTATCCACCAATGATTATGAAATTATTACCCATATCAATCCTTACTTCTCAGCTTCCGTGTTGAGTAAGTGGTGTGAAGTCCTACTGTACATTTGTATTACTGAACGTATGTGTCTGTGAGGATGTTGTCTGCCTGTCTAGTGGTATAAATATAGCAGCAAAGTTAACATCCCATTACATGCTATGCATTATTAATATGCGGTGGAAGTTGAGTGGAATCCCCCAGTCTGGATATCAATGGCGTCTTCATTCCCCCATCTGAGAGGCAGGACAGTGAAGACAGTCCAGTTAATGGATTTCTCTATGCAGGGAGCATGGCTGCACAGCACAGCCAGATTCTTAAACATCAGCTAACAGTGAGTGCATACAGAGCTTAATCAAACTATAACTGGTACATTCAGTTCCAAGGGTCAAGAATAACAGTCAGCCATTCCTGCCAATGGTGGAAGATAATGAGGCAAAATGTGGAGCTGCAGAGGTCAAAAACAGTATAGGAACACAAACAGCGACTTGGGGGAAAGTGCAAGAAAATGTGTGTGTGTGTGTGACTGGAAGGGTGAAAAGTTGGTTTGAAAAAAAGGGGAGGGGGTGGGAGGCTTACACAAGAGGGCAGAGTCCTCAGCTGGAATCGTTTTTGAATCCTACCCTGCAAGCTCACTGGTGCGTCAGTCAATATTAATACAATGATGTTATGGATCTCCTTCCACTTCTCCTTGAAACACAACCTTGCACTTAACATAATCAGACTTCCTTTACACAACTCAGCAGTACTTAAACATCAGAGTGGTGGCTTTCAATTCCTTAACAGAGACAATCCCACGCCTGACACCATTTGTGGCGGGTTTGGAACCAGCCTCGCGTTTTATATACTGTATATCTATATACACTGAAACGATAAAAGAGGCAGCTTGACTGTATGATAGGAATACCGCCCAAATATACAGCACTCTGAAAGAATCCGGTGTGTTATCGAGTTTCAGTGCACATGTTGCCGGGTTGTCACATCCAAATAGAATGGGAGAGTAAAATAAGAGTTACAACTTACTGAAAAGCTATTGCTCCTGCTGTGTAAATTGCATTAAAGCAGGGGTGTCAAACTCAATCTAGCAAAACACTGGATTTTTAAAGACAGTCCTATTCATGGACCTTCCAAATTGTATTTAATGTGTAGTCTATGTGTGTCTGTCCTTTAATAGAAATTCATCTGAACAAAACAAATCTCTTGTTTGATAACTGAAGGCCATGTTTTGATCCCCTGTGGTTCACTGTCAACTCCACCTCATAGAGCTGCTTAACTCCTAGTAAATATGCCTTTGGCCCGATTTGATATGTACCCTATACCAATTAGATTTATCTCACAATTCTGGTATATAATGTGATTCTTCTATTCGATTTATATCATGTTGGTGATTTATTAATTTAATAAATAAATAATAAAAATGCACATCACAGTTTCATACAGACATTTGGTGGTGACCGTGGTTTTATATAAAGAGTATTATTCACTCTTTATAAATATACAAAGCAGTTGTGCGCAATAACAAGATGACAGAAGAGGTTCTGACAGTAATATTTTGGGGGCTAAATTGTTTGCCATTGAGATCCAGTGTCTACAATCCTCCAGAGCTATACTGAGCAGCGGTTAGCAGAGAGCGCTAACATGTTAGCACAGGGCTGCCACTTCTCTTGTAACCAGCATAAACCTCTGGCACAAGAGGCTTTTGTCGGGCCACATATTGTCTGGCCTTTCTAGCCAAGTGACTCAATATGGATATATATAATGAATGCAGTCCGTGGTGCACTGGTGAATTGGCGCTGTGGAGTGACAGTTGGCCGCCCCTTCTTGAGTCTTGAGCTCGGCTTCCCAACTATTTACCAGGAAACGGATATGACGCGTTTTGCCGGTGTCTGAATGTGGAAAAAAATAATTCTACGCAGAAATATCAATATTTAATATTGTCACGAAAAGAATCGCAATGTATTTGTAAATCGATTTTTGCCCCCAGCCCTAGTTAATAGTATGGTATATAGTTTTTAGTGAAGTCACCGTCACAGAAGTATTTAGCCTGCTTCAGACAAAATTGTCTATTAAAGTAATGAGTCAGTGTACATTCCCCATAATTCCATACCTACGTTAGGTTAAATTCCATGATATGAAAATACCATGTTTTATAAAAAGAGAGCAGGATTTTAATATATTTGCCCATGAAGTTAACATTTAAATTCAAGCCACTGCTGATACGTGTATCTGCCTCCGCTTGCTTCCTATTCAACTCTGAGATGAGATTTTAAAGCACATGGAAACACAACAACTCCCATTTTGAGAAGTGCAATCTCTAACAGTCCGGCTGAGAAATGTGGCAGGCGGCGGTGACACTCCCTGGCAAAGTCACATGGTACGTCCCGAACACCGCGGCGCTCCGCGTGAATATTCTCAAAACGTGAGACGCAATGAATAATGTGCAAAACCTCACCGACGTGTTCTACTCGGGCACTCAAGAGCAATTTGTGGGGGACAGAAAAAATATGATCAATTTAAAAGCACTTACAATCACTTCAGGAGTCGTTAGCATGTTATAAACTGTTAATCAACAAAACAGTGGGTTCATTAGGACTAAATAAATGTTTGCTCATCAGCACTAACTGCTGGAACAGCAGGTGGGGACTGTCGCCGGCAACATTAACCGTCATTTGTCAAGCCCTGCATCTGAATTCGATGCTCCTGTTCATTTGTCAATATCACTTGCCATTTTTGCTTCAAGGACACACGAAGGGAAGGTTGGCAGACGCTGAACCCAATTATGCTGATGGTTGTGGGACACTAAAAGCTGTTGGACATTAGCTCTCGTAAAGGTGCGCACGCTGTCTCCCGAGCCGTGTTCTGTTGAGGGCGAGCAGATGCATTTGATGCATTTTTATCATCAGAGGGATGGTCAATAAAACAAAGGCGGGGGAGGGGGGTCGGGAGGCTATTGTTTTTTTTGTTTTTTTTTAAAGCTCGACCATCCCATTATATTGAATCCTTGCTTAGTATGCAGCGTGGTATCACATATCTGCTGCAGCTGCAGTTTTGATGTGCAGTGAGATAAAATGAAATCACGCTGGTGTCCCGTCTGACGCCTCACTGCTGCCACGTTTTCCTTTGATATTATGATCCTTGATTCAAGCATTCACTTCCAGCGGACTTGTCTCCATGTCTTTGATTGATGCTTCCCCCGGGTGGAGACAGGGGAACATGATATTGATCGTGGAATCAGAGCTGCAGGAGCCGTAAAAACTTCTCTTTACCCTGTTGTTGTGACAGAGCTCATCCAGCTGGGAAGGGGAGCATGAGCCGGGGAGGAATGGAGAGATAACATCTCCACCGCGGCTGACAAACACGTTGGGACCCTCTTTCAGAGCTGGCTGAAGTGGCCGAAGAAGTCCGACGAGAGGCAGCTGAAGATAACGGAATGAATAAGTGAATGAATGCTGACCTTTGTGCTCACTAACTCCAGATAACTTAGATAAGCCGTGTCTGGTGGGTCGATTTGCTCACAGTAGATTGCATGAACGGTGTTTAGCAGGTAGCCATGTTGTGCAAATTGCCAAAGATAAAAAAGCTGAATATTCCCTGAGTTTAAAAAAGCAGCAGCGTTTTATATGAATTCATGTGAATATCATTATTCTTCTTCATAACTGCTGAATGGAACAGTCCTTGCTAGCTTCTTGGTGAGCAGCATATTTTAATTTAAGTGAGTGTGGATTTCCTTTGGGTACGCCGGTTTAAAAGCATACAGAGGCTAATTGTTCTCTGCAGGTGTGAGTCTGTAGGAGAGTTGTTATCCGTCTATACGTGTCCTCTGTGTTTAAAAGCTGCAGCATCTATACAAGCCGCACTTCACTTCTATAGTTGTTTCAAGGAGATGCCGTCAGTTAATTCCCAACCTTGAAAACAGGAGCTGGAGGACATATTCTCATTCTACCAAGCAAAGAGACAGATGAGTGCAGAGACAAGCTTGCTGATGTGGTACCCAGATAAATGCAGACAGTAGGGTCCATAGAATAAAAATGTGCCCACCCAAACTTCCTCCACTAGTGTTGTAGTCGAAACCACCTAACCTAGACCGAGTCAAGGCCGGGACCAGTGCATACTGAGACCAAGCGCAAGACTTTGAGGGCGCTAGGTCTGGGTCTTGCTCCCCTCATAGTCCATGAACTCTTAGTTTCTGTAAGCTCTGGTGTCTGTCTCGACTGGGTCTCTGCATAGATGCTCTTGACAACAACGCCATCCACCAACTCAAAATAATTCCAAAGCTTTTTCGCCCCTGTTGACCCTGACTCTGTTAAAACACACTTGAATTTAACTTAAAAATTGCTTCTCATTCTAGTCTGTTTTTGTGTTGCGTGGAAGGCATCGCGCAGTACCCTATACAATAATGCTCAATCTGATTTAATCTGAGCCTCTGCGCTGGCATCCATGTAAAGAAGGCTTCTCTTCTACTTTTGTTTGGAATCCATTTTTTTTCCTGGACCTAAAACAAAGCATCCGCTGGATGTGAGCCACTACACAGATGAGTAGCTCCGAAAATGATCCTGCAGTAATGATCAGGTGGAGAGCCGGACTGAAAGCTCTCATTCTGAAACAAAGAAATCAGGTTTTGTCTGGATTCTGGCCGCCAGCTTTTCCTTAGATGAGCAACATCACATACAGCAAGAGACTAGAAATGGACACATTGGACATGAGGAGGGAATTATTAAAAATAACTCACTATCGGAATACTCAACGTCGAACTTAAGGCTTGTGGGCCTCGTTTCATATTACATTTATTAACTCTAACTTGAAATCGATTTTAAATAACAGCAAGACTTGGTTTCAATGATCCTGTTGGAAAACCATGGAACAAGGGAAATTTCTGACAGGAAGGTTTAGTGTTTTCAGAGCTATTGAGCTCTGGCACCGGCAGAGTTTAAACATTTTTGGTGACGCAAAAAGCGTGAATGTCCTTGACTTCAACAATGCTCTCACAGAAATCATTTCAAGTGTGTTCTTCATGTTTGATTAAATAAGCAAACCCAGGCCCGTAACCTTGAGAGTGCTGCTCTTCATTGCTTCTGGTTATCACATGCAGAACAAATGAGCCTTTTGCTTTACAGGAACAAAGATGCAGTTTCACATCAGGGGATTTTCATATGGATGCAAATGCCATGTGACAACGTGTTGACTTGTGCAGCCCATTAAGTTCTTGCTAAAGAGCATCCTTTTAAGTAGTGGACTACTTTGAAGCAGACACGAATATCAAGCTAAAGGCGTTTGACTTTTGATTGGTGCATAGCAGTCACCATCATCTGTAACAAAGTGGAACACAGAGAGACAGCTACATAGTTTGGAGGTTTAATCCTTACTCCCATGATGTCGTGTATTGACGTTGGGAAAGTCGACTTTTGCGCCCTATGCTGACACTGAAGTCAGCCTTACGCATGGCATGTTGATGCATAGGTGTTTCAAAGTCATCAGTTAATTTTCCTTCCTGTACAGGTTTTCAGGTGGGGAATGTGCATCGCGGCGTCTCAGTGGAACAGGTGTAGAGGGAGAGCACTAGCCGCGGAAAAATCCACTAAGGCAATTGACAGCTTCTGCCTGTTCTGCTTGTCCGCATGCTTGTTGCTGTGACTGTTCCTCCAGGGAAAGCTCTCCACATCCTGGTCCGATCAACCAGTCAAAAGGCTGGATACAGGACCCTGGTGTTTTTTTTTTTGACACCAGTGCCGGCAATCGATCGTTTAACACTCAGTTGAAGAATGGATGTGTCAGTGCTTCTTCGTCTGCCAGGAATTGCCATGGCAAGTTCTGCACTTCAGTCTTTCCCATCAAGTCACACCTCTCCTCTTCATGTACTTCATCCATGAACCACTCTCGAGTCTTCATCCATTTTGTCCCAGCTCTCTCTGTGTATCCAAAGCTTTGGAGTCCGGCCTCCTCCGTCCTATTCTTTGCATGATCTGTCACTCAACAGCATTAACTGAGCCACTAACAGACGTACTCTCTGCAGCACCATCTCATGATCACTTTCACCGCTATAACTTGTTGCGGTACATCAATATTTAGTTACATTGCCACCTGTCTCCACAACCAACTTCAGACCATGTGGAAGAATAACCACTTTGAGAAGACCCAATCTGATGTCATGGTGAGTGACAGAATGTGTCCTCCACAATAAAAGCGTCACTCCTGCTCCCGCAGCTTCAGACTGAAGACTTTCAACTGTTAGCAGTAATGACGTCCCTCCACAGGCTCTACGACGGTCAAAAAGCCAGCCCTGTGGACACAGCTGACTCCTACTTGGACTTCTGATATGGGAGTTTGCGATATGTGCAGCCGATTCTCTCTCAGTACTGACCCAGTTGTTTTAATGTCTTAGATCCAATCTTTTCTTTGGTTCTATTTCATTGTCTCACTTTTCTCTATTCTATTCCAGCGCTCACCTCATCTCACCCCTTCCAACTCGGAAAAATAAAAAAGAGGCAGTTTTTAACTCGCCACAGTTCCATAGTGCTTGCTATTGATGGGTTCTTCAGGCTGCAGAGGAGTTCTGTTACTCTAGGGTCAGAGAACTTGGAGAAATTTTCCAACACCAGCTTAAGTGTGATCTAATATTTGGTTTTCTAGATCCTATATATCTGCCAGGAAAATACAATAATATGTTTCTATGTGCTGCAGGATATACATCTACCTGGTCCAGACAATCTCCAAACCTGCCTGAACTGTTCCGAGCCCCTGCTGCTGACCATTTCTTCTTGTTGAAATGTTTTGTCTGGTTAGTGTCTGGACCGTTGCATGTATCTTCAAACCTGCAGGATTTGACACAACAGCTGTGCTTAAATATTGTGATTTGATCGTGTCTGATCGAAATATGTCATCATGCCCGATGTGTGTGACCAGAAATGTTCCACAATACTGCAGAAAATTCAGTGTGAAAGTAGCTTAATTCAGCTGCTTGTGAAGCAAAAGCATGACTTGTTTAAACAGTGTGCCGCTGGTGCATCTGATCTCATGTTACATTGTTACACCATGTTAAAAACAACTGATGCTATATCTGATTAACATCTCTGGTACTTGGATCTATTCGGAGACCTCCTCTTTATTGGATGGGTCCAACAAAATGGATGTTTCTGTCTGGTCAAAGCATGCTCTACACTATTTCTACAAGGAATCTGAGTTGCTTCTGAGGTCCACCCTCAACTGCCATTCAGTCGCTCTACCCAGGAGGTTTGTGTGTGCTTTCAGCTTGGGTGGAAGATGTTCTCCTGATCGCATGAATGAGATTTTGAGCCCCGAGGTTGTAGACGCGAGCTGCGGTCGGATTCAGCCCTCAGTGCCAAGCCATGGTGCCAGCGATAACAACCATTCCTAGGGCTATGTGTTCCTCAGTTGCACTTGGCACGAATATGCTGGTGTTCTAACATTGCGCCACTATTTCTAAGTCACCACCTCACCTCATGAGTGAGGAATTTAATGCAGTGGGGGCAGCGGGTGAGAAAATAACTTCTTCTGGTTCTCTCACTGGCCCCATGAAGACACTGTGGCTGAAGCGCATAACTATTTGAGGTGCTATATATACCAAATGACGCAAGTGAATCTAAGGAGCACCACGCATGACTTAACCCTTCCACCCATGCTCCATTTTTCTTTGTGTGTGCGAGCCATGGCATCAGGACCTGCTGATGGCAAAAACTGTTCCTCAATTGAAGGTGCAACGCGTCAACATACAACACAACTTTCGGCCAACAGGAACCCATTTCCAACACTTTTTGAAGAGAATACATTTGAAAGATCAGTGTCTCTGTGTGTACACATGTTCTGCTACATTTTAGAAAATAGCAATGGGGTTTCCATTCATATTCATATTATAATTTTCACAAATAAATATTTGTGGAAAAAAGTGGAAAATTCGCAAATATACATTTTTAGTATATGTTGTGGTCCAATAAATGACGGCGGGCGACAGGGAGAGATATGTTTGCGAGGATGAGGTAACAGAAATCAGGAAATGGAAATCCACATCATGACGCACTCTCCTGTCAATAATAATAACAAATTTAAAACCAGCATAAAGTTGCATTTTCTCCCTGAGCATTTTCACGTTTGCTAAAAAATGGCGAAACATTCAGATGGAAATCTGGCTAGTGACACCAACCTGTCTTCCTTGTTAGGTTTGTGATGAAACTATGGTGATAATTATGGGTCTTCCTATACACGCGCGGCTTCTTCGTTTGTTGTTCGAGCATCACGACGCCTACCACAGGATTGGCAAGTGTTTCGTGTGGGTGCCTGAAATGGCTTCATGGCTCCAAGCAATTTGCTTAGTCTCATCATTGTACCAGTAGAGGCTATGTGATCGTCTGTCAGACCAGACTTGTGAAATCCTCCTCTAATACATCACAACAATATTTCCTCCCACTGCTGCCTCTCAGCAAGACGGTTCAGAGTTTCAACCCAGCTCTGAACTTTCTGGGTAGAGTTTGCTTGTTCTCCCTGCACCTGCGTGGGTTTTCTCCGGGTTCTCGGGTTTCCTCCCACAGTCCAAAGATATGCTCACTAAGGTTAATTGTACAATTGTGCACACTAAAATTGACCCTAGTTGTGTGTGTGTGTGTGTGTGTCTGTGTGTGTGTGAATGTACAATCCTCATAAGATATCACTTGACTGATTACACACAGATCAATGTGTCAAAACCTCACGCTTAACTAAGAATAAGGTGTTAAAAATGTGAAAAGCAAGCAGTCATTTTACTGCTATTTTCCTCACTAGACAACGTTTCATAGCTGCATATGTGACATCAGTCAAAGACTCGTGCTGGCAGGCATTTACACAAAGTAATTTAGAAAATGAAACCAATGCAGATGAAGAAAATAATTACGAAAACATATCACGGTGGGTACTGATTCAAAATTATCAAACTGTATTTCACTGAAACATTAATAACTCAAGGGTATTTTATGTCGATGTGTATAATGGCTCAATCATGCAAGTGGATTGAAAATAAATTTCAATGTAAAGTTTGTTGACAAAAGAACTAACAACAAGGTCAAGCTGCTTACATGACTTGTTCACGCTGAGTAAGGTTTCTTCATTGTCAAAATGAAACTCTAGTTTCTCCATTAAATTACAGGAGAGAGACACACAGTCTATGTCATCTCAGATTGAGAGGGTGAATGGAAATGCATACAGGAAGGACTTGGTTTATTTCCATGTTTCACATGTGTGTGAGGAAATTAAGTTGGTGTGAATATGTGCGATGGTATTTGTCTGTGTGTGTTTGCCCTTTCAGACGATCAATAATATTTGACCGTCATGTATAGACACAACTGCCGTGACAGACAGGGGCCGAGACAGCCAGCGGATAGGTGACGCGTCTACTGTGCTCTTTTGCAAGTCATCATGTGTTTGAACATTCAAATCCTCCATGTCCAGTAAGGTTTGGCAATAGGTTTGATTTCAAAATGCTCCTGTACAGTTCTCTCCACATACAATACAGCTCGCTTATTAAACCGCTTTCAATGTTTCTTCAGAAACGCTTTAGCTGTGTTTAGTCCTTTAATGTGTTCAGGTATGACGTGAGTCAGAGCATCAATGGCAGCATCCTCAACTCTGTCAAATCCACTTACACATCCTGTCTCTTTGTCTGCGGTATGCTCCTAAAATCACAATTCACCATCGCCTTAAAGGCAAAGATCCGATATTACCAGCCCTCCTGTTTTCCACCTTCTTCTGTCTTCTATTTATAGATACCTTCATTCACTCCTAGATTTTTAATTAAATAGTGTAGTGTCATATAGCCTCGCTCTTCTCCACCACCATTTGATTAGCAGTTTTATAGCTGTGTGGATGTGGGAAGTGACTCGCTGAATTTAATTTCTTCCCTCTTTATTAATCTACCGAAGCTTGCCACTGAAAATAAACAAACTGAGTCAGCTGCTGGACTCATGATGGGATATAAACTCAAATAATTGTACCAGCTGATGAATGCTTTGCTAATAAGTCTTTTCTTTTAGAGAGTTTCTCATTTTAGAGCAGACAAGTTTAATACTCATGCCAAGCTTTTATTTTGAAACACCGACTTGACTGTAAAACGGAGACCAAGGATTCACGTAGATGGTCATGCACCGTGCCTTTTCACCAGCGCACCACAGACTGCATTCATAATATATATATATATATATATACATATTTAGTCACTTGGCTAGAAAGGCCAGACAAATGGGAAGTGTGGTCAGACAAAAGCCTCTTTTGCCAGAGTTTCATGCCGGTTACGAGAGAAGTGGCAGCCCTGTGCTAACATGTTAGCGCTCTCTGCTAACACCTGCTCAGTGTAGCTCTGGAGGAACATAAATACTGGAATAACACCATTGATGTGATGGATGGTCGTCCTGTGCTGCAAAACTGCAGGGAAAGTAGTTGGATATCTGTTATTTAATCCAGCTCCCACGGTGTCTCTCTCTCTGGTGCTGCTAGGAAGTAATCTGAATTAATTTCAATTACATTAATTATGTTCATTATTGTTTGATTGCAGTTTAAGAAAGCTTTTTTTTTTATTACACTGGTGTTCGGGAATGGCTTCTCTGTCTGTATATATGGATTTCTCATGTTCAATATATTCACTTGTTCATAAAAACATTTCATCTTTGTGTAAACAAATGAACGAAATGCAGCATATAGGGCTCAGACGGTAGTTTGACTCTTCATAAGACACATTGGATGCTGCCTGCATAACTCGCTTTTTCATTGCAACTGTTAGTAAATTATCCCCAGAGTGCAAAAAAACGTTTCTTGGTGGGGGCAGTAGAGAGCGATAATAAGGCTGGTGATGAGGCTACAGCGTCTACTACGGCAAAACTGAATGTATCAGTATTAAAGACATAGAATAGAAGATAAGACAATAGCGCAATCTCTCCTCTCTACATATATTTGATGGCATCACAATGTTTCCAACGGGCTTCAGAGCAAACATTCCCGCGATCACTGTAAGAGCATATTCATATTCTCTAAACCGCTTTTTTATTTCAGTGGTTCTTTGAACCTGCAAGCGCAAGCAGATGTGTCTCAGTGGGTCAGAACAATATGGACCTCTCTCATTGTGTCTACTTTCCCGCTGAAACATAACTTTTTTTTTTTTGCTGAAGATGTTGTCATCTTCGTAGGGAAAACTTTTATTGGTGATCTGCTAATTTCCTGCATTAGAATTCATTCATCTGATGCCTTCGCTCCTCCGCGACCATGTGTCCAAACATCTGCCAGCTCAAGCGCTCGCTCGGCGCCTGTATGATGAAATCCAGAGCCTGTCGTGTGATAAATGCTCCAACTCTTCACTTTCATTACATCACAGTCCAAAAGAAGAATTAAGCACTGTCACCACTTTTCCATCTCTAATAGCTGATTTCAATTGTCTGCTTTAATCTGCTTCACAGACGGATCCGGCGTCAGCAGGAGGGAAGTTCACCGCAGACCTGCACTAATCTAGATTTTCAAGTGGAAGAATACAAAGTGAAATGTTTCTCGCTGCGTAAACACGTTTTCTCTTGCTTGTTTATCTCCGCCGCACCACAGCTACATGTTCAATTCACTAATATTCTCATCACGTTTCCAGGTTTCCTAAGGTGTCCTGGATACTGTCATATTATCTGCCCTCGTATATTATTAATCATGAATGCATATTAGACAGCCCGGCGAACATGGACACTTGACATTTCAAACCTTTTAGTATGCTACTTCGCGTAAAATCGGCTGTTGTGACTCATAAAGTTGCCAGTGAGAAGCTGCACACAGGAAGAGTTGAAGGCTGAAGTCGAGTGACACGAGTGAAGAGTGATGAAGAAGAATCTACAGGATCTAAAAAGACTTTTATTTTTGATGTGCTTGTTCTGTTATGGAAATGTGCCGCTTGAATGAGCGTTTAAGTTGATTTGCATGTGATCCAAGGGACACTCCTGACTGAGAATAATGCCGCTTTTTTTTTGTTTTTTTCTCTCTCTCTGCATGTTCACATTTCTCCATGCTTCAGACAGTTACCAGAATAATTTGGCACTGACACTGCTGACGTACTTTATCTGTCAACATGAAGAATCCGCTGGATAAGAGATGGGAGGTAGAGCTTCTAAATGGGTTGCTTCAGAAGCTGTAATAGCTTCCGTTGACAGTCTAATGAAAAGGGTGTTCTGTCATTCAGAAAAAAAAAAAGTACTTCTTAATGGAAGTCAAACAATATGCAGTTTAAAATGATCTACCTTTAGAGTCCTTTTCACAGGACTATAACAGAATCTGATATTTATCAATATATATATGGATCATTTATTCATTCATCGGTCGACACATACTCCTGAAATGCTCGCCGGTCCTTCTCAGACTACCTTTTGAAGGACAACCTCTCACACACGCTCACAATTAACCTCCACATGTTCTTGGTCTGTGTGAGAAAACCGCAAGGACAATCAATTATCTCAAGCAGCACACTCTGTATGCTTTCTGAGTTCCACGGCTACCTATGGAATCCTTCCGCTCCGGACATCATTCAGCAATAATATGTACTATATTCATTTCAACCTCATTTGTCACCTCTGCAAGATTGTATCTATTAGCCTGTTAGTCTGTGAGCAAAATTACGACTACATTTCAATGGCATTCTCAAGAGACGCGTTGGCACAACTCTGAAGGGCACCTCAAATTCTTGAGGGGCCGCGAGATGTGCTTTGACTGTTGTGAGGGGCCTTTGAACCAAAAGACAGATGAAAATAATAAGTCTTTCTATGAAAGAAGATAGACTATAATGAGACTTGAGTACATTTTTCTTATATCTGTAAGATATTTTTCCACTCCACATTTACTCAATAAAATATGTACTTTAATCTGAATTTTTCTTTCAGGAGATTGTTTTTTTTGCGAATGGCAACAAATGTTAAAAGTAAAATTTTGCTGAACATTCGGTGCAATTTTGAATTGTTTTTTGGGGGGGAATGCACACAAAATGGGGAAAAACAACACCAACAGAATGAGATTCCTTGTCCTTCAGCAGACCTCCCTGTCTCCCCGTCTGTATATTCAGTTCCTGGATTTGGCCTCGAAACTCCCGCACCTCGTCATCTTGCTTGTTTCATAGTCGTCTCTCCGAAGCGAACTGGTCCTGGAATTGCTTTAACTGGCTGTTGCTTACTCGCTTGAGCTCCATCTTTTTATAACGCCAAATATTCCGTTTTCAGCTTTTCTGGTGTTTTTGTTTTGTCTTCTCCAACTTGTATTGGTTCTTTTGTGCCTCATCTTGGTAATCGCTTCCATGAACTCACCAACTTCAGTCGCTGAGTCAGTGCTCTGCTCCAACACTGCCTCATCTTCCTCCCTGTTGACATGGTCAGCATCAGCGTGGCTAACTTTCCTTGGTCCGGCTTGAGTCGACTTCCCTTCTTCTTGCTGCTATCGTCCTTATCTATTTTCACGACCACACCGGTGCTTCCTTGTGGTTTATACAATTCATATCCCTTTTGTAGTTGTTTATTACCACATGTTACCACATGACCGTGTAATTATCAACGTAAAAGTGAACTACAGTTAACATTGCAATGAATAATAAAAACAAAGTACTTAAACAGAACCCATGGATAAATATTGTCAATATACAAAATATGCACATTTGTAGATACAAATGTAGGACAATACTATTGAGTTGTGCAAAAAAAAAAGTTTTGTCATATTTGTGTGTTCTGTTTTACTTTGTTTTTCGTTCTATTTGACCTTTATTTTGCCTTTTGCATTATTTGTATTTTTGCCTTGCTTTGTCCTTCATATAAACAATTTGTTTGTCCATCAGGTTGTCTGTCCATCATCATATCCATGCATCATTTATAGGAGTGCATATTATGCCATGTTGTATTATATAGATATTCCATTCACTCATTCATTTTCTGAATGTGGTGTCGTGCAGAATTGGAGTCTATTCTGGTTAATGTCAGGACACGCCATGGACAGGTTGCCAGGCCATATATAGACAAACAACCACCCACACACACTCGCAATGACAGACAGAAAAGCACCACCCATTGAACTCTCGATGTTTTTCGACTGAGGGAGGAAACCGACGTGTCCACATGGGACCCAGCTAGTCCCTGTCTGTGACGCCGCCAGTCATGGTGTCAGTGGATGAATCCCAGGGAAAAACCTGTTTTCTACTAGTTTTCAGTCTAATATACACACATACCAATTCAAAGAATAATATTAGGATTATGATGAAGCAAAATAAAATAGACAAAATAAAATGAATATTACAATGGGTATCGCAATAAGACACACACAGATCTCGGACTATACGTTCGCACGATTGTACGCATGTGTTAAAGTGTCTGCTAATGTTTAACACTTATAACGTTTCACCGATGCTTTGAAGAAGCTGTCAGAATTAGCATAATAATAATGAGAATGTCACCCCACACAAATGTGGCGTCTGTGTCAAAACCACTCGCATGATTTTGATCGATTCATTAACTCAAACCGGAGACACAGATTTAGATGAGCCCTGTAATGAGCTCTGAAAGTAGAGGCGGGATTTCGCTCACATATTTGCACTTTTTCAAGTTCAGTCAGGATGCTAGTAATATCAGCAAATATCATCAAAATAATAACAACAATAGCAAGAGGCTCTGACTGCTCGTCCAGCAGATGCTTCTGCCGCTGCACATGGCTCACACATTACTGATGGCAGACAACAAAAGATTTTGGAGGGTAATGACGATAAAAAAAATAGCTTCTGATTAAATAATGTAAGAGAGGGAGAATCAAATAAATTATATATTGTCATAGCCCCAATTCCATTCCATAATTGATGTCCAAAGTCGTGAATTATGAACTGACTGTCAACATGTGAAGTGGGTTTGAAAAGATAGTACAAGAGTGATTCTCAAACCACTTTAGGGCAAAGAGGAAGAGGACGCCTGTGGGAGCTGCTGGGTCATCGCACGTTTAGTGCAGAAGTGGAACTCAATTTTGTGTCGCTTCAAACTGCTGCTGCTGCCTCTTTAGCCGCGTCTCATATAATGAGATACGCTGGTGTGAGGAAGCCTAGCGCTAAACCTTAAAACCCATGTTGAAAAAAAAAAGACGTGTTCTGATGTCCTCATGGACAAGGTCTAATCGTCTATTTAAAAAAAATGACACTTTTTAAGTCAGATGTTTTTGGAGTAGGTCTTGAGATGAAACTTGACTTTGAAATCAGTTTCAAGACCGCTCATCTGATCAAGCACATTTTTGGGTGGTATATTTTCTCTGACAACTCATTTCTCTGAGGACCAGCCGCGAGCAGAGAATTCTTAATAATATCCTCAAGATCATACAGACCCATTTTCAAGCTTGATGTGTTTTTGTTTTCAGCGTAATAACGCTCAGAAGTAGCTGAATTGTAAATATATGGTTGGATCAGCACATCACCCCCTCGCGCTTCACTCCAGTGGACTTCTCCAGGATTGTTCATCCCCTTCAGCCAGTCTTTAACCATCAGTGAAGGACTGTCAAGGCTGGGGGCCCTCCTCCTGTGGGCGTAGCTATTTTGGAGACGTGTTATGTGAGAGGGGATTTGGGCTAATCTGTCATCATTTGAAAGCCACCATGTCTTTTGAGTAATAATCACATATTTGTTATCTTTGTAAAATCCATCTACAGTTATTAGGGGTGGGAGTACGTTGTTGATCGAGTGTTTTTAAAATGAATTCAGATAATAGGTTTCACTGTCACGTATACTTACACTTGTGTGTCATGAGAGGTTATAGTCATAAATATTATTATTCTTTTTTCACGTGTGCCTTTTTAGCACCAAGTGGGTTATGTTTTTCATTGTGTTCATCTATCTTTCTGTTAAATAGTTTGAAAAGTTATTCAGAAAATAGTGCATTCATATCCAACAAGAAAATGGAAAACTTATAAAAAATAAATAAATAAAATGTCAAGACTGGTTGGTGCAAGACTGCACTTTCTGTTCAGTTGTAACCTAATCTATGCTCTGTCAAGACACTTGCTTCATAGTTAGCCAGCACAATTCTTGAATCAGGGTAGTTTTATTGACGTAATTACACAGTGAAGTCATGTGAACAAAACAAAGGTCCCTGTTGAAGGTATTGTCTCCACACTCTTGTAGTTTTGTGGTACCTTTTTTTCCTTTACATTATTTATATTCATGTCCCAAATATGTGATTATCTTTAAGAGTTGGCAAAAGAAGTGGGAGGGTCCTCGCTGGAGAACTAGTACGTCCGACCCCTTATTGACCCCACCCCCAAGGTCCAACCCCGCCCCCAGGTGAAAACCATCGTCACAGCCGGTTCGGGACGGCCTTTGATAGACTTCCAGTCTGTGCAGAACTACGCAAAGTTCATGCTGAGATGTGATTTTAAACTTGGTTTATGTAACAAAACTCAAACTTCTTAGTCTTCTTAGTCATTTCTTAGTTATTTTTAAATGTATATCGTGCATTGCTTGGGGTCTATTACATGGTTAGCGCAATAGGATGAACGCCATATATAGTGGGTTCGATCCCGGCAAAAACTTTTTTGCAAGCTTAACCAAAGTGGGTTTCATATGCTGCTGGGTGGGATTGAACCTGTGGTTGGGTTTGGACCTGGTGCAACTCCACCCATGAAAGAAGTCAAAACAACTATATTTCCAGGAAATTTTGGTAACATTTCAGACACAATCCAGGTGACCATCTCTCGCAGAGATCTCCGCTAAGTTTAGCCTGGTACAGTCGTACAAGTGAGAGCACCACCGCCACCTACTGTCACTCATTTGACTCAAGGAAATAAAGTAGCTTCACATTACCTGCTGTTTTTCCCTTGTTAAGTAATTCCCCATTTTATTACCTGGTTTGTACATTTGTATGGCTGGAAGAAGTCCCCACTTCTTCTCTGCTCCTCTTCCTCAGGAGTGAATCCAGCCATAATCTTTATTTCTGTCTCTAAATATGACCATTAGTCTTAGTCTCTTGTAGCCTAGGGCATTTTAGTACATTTACTTTTGTGAGCATGTGATTTGAAGTCCATTTTTTTATTGGTGAACTGTGCTTCATAAATGGAATCCAAAAGTAAAGGTCAAGCACATCCGCAAACCAGTTGGGCCAGGTGCATAACAAATACAGCAATACAGTGAAATAAATAAAATAAAGCTGTCTTCAAAAATGTAAAACAAACAGCAATACAGTTAAATAAATAAAATAAGGCTGCTTTCAAAAGTGTAATACACATACAGCGATTCAGTTAAATAAATACAATTCTGAAATAAAATAAGGCTGTCTCAAATAGGCACTTAAGCTCAATATAGCAATTCAAAAATGAATAATAGAAGCATAACACGCCTCTATGGGTCCGTCAATGGGCCAAAATGGCTCGCCACCTTTGATACGCAGAATTATTTGTGTTAAATGACAGCACTACTTATTATATATATTATTTTCGAAGCCCAGTTGTGTAGTAGCAGTGTCCATGTCCCCCCAAACCCTCACTCCACAGAGCAGGCGTGGGGGGACACTGCAGCAGAAACGCTCTTTCATTCAAACATAATTTGCATTTGTTCCTACGAAATAACTGATTGCCTATTTTCATTCTGTTGTTTGAAAGTCATTCCACATCTAATACCCAACCTAGCTTATTTCCATTCGCTGTCTGTATCATGATTCGAAGAGAAAAAAAACACATTACCAGCGGCAAATGTTGGCGCTAACCCGTTTTTTGGGCTCTACCTACACTATACTTAGATAAACACAGTAAAATGAGTAGCAGACACAGGCATGTTTGTTAGCATCTCCAAAATATGCTCCCCACATATTGTGGTAAACACAAAAAATGACTGACAAGTCTGGTACAAACACTGTTATTTCAGCATCTGAATGTGAAAATAATGTATTTATGTATAAATTATACCTTCTGCTGCATATTTTCTGTTTTCTTTTGCTGCAGTTATATCCTCCATTAGATGTGAAATGAGCCACTTGCCCGAGGTCGGCGCTCTCTGAATGCCTTTATAATCTCAGTCATGCAGCTATGTTGCCTTTACAGTTTATATTCTTGTACTTCCAGACAGCATTTGGGCAGTCTAACCTAGAACTGTGGGAAAGGAGGTGTAACTGTGATTAATGTTATGTAAAGGTGTCCAGAGAGATGAGGATTTTGACAAGGTAGTCGTTTTCGAAGGGAAGCAGATGGTCTGTATTTAACTCAAAGGACCCTTGTGACAGGCACAAATGACCTCGCTGAGATCTGGATTACTAAATGGGAGTCAGATTCATCAAATTAAATGTCCTGCAGTACATTTTTTTTCCCTCTCTCAGAACTACAAACCTACCTATGGGAGAGTCAGTGCACAACCCCCCATCAGGCCACGCCGAGGGTTTTCCAGGTGATGATTGCGTGCTAAAGAATTCCATTCACAGCCCTGCCAGGATGAGGCAAAGGGGACATAACCATGTGACGGCCATTTTAATTATTATGGGGCCTGAGAGGAAGGAGAAAAACTGGAACGATAACGGGTGAATGAAATCCAGCAGGTTCTATTTTGTTCCTGGGTGACAGCGGGGGTGCAAATCATGTTATGTCTTATAGCACTCACCACCCCCCACACACCAAGCCATCCAACAATCTGTCTTATTTGTCTGGTCTTCGTGTGGTGCCTCATTGACTTTTGAGAAGGTACTACAAACACTTTTTTTTTCAAATGGCTCTCAAGTCAATTGAGCTGCTTAAACCCCTCCACCACAATGAGGCCCAGTTCAAGGACGGTCAGAAGCATGATGCAGATCCAGGATTATGTTGGTTGATCCGCGAGGTCTGGGAGGTGGATGATTTCTCAAAGACGAACTTCATTTCTGATGATTCTATATGTCTTTCCTTTGAGCCTTTTATGTTTGTCAGACCCTGAAATTTACACTTTCTCGTGAAGTGATACTTGTAATTGGATGTGAATGAACTGGCGAAATTAAAACTCTTTTGGTGCCTGCTCGTACGTGGTTGGACCAGCGGAAGGCATATCAAAGGTCAAGGCTTTCTTCCTCACTGAAGTGGATCACAACACAACTCACTGAAGATCAAATTGCCGTTCCTAATGGAAAGCCAGCAGAAATCATGCTCCATCAAAAGCCTCAGCATGAGCATGTGTGGGCGTCGACCATACTGCATTTGCTGACCCGGCTCCCCTCCTGTTTTGTGTTTTATTTAACACCACATCGTTGAAGTTTTTGGTTCATGGCTCAGCGTTACCAGTTTTCAGTCATGCAGCACCAGCACAACAAACTGTAGCGACCTTTGGGCAACCGTTTTTAATTGCCAGGGTTTTATTGACTTGCCTTGGACATCTGTCACCAAAGCTTGTCCTCACAACATTTTATCAAGCGGTAACTGTCATCGTGATAGCCCGATGTCATAGAAAATACACTGTAAATAGTGAGGCATTTATACAAGGAAATCAGGTGGCACATCCAGGTAGCTACTGATGGGTTGATGAAGTTTCATGAAACAATAAACTTATGAGGTGTCTCAATTTTCAGAGCCCAGTCGATGAGGGTAAGGTTTCATTGTAATGGCTGTTCGAGGCAGCTGCCAACAGTGCCACCTAGTGGCTTCTGAAAACTTGTACACTGTTTCATGAAGCCTCATCACTACAGGCATCAATGATCTTGAATTTCACAGTGAGCACAAAAGGGAATGTTCATGAAAGTTAAATGTGAGGTGAGTATGACTTGTTTTCATCTCTGCCCTGGCTCACATCTCTGTTGGACTGAAGCTGGGCTCTGTCTCTGACTAACTGCAACAGAGGAGGTGCAGTCAGGGCGAGCAGAAAGCCTGATGTTGAAATGACAAAGTATTTATTAAAACAAACCTACTATAGTATGGACCAGCACCAGCAGGAAGAATACTGTAGCGAGTGTCACCAATGCCTTAAAATATGAGCTCAGTGGTAGTAAATAGTGAAATGATGCTCAAAAGAGGCAGCCAAACATTCCACCACTGAATGACTCGATGTCACTATTGATTTTCATTTCACAAAAGCAGCTGCAGGTAGTCATGTTTTATTAACTTGAATAACAACAGTTACATGCAAATGGAACATGGCAAGTCTCAACACAGTTAAAATGCTTGAATGCTTGGTATTTAGAGCATTCAGAGGTCAATACAAATAAATAAGACTCTTTTATAGCAGTGTTTAGAAAGTGGACATGATCTACAGTAATAACTCCAACAGGTCTGTTTCCAATCAAATGGAATTGAGAATATAGAGTGTGACGGTCAATTTTTAGGGTTAAAATCGTTTAAATAATTCAATATTTTGCACTTTTGAGGCCGAGTTGCTTAACAGATTCATCTCAAACACACCTAAATCTGGAAATATGAGAGTAGGCACAAGGCAATATGGAGGCTAAAAAAAAAAGTTTAATCTCAAGAGGAAGTGTAATTTCCTCCTCCCTCCAAATAGCACTTGCTTTTTTTAGTTTCCATATTATTGTTGACAGGGGGTGTCAGTATGAAGAACATTGAACAAACCTGCGGGCCACATAAAGTGATTTGGTGGGCCTGATTTGGCCCCCCGGCCTTGACTTTGACATCCCTCACCTTATGGCAGGGAAAAAACATGAAGAGATAATGGAGAGAAACGAATCGTGAGTCGGGGTTTAGCAATACAAGGTGAAATCTTCATTATGATCAATTACGTGAGATTTAAATTGGATTGCCTTCGCATAATGACAACATAACTACAATGTGATTCCGTTTTATGGAGACTGCAGCCAATGATGAGTCAGAGCAGTAATGACTTGGGTGCAAATATGATCGCGAGCGTTCACGGTTCATGTTGGAGCTGCACACACTCCGCTGTGTGTCGAGTCATTTGGCGCTGAGCACTTCCAGGATCCGCCTCCCGACCCTCAGCTGCTCTGGTCCGGCGAAGGAGGACCAGCAGCCAGACGGCAACGCAAGCGTGACCGCTTCACTTCCTGGATGGAAGACAGCGAACATCTCTAAACCCGCTTCGCATTGACGCAGATCATCGGCGAATAATGACGACGCGTGATCCATGAGAGCCCACTTTCCCCTTCCTCCTCCTTCCCGACGGTAGTTCAGGACGATTGATCGCCGGCTGACCGCTATTCATCCCGGGAATGTTGCTTTCTGGAACCTCGCTACAGGCGCGGAGGAGCCACATTTCCAACTGTTTGTGCACACTCGCCGTGTGCGTAACATTCTGCGCTTCCCAGCAAAAACCAGCGGCGGAATACATTTGAAAGCAGTGTAGTCTTTAACAGTTGTTGGCTGACGTCTCGCCTTCGCGGCTGCGGTGTCAACTTCGCCTGTATGTGATTTCCTTTCCCCGACGAGGACGAAAAAACACTTGAAAGTTTGACACCGAACGCCTTCTTGTTGCTCTCCATGAGTAGACGGACATGCAGGGAATACGGGAATCGAGTCACCGGTGGATTTTACCCCTCCTTTTCTTTCTAACCTTGCTCAAACACAAAGCCTGTCATCCTGGTGAGTACTTCTCCCAACAACGTGGACTGGCTGCTGGCGTGTCCTTTCTCCGCCACACACGGACACGAGCGTTGTGTTTTGAATCCCGCAAAAAAGCAGCGATTCTAGATTAGCATTGTTTCTGCTAACGGCCGCAGGGTTGCGCTCACATGATTCGCGTGCATGTTATCGATCATTCACATGGACTGTGGCGCAAATAATTCCCTCTAAACGCTACATCCGGTCCGACTCTTGTCGGCTTGACGCTCGAACATGCTTCCATCCCTCCGCACTCCGACGAACGCTGTGAATAATGCATCAATGTGTGGCGGTGGTATCGTGAAACATGACCCAGGACACTCGGGAGATTTCGACTTTCTTCACTGAATATGATGGCCCACGTCTGTCTGTTGGCGACGTCGTCGAGGCTGTGGGGTTTTTAGCCTGACCTCAGGTCCGGTGAAAATAAAAGTCTTGAGTCAAGTCGACAAGACAGTGCATATTTGGGTATGTTTTATATGGAGGGCGATTAACGCCACCTGCCCAAGAATGGAAGTAACGGTTATTGTTTATTTACGGCTTGAAATCCAAATGAAAAAGCAATTGTCAGCTATTCTAAATTGCTGTTATTCTGAATAACAGACAGATCATTTTTTTAAACAGACATTTTCTCTGCGCGCTTTAGATAGCAACAGTTGTCATAAAATCTAACCCCGTAGTGTACTACAACAGTTGAAGCTGCTTAGGATATGAAAGTCATATTCCTGATTCAACACAGTCTGTTTCAAATTCAGCGGATGTTTATCTTGTGGTATGTGATGGAGTACCTCTAACTTTGAACAAGAATTTGAGCAACATGCATCGCACTTTGGTCTTTGGGGGACAAGGACAACGCTAAAAGTGTTGGCAGCTGCATCCATTCAAAACAGGGTTAGATAAAGGCCGTTATTTATTGAGTAGTTGGGCTGCAACTAACAATTATTTTGACTAGTCACCGACTACCTTAAAAATAAGCCGAGGTGACGGCATACGGCGCACACCAGTTGACATGCAGAACTTAAACTGACATCAATGTAAAAAAAAAAAAGTATGTTTAATGTTGTTAACACGTGTATCGCGTAAAATGTAGTTCTGAAATTTCACATTTAAATTTGAATGGCCAAAACGTGGTGTGAATAGTATGTGTCCTTTGATGTGAAATGGTCCCATACTTAAGACGTTTTGAGTCGTCGTGGTCACGCAGCCTCCGCCATTCCTCCTTTTACTGCAGACTCTGCTAAGAGAATGATGACGTCACGGCTTATCAACCAGTCGGCAGCTAATTTAATAGTCCATTATAGTCGTTCAAGCCATATTGGATAGTGAAATAGGGGAGAAAGAAAGTCACCATCAACACACTACTGAACAGTATGTGATCACCAACTTCCTTTGCGTGATCATCATGAAGTATTCACAGTACTTAAAGCACTTTCTAGTTTTCAAGCATATTTTGCAGAGCAAAACGTTTATCTTAATCGCACCATGTGAGTAGTTGCTGCATCGTATGGAACAATAGTGGTGGAGCTAATCATATGTTGCTTTGGGTAGTAACTGCTCTTTGTAGGCTCTTAGCAAAGGAAATACTGATGTGTGGGATGGAGAACAATGGTGAAGGAGGCAACAGTCAACAAATGAACACTCCTTACTTACGATAGTCACGTCGTCTTGGTTTGTGGTGTTGTCAGTCAGTTCTCCAGGTTGCAGATTTATTATTAAGATGATCAAGAAACCACGCGTTCCAACTTATCCTAACACGCTGTTGTTTCTGTTTTAAATCTATGACTGCACTGAACCGAGTCTGACAGATCCTGTACACGTGCTGAAGTGAAACCATAATTGTTTCCAGCCTGAAGCCAAAAACAAGTCTTAAATTCAGATTTGAATAAGCTGCCATGCATTTCACAGATTACACGAGGCCATGGCAAAAAACATTAGAGGATTAAACAATGTATCTGGACTGATTTGTGGCACAGATATCTGCGACTCTGATTTTCGGAAGGGGACAAGTGGGGGGAAGGGGTTTCTCAGGGCTGGGATCAAACCTCCCAACATATCAATCTCTGGAGGTATTTTTGGAGTTGCATATCCGGGCTGGGTTTGGAAATCGGAAGCAAGATTTTTGTTTTTTCTCCGTTCATGTTGTCGTGCCTGTGGTAAATGAGGACGTGATGGGGATGGGCGTGACCAGGGACGGTAGCTGAGGCTTGACGGGAAAACCATGAGATGAAGAAGAGTAACTGAATTCTTCTTGTTGTATTTTAATGATTGATTTTCTTTCTGAATTGTCAGCATCAGCCAGCAGCCAAGTGACATCTGAACCTGCCTTGAAACTGCATCTTAAACATGGTCAAACTCAGATGACACATTCCTATCAAAAGAGCTTGAAGCCATTAGTGCGACTTGTGTGTTCTTTATTTAGTTATGGATCAATGTAATTTTGCTCCTTACAGCATGCTTATTCATTACATTCTGTATGAACTTGAGTGCTTGATTTGATCATAAAATACATAACTCTCCTTTGAATATACTCATGAATTGATGATATGAATTAATATACATCCACTTCCATATTGCATTAAAAAGTAATCTCATGGCTGAAATCACTTTTACATCTGGAGACACTGTTGCATGCTTCACATGGCTCTGTGGCAATAACCGCCCTCCATATAGGAACAGTGATGCAATGCAAGAGAGCAGTTCCTCTGGACGCCGACCCCTTTGCCCTGAAATACTCCGAATCTTTTTGTCATTTAATTGGACAAGCTGCTGAAACAGTTTAGTGTTGTCATGTTTGACTGGAGCCTGAATTCATACCGAAGTAGCCGAAGCTGTCTTGTCTTGGTTTGACGATAGAGAGAGGGAAAAAAAAGAAAAATCGATGAAATCCTTTCATGCCATCATTTGAAGCGTATTGACCTCTATCTTTTTTTTTAGTCCTCACATTTTCTTGGCATTGACTGTATTGCTTTACTGGTATGCATGCTTGTAGGTGATTCATAACCCGGTAGTCAAATAGCTCTGGTTTTCTCATTTGAAATCTTCAGTTTACTGGCCTACTTTGCTCTATATAAAGCTAGATTTAATTAATGATAGACACTGTTGACTATCCCTATATCCCTCCAGAATAATGTAAAGCAGGAAAGTATTATTATAATTTTATAGGAATTTACATCAAATGCTAAGCAGGTCATCGCACATGAGGAAATGGTTGAATGTGAAATCGCAAAGGCATTTATCCTTTATCAAAATCCATCCTGGGTATGCACCAAAAGATTATGGATTTTTCTTTGGCACCCGCTTCACTCCTCCACATTTCAGAAACATTTGCTCACTAGGTTTTTAACTCCTTTAGCAAAGCATTTAGAAGAAGCCAGAATAAATCAGAGCACATATTCCATTAGACCAGTGATTGATTTCCTCAGTCGGCAGTGGCATCTGAAATAGTTCCAATGGTAACCATTGCCACCGCTGCCGACCAGGTATGTTGCCTTTTTGCTATCTAAATTGCTGTGATCAGGCCTGAATCGCAGAAACTTAAAAAAAAAAAGAAAAAAGAATGAAACCTTGGAAGCAGATAGCTTGGTGGCTAGTGCTCAAACCGGACTCCACGATCCTCAACCAAAGTTGCCAAAACCACCAACAAACAGTCTTGAAGATGAGTCGAATAAATGCGTTTGATTTTAGTGTCAGACATTCTGGGAACTCAAAAAGCAGACACAGTATATTTTGAACTGGTTATGGTTATTTTCAAGTACCACGGCGGACTCTGGTCAGGGAGGGTCAGACATTCTCCATCATTATTAAATGTACTGTAATATATAATCCCCCAACACAAGTGTAACCACCAAGGTTATTGCTGCACTCGGAAAACCATGTACGAGAAAGTCATTTTATTGCTGTATTTATTGTCCTGTAGTTCTCTCGCTTTCTTGACAAATCCATTCGGATGGTAGCGCTGTACCACAAAATCAAAACATCCATTCCTTGCTACATTACCAACAGTTCCTGATATTATCATTGAAATCCAAACAAAGCAGTTTGAGTCATTTTGGAACCAGACTGACTGATAAACATGGCAAATAGCTCCATGGTTGCGTCTCGTAGGGGTTTGTCGTGACCATTTGCTTACTGCAAATATCAAATCTTTTGGCTGCAAGAAACAGGAGCGAAGGTCAATGTGTTTGTGAGCTGGAAAGTTTAGCGCCACTGGATACAAAGCAACATTAGCTAATTTTATACATTGAAGGAGCACATTTCTGTTTTTCTTCTAGAGACGGATCAATGCCAGTTTTTCCACATCTGATACTAATAATGATACTGCAGGTTTGAAGATCTGTCGATTCCAATCTGATACTTTCTGTTTGGATTTCAAAATCAGAAAACTTTATTAATCCCAAAGAAAATAATTTCCGAACATGCTCTGTACTCAACATATGACAATAAAATAATAAAAATAAAACAATGTTTTTATAATAAAATAATTATAAAATCTATACAGCTTGTATGATGCAGCACCATCAAAACAAAAAGACATTAAGGCACGTCACACAATGTGAAATTGAGGATATATGGATCCGGTCAGATGGACCAGGTCATTTAGGCCTGGATTCGACCCGATAAACTATTTTGTTGGTGAAAGTAATCAGAAAAGAAATTCAGTCGTATGTGATGGGTTTTGTGTTTTGACTTCACTTCTCTTTGTACAATGCTGATTCAATATTAATATACTACAAAGTCAGATACTAGCAGGATAAAAGAGCATCTGTGCTAATCGGAGACGCTTCATCTTCCACCTCTGTCATCTTTGAATCCAGAAGTCTGCAGCAGAACTGAGTTGAGGAGTCGTGATAATGATCTTGTTAAAAAATATTTCATTTGAAGAGACATTTTTGACAGCGTAACGACGGTATGGAAAAAATAAACAGACCTAAATATCTTCACTGTCTTCTAACACGGTCCAGTGAAAGTCCTAACCCCTCCTCTATGCTAAACCTTCTCTGCCAGTAATCCTCTTCAGACATAGTTATACACAACATCACATAATTGTTGACATTTCCATTCAAACAAGCTCTCAATAGGCTTGCTGGTCAAGTGCTTGTCTTAAATATCTAATGTGTGCGACTGCCTCAGTAGAGCCCTGTGGGTCTTTCGTGCAAAACCACTGACCTTTCCAGGGTGAAATCTTCATTTCATCCAATACAAGAAGGGATTGGCCCCAATTCCTGCGACGCTGCCCTGTTCAGAATAACTGCAAGGTTGAATAAGTATGTGATGCAATATTGAATCATTACGGTGAAAGGGTAGCAATGAAAAAAAAAAAGACGTTAAATTAGTTTCACTTAAACTTGGTATTTGATGGAGCTTAATAGTGGAAAAATTTAATTGCCTTGTCATAGTTTAAAAAGCAGTGCATTGGTCAGACACTGAGGACTTCAGGGGCAAAAGTTTCATTAAATCATAACTATCGGAACATTTATGTGAAAGTTTTTCATTACTGTAGGGTCCGGATCAAACTGGTGAAATCACATGTGCTGTTTTCGCCCATGTGGCCACAGCTCCACCAACAGAGCTGATCTCCTGGAGGACCAGAGATGAGAAGCAGCAGCTGAGACCGTGGTGTCAGAACCCTGCTTTCTAAACTAGTTTAGAAGTGATCCTCATATATATTGTTTTTTTTGCGATGTTTTGGGCAACCATCAGAAAATTGAATTACTGTAATAGTCAACTTTAAAACTGTCTATTGTGGCAAAAATATGTTATCTCCCCCCCATCCTTGAGGTTTGCCTCCAGCCTTAGTCTTTAAAATGTAAAAAAAAAAATCAAACTAAAATATCAAATAAAATAACAAGGCTGTGTGCTTTTTGATGACCAAATGGTATGTTAGACAATGCAAAAAGATCTGAATGAAATGTAACAATATGGCGCAAACTGCGTGTTAAGTGTCTGATGCTGTAGGTCAGAATAACCCCTGGAATACTTGTGTATCACTCTCGCAAACTATGACAGAGAAGCCACAGTGATCTGTCAAGCTTGCACCCTGTTGATCGTTGTTGCGTCGTATCGTAAACTGCGTTCTGTCAGCTTTACTTTGGGCAAAAAATCGTGCAAACAGAGTGAGCAGCTACATGGGAGAATGAAGATGCTGCGGATTGTTGCTACACAACTGAATTTAAATCCTTGTTTTCCGTTGACTCACTGTTGCGGATGTTTCTCAACTCATCTTTGATGTTTTGAAGAACATATTTTTATCTTGTTATCACCGTCTACACGCTGCTCATTATAAAAGAGGTGCTGAACATTTGTGTTAATATTTCCAAAAAGATCGACATCTTGTTGTTGCGGAAGCCGCCTTAGCTATATACCACTGGGGGAAAGCCTGCTGTCTCGCCTCTCAGGATGTTACGCCCTTCTGCTTTTTGTACTGTGCCTGGTTTGTATAAACTACACAAGGTTATTGGAGTTCAAACAAATGGAAAGGTGCACATTGGACTGCAAAATATACAATATCCAAATATTACCATTGTGACAGCATGAAGACAAAGGTTTGTTGATTCTAATGTGTTATGTTTTATTTCTTATTAGGTTAATGTTCAACCAGTTCATTGTGATGGTTGTAGCTCTTTACTGAATATAGTTTAAGTTCCAAAAAGCCAAACAAATTTGGCCAGATCTATTAAAAACACTTGTCCTTTACGGGGGTGGGGGGGATTTAAGGGGGATGCTTTTACACTTTTCTCCCTGTTCATCATGACACTTGTGATTAATGTCCAGCCATTAAGGCGCAGTCACCAAAGGACATCTACAGTTGTACTCAAGGACTTGGCTGAATCGATAAATGTCTTTTGTCCTTCACTTGCCACATCCTCTTCCCCCTTAAACAATCTCACCCTGATGTAATATTCTGTCGGCTTTACTTATAGCTCAGCCGTCAGTCAGAGTTGCCTGGGCGAGGGTGGAAACAATGGAAGCTTCAGGCGGTCTTTTCCTGTTGTGTTATTTTTTGGATCAACAGAGCTTGTGTTTAGTTTCTGCTGGTTATTGTTTTGTAGGTTGAGCTTAAGATTGACTTTCCTGGGAGAAAAGGAGGAAACGCAAATTTAAAACTAGGCTATCCCATCCAAGAGCGCTCATTTTCCCTGTGGTGAATTATGGCGACAATCACGGGAGATATGGGTTTGGGCCGCATGTGTTTTATCAAACGCACCGTGTAGTGTGTAATAAATAATGTTGAATAAGGATGTTGGGTTTGATGAATTGGTTCTTTCCCCTATCCCTGAATTAATAGCCTGAACTTAGGAATTTTCTCTGCTTTTCTTTTGGACCAGTGTCGCTCCAGTTATTAGTCAGCCGGGGCTATTTAGGTAATTAATTTGTTAATGGGATGATTAGCCAAGTGATTATTATGATGCGTTTCTTCTGAGGAGGAAAACAAAACCACTTGAATACCCTTTCAGAAAGAAAATCAATTGGAGTGCAGGAATAAAAAACGTGACTGAAGGTCGGATGATGGCTGTCAAACTCCAACTGTTTCGTCTGATGGCTGAAAATATTTCATATTTGTCGTAGAGTTAATTACAGGCGATGTTTTAACAAGAAATCTGGAAGCAAACAGAAGCCAGTCTGATACTCACTTCTCGGTGTTTGGAGTCAACATGTCGTATTACGTTTTCCACTTTTGCCACCAACACTGACCCCTAACACCAGGGACACCATTTCTTCCCTCCATGATGCACAAATATAGACACGGCTTTCATGAAACCGCCTCATGTTTTTCCTCTTCATGGAACTTTTGGGATCTTTTGTTGAGAAGTAGTCTTTAGTCTGTGTGTGTTTCATGTACAATTTAATAAAGTCAGTCACACATATTTCATGCTTTCGTGGGCCATTTGAAGTGCCATGGTGGGCTGGATTTGCCCTCCAGGCCTTTAGTTTGACACGTGCTCCAAAGTATTTGTGATGAACCAAATGACTACTGTTTCACACCGGTGCGCCGTTGATGACATTACGTGTCATTTAGCACTGACACACTGGTTTACAAAGCCATCTAGCAAAATGCATTAACCATCGGGGTTGCCCTCAGTGCTTTCTAGTTAATGGGACCCACCCCTGAAAAAACGTCCAACAGAGAAGAAAAAACCTTACAGTCAAACTCAAGAATATGCCTGTAAGTCAAGCCTTTTGTATATCATATGGATAGCGCCACCTGAGAATCACAACAATGGTCAGTCAGGTTTCATGAAACAGTGTCCTCATTTTCAGAGGTCACTAGATGGCACTGTTGATGTTCAGTATCGCTCCACAGAGCTTGTAAATACACCAATGTAACTTAGTGGTTGTACCATGGTGTAGAAAGTGGTCATAATATCGACTTGGTCAACACATTCATTGGTCAAACTAATTTATTAAAAACACTTGTCCAGTGTGAGCAGCGAATCAAGTGTTGCTACCCAATTGAATTGAAGTCCTTTTTTTCCATTGACTTACTGTTGCGTTTCTCAACTCATCTTTGATGTTTTGAAGAACATATTTCTATGCTGTTATCTCCGTCTGCACGCTGCTCATTATGCGTTAATATTTCCAAAAAGATCGACATCTTGTTGTTGCGGAAGCCGTCTTAGCTATGTAGCCCTGGGGAAAAGCCTGCTGTCTCGCCTCTCAGGATGTTACGCCCTTCTGCTTTTTATACTGTGCTGCTTTTTGTACTGAGCAGCTACATGGGCGAATCAAGATGCTGCGGATTGTTGCTAACCAACACATCACCAAGACTTACCGCTGCAGGAAACCCTGACCATCAGTGAGGGTCAAACCAAGATATCGTAGGTAGATTGCGAAACACGAAAAAAATAGGACTGGAACTATATATCCTCTGTCTTTCACAATAAACGCTTTTTTTTAAATTTCAGTACATCAATTCCTGATGCACCGCTGAGGCACTATCACCCTGATTAAGCTAAAGTGCACAGACTCCATTTAAATCTGATCATTCTGGAATAATCATGGTAACTATAATAAATTATTAAAGCTCGAATTAGTTATCTGAATAATGAAGTCCAACCTCTCCTTTTGATATGCACAAATATCCTGTATTGATATTTTAGTTCGGCTCAATAGTTTTTAATTTTTTTAATATATAAATTAATATAATGTCAATATAATATTAAAAATCATACTTGGCTATGTTTGAGTGTTTGAGTTGTATTCAGGTTTTCGACTGCTCTTCCCCTTCAGCTCCTTGTAATAGACAGTGTGAAAAAGTGAAAAAAGAATTCGAGCACTGAAAGTGATGAGATAAGACTGGCATCTGGGGCACTCAAAGGATGGCTAATACAACAAGAGCTGTGAAAAGAGGGCGCCTGGGTTCATTTCGGATTTTACTAGGTGGAAGTGTAGGATATATTGTGTAAAAATATAAGAAACCACATTGGCCTTCTTTATTTAAAAGGACCTAGTCTATGCAGTTGTGCAGCCTGTTTCGCCCATGGAAAACATTTTCACAACCTGGTCTGGACACTGCAAAAACGTCCTTTTGTAAACTTATGTTAGCAGTTGTTTAAAGTTAAAGAACTCATGTCCATTTTCTTCCTGTGAACAGCGGCAATAACACGCTTTTTCATGCCGCACCAACTGTTCAAATGCGAGTGTCGCGACTAGCAAGCTGTGGATAACTGTGAGATTTTGCTGAAAAATATATATGGCACCCACGAATGCTTGAGTATCTGTGAACTTCGGTTTAATTCAGCAAATTTTCAGGGGAGAAACGCAGTGGAACAGCACGATGGCACTACGATTAGAACACTCCAAAGGCAAGAATGATCTGAATTTTTTTGAATCTGAAAAAAAGGACACCGAGTTTCTCATATTTTTCAGTTTAGATGCCTCCCTGGCTAAAAGATTCTCTAACAGCTCTGTATAGAAATTCTTCAACCTTCAGTGTGCAATGAAATTTGTTTGAAATTTATCTGACATCTTGCGTGTCTTCAATGAATATGAAGCATATTTTCTGTTTAATAAGAATGCAGGATGTAAATCGTTGTGGTGAATAGTGATAGGGAATCGACTCATGAGACCACTGAAGATGCACAACTCCAGGCACTGCACCTTTAAAAGTGTGGCCAGCCTGGTCTTACATCATGGCATTTTAGAGATTACTATTAAAAATCAATACAGCTGTGTCGATACAAAGCCAGGCAACCAAATGTGAGGGCGAGGCACTAAACCACTAAAGTGCTGCACAGATTTAAATCAGCAGTTGTAATAATTTGATGCCAGTACCTCTCAAGGAGCTTACAGGCAGAGGGATTGCTGACGTTGCATTTTTGCCGAGTAACATGAGGTAAAAAAAACAACAACCCTATCGATCCTGTTGACACGTTCCCTTTGGGGGAATGCAAATGTTTCCTGTCCTCAACACAAACACCCTCCCGGTAGCAAACCCTAATTAACTGGAGATATAAATGCTGTGGCCTTTTTCCATGACGTTTTCATATTTCAGCATGACTTTCTTTCACACTTGCGCCACACTGGCACATCTCCGATTCACCGGAAAGCACCAGATGTGTGGCCACTTCAACCCCAACGCATCTAATAATGTAGTGTTTGCTTTTCTGGAGTGCATGTGTTTTTGATATTCCCCCACAAAGAGCTGCGCTGTCTCAGTGTTTATTACCGCGAGGGACACCTGTCTCTAGGTAACCGCTCGACCCATCATCAGTAGCAACAGCCTGAGACCTGAAGGACCTGACAACGGCACTACCTGAACCACCACATGGGCTCTCAAGACAATCACGTTATACTGCACTGCTGAGATTGATTGATCCATTAAAGTCCTCCTGACAGATTTGGGGCGCCACATGAAGCACTGTGCTGCCTCGATTAAACAAACACAGTTAAGCATAGCAGCGTTGGCGTGATGAAGTTAAGTTTATGAAGATTTTTCCATAAATATCAGGCTGCTTTTGCATGATAAAAAAAAGCTGTGAATGTTGTCCTTATAAAGACTTTTTGTTTAATGTATACTTCTGTGATTCATTCAGTGTTCAGTGAATCATATCGGTCCAAGCAAAGATACCGCTCAATATAGAAGTAAAGATAAATAATACAATAAAAAAAGGCTAGTCAGTATTAAGTTGCACTCCTGCTTGTGGTTTTATTTATCATTTCCAAAGGCAGCTGTCATGTATTGATTAGAGCCTGACATCAAACAGCATTTAAAGGGGAAGGGGGAGGTCTGACGGCCTGTTTCGCCCCGGGCCGGCATCAAGAGCATGTTTGATGGTGATACATGTCCGTTCCTGGAGCTGTGTCGCCGCTAATGTGGAGTCATTTTATGGCTTTTCTCCCCTCGGTCAGACATGTTTAATCCAGACGTTGCGAGGGATTTCTGGAGGATTTATTGAGTTGAATGCAAATGTACTTAAGAGCAAAGTAAGTGTGGTCAGGCAGTATTATCGTCTTTGTGTATTTCCAGATTGATTTTCTTGACTAATTGACCGCTTCTTGGATTACACACCATTTGTTTTTGTCGAAGGCTTTGTCCAGCAATTTCATTAGTGCTTGTGCTGCTCTAGGGTTGCAGTTTCTGGGTTGTTCTTCCCGATATTGGCTTGGAGGTTGTTGACAAAGGTGAACTGTATAACCTTTAGTCTAGTTGTTGTTGTGGATTTAAGTTGATGTTAAGGTCAAAATGATGCCGGAGGCCTCACAGGGCTCATGCACTCAAGAACTTTTACTGCGACGTGTTCCAATTAGGCTGTGCAGACTTGGACCTTTTCTTAAAGGTCCCCATTCATATCATTTCAGGGGCTTTTAAATCGATATTGGCTCCCAGTGGAGCACTATCCTAAGTTTCTCTGCTCAAAAAAATCCTCCATAAATCCTGAAATATGTGCAGGAGAAATTTATCGTTTCGTTCCCTACGGTTCTTTCACGTTAATCTGATACCATGTGGTAAAAAAAAACGCATGCATGTTTTTAAATCATATCTCACGTGGATACGGTAAAATAACATCCCACTGTCCTCCAAAATATTTGAAGCTTAGCAGCGTCTTCCTACAGTATTTCTAGCTAACTATAATCAACTTATCTTGAGGTTGGTGCTTTACATTGAACGCACAAACAGCAAAGCATATTCACAAGTGCAGGCAAACACGTTATTTACATTCATCAAACACTTAAAACAATTCATATGCTGTGTAGCGAATGTTCTCACTTGCACTTAAGTGTGAATACACTGCACTGTTTGTTACTGTTCAATACTCATCTTGTTGTAAATAGTTTTAAAAAAAAAACCATTGTGATGTCACTGGAAAAACAATGCACCGTGAACAAACCTCTGAATGTTTTGTTTACATTGTTGTGTATTATTTTATCCCAGACATCAACAGTGAGGTGCAACTGATGCCGTTTTCTGTCTGTAAATGTTAAAAGTAAACGCATCAGATGTTGTCGGTCATCAGCGTTGGAAGCCCCGCCTCGAGAAAATTTCGTAATTCACAGACGATTCACCACAGTCATGTTGTTTGTCATCCTGTTCATGGCTGACTTGTCGACTAATTGTTGAAATAGTCTGTGGTTGCAGCCCTTGTTTTGCTGTGCATTTTAATGGGAGTCTTGTGGTCTTATTTGAAACCTCATCTTTCTCTTGTCCGTCCTTCAAACATCTACTTGAAGACAGTGTTGATGGCCAATGGAAACATTTGCAAAGGAAGCATCTCTGTCTCCCAACGAGATGTTTAAGATGTTCTTGAACATTTTTTAAATTAGTTGCTATGGGATACCGTTCAACCATCCGCTCTGTTGGAAGCCGTTCTGTGGAAGCTTTTTTTTTTTTTTTTTTGCTGGTCGGTGATGGTTCAGTGATACACAGCATTACATCAAAGCACCAGACTTTTTGTGGGTTTATGTAAGGATGAAGCGGACCAATTCGAAGTGTACATTGACTACATTGCGGCAACTATCTAAACCTCTCTCTGTCATGGCTCAATGTTTTTGTCTCTCAGGATCAGTCCAAGCCCCCTGTGAAGAAAACCCATTTCAGCATCACGTGTGCTCCTCGGTCTTGTTCTCTCGGTCACTACCCAAAGCCCCAGACCGTAGGTTAGAGTGGCAACATAGATCAACTGGTGAAAAGGGGGCTTTGCATTTTGGGCTCAGCTCTTTCTTCACCACAACAGACTGATTCAGTGTGCTCATTACTGCACACTACACTGATGTGTCTCTCCTAAGCTACATCCCTCATTTACTGGTGAAGAAGACAAAGAGATCTTTGAACTCCTCCCCTTGGGGCAGTAGCTTATTACTAACCTGAAGTCGATCATGTGGTATTATAGTGAATACTAAAGATTGTGTGTTATACTACACATAACTGCAATGAGTGACTAGTATTCATTAAATACATTTAATAGGGCTTTTATTGACATGAGAGCACTTCTTCTCTCTGCTTGTTTGACACGACTTCAACTAATGTGATATTTTATCTGTGGAAAGAAAAGGCTGCGGCTGACCTGGCAGAAAGGTCACCAGCTCGGAATTTGTTTTATCTTCCTCATTGTTTTCATTGCAGTGGCGCGCTCAAGTAGCGCTTCAGCTACTTAATGGACCTAATTCTCAGTAACAGTGTTGTCCTTGAGTAACAGCAGACGGCGCACAGATACAAGTTCAATTTACTGAGCAAGTTCGCTGTCTTTAAAGATGAGGTGTCATCTGTCGACGCGGTCTGTTTGGGAGTGAAGTGGCTGCGGTCAAAAGTCTTCCCTTCCTCTGCAGAACTTCATGTTCGATTAAGAAACGATTCAATTTGAGTCACACAATTGAACAATACTTCTTTTTAAGTTTTTGTTTCATTCTTTTTTTCTATTCAAGACTTTTTCAATGCGAGGAAGAATTGATCCGCCAGAGACTCAAGTAGATCTTATTGCCCCCTCAACCCCTCAGGTAGTTGTTTAAGCACAGTTCAGGGTTTGTGTTGGGGAGGTTGTGAGCAGACTCTTCTATTACTCCACAAACCTGCAGGAAATCTGTGGCCCATTTGGATTCAACTGTAATGAGACAGATTTTTAAACATTCCAAAAAGAAATTTGGGAAATGGACTTCTGAACCAGCTCTGGAAAATGAGCAGTAAGGCATCATTGCCCTCATCTAATTCATTTTGCTCTATTGTTGATGCTCTCTAATGAAATCCAAACATAATTGTTTTCACAACCAAAGATAGCCAAGACCGTACACACACTGATGCCAGCGCAGGTTGCTGTTGAGCCTGTTGTATATCGACGCCTGCCTCTTTGCTAATTCTAAATTTGTTTTGGGGCTTTTGGCACTTTGTATTAATCATTTGTTAACAATTGTCTCTCTAAATAGCAAGTTAGCAGTGAGTGGAAGGTTTACAAACATTCATTTTATCAATTTAAATTGGACTTAGATGCAGTTTGGTGCCGAATACATGACACTATATATATAAACATATTACCTTGGTGTTTGGCAAAATGTGTGCTTCAAAACCAGGCGCATGAAGGGAAAGCAGAATGTAATTTCACCAATTGAAAAATATTATTTGTCGGAAAACAGTAATAGAATTGTATATTGTATATCCTTTTTCTTGTGTTACATGAGCTTCATATTTGTGGCCCATGAGTGTTCGGTCCTCTTGGCGGAAACTGCTTGTTTGCTTTGAGCTGTGTAAACCTAAATGTCTTTGTTGGGATTTGTGTTATTGCTTTGTTATTCCGCAGAATGACATCTAACCCAGAGGCGTGCCCCTCTGTGTGTATTACTGCTGTCTGAACATTCTCATGTTCTTGAGATTGTACGTCACGCGGGTAAAAGGAGAAACACAGGCACTTTCCAACACAGACTCACCGTTTCATGCTCCTAAGATCCACACGATGACAATGAAAAAACAGCAAATACGATTAAAGATGGTTAAACAGGCTACACTACATTATACTATATATATATATATATATATATATGCACACACGTCATGTGTAGCACTGAATTCTGCGTCCCTGCACAGTTTGCTTCCATCTAGTCTGTTAAAACACATTGTTATGCTGCGGCTCAGTTTCCCACATATGGAGTTCACCATTATGAAATGCTGACTCTTGACTATTGGAGCTTAATGTGGCTGCGTCTGCGGTAGAGATCCCCTTTTGCATTGCAGGAAATATTTGGCAGTGAGTGAATGATACCAGCAGTGACTGCAGCAAGCAGCACAATGGCCATTCTTTAATTCGGCACAGTTTATCCGTAGGGGTCTGGGTTCCTCCTGAACATTTGTTATCTGAATCATTAATAAGAAAAAATGCCCTCTGCCCCTCATTAAACAGTTTGGTGATAGAATTTTGCTTGCTTGGTTAGTGCAGCTGATGCAGTGAAGTGGAATTTCTCAGTGTATTGTTGCCTTTACCGACACTATTGAGGTGGATACAGGACCCCGTGATAATATTTGGTGGCTTTTCACAAATGCTCTCAGTTGGCTGTCCCATAAATGAGAAGATATATTGGTGTCTATATTTTTAGTAGAGACACTAACATATCTTCTCATCTTTTTATGAAAACCTTTTGGGTTGTCAGTTAACAGTCAAACAGGTAAAAAGTGCAAGTGCACTCCAACCACAGAGTGTTTGATAGTATCAAATCGTGAAAGATGGAAGCGACAAAATATGTGTCCAAAAAGACTGAATGAATGACGGTGAATCAGCACACTTTTCATTATTTTCTTTTTTTCTACACACGTCGGGTGGGTGGTTGGCACTAGCAACAGTTGAGTGAAGTCCTCCTTAACAGCCTTCCTTAAGGGCAGCTGTCCTCCTCAACTGGACACAAGCTAGCACTCTCATTAGTCGACAACAAAACTCTACGTCTGGGGACAAAATTTCATCTCAAATCAGACTTTTCCGTTGTAGCTTGTGTCCATGCCGCTACATTTCAGACCTGCACCACGCTCAAGTCCATTTTTTTTAAAGTATCCTCAGATATCTGACTAATTTAAGCGCATAATAATTGAAAACAAATAGTTTTAATAATCAGATTTCAGCAATTCGCAGGCTTTTTTTATGTTACTGTTGTACTTTTATTAACTACGCCAAAGACATTTCATGATCATTAAACTTGCAATTTTGATGTAATTTTCAAGGTGTGTCACTCCTACTTTGTGTTGAGCTTGTGAGTGAAGAAGCTACTGAAGCAAAAATATAACTGTATGCGTGTAAATCGGTGGCTTGTTGAAGCCAGATACTTTGTATTTCATGTTTATTATGTTACATTATAACAGTCACTGAGTGCATTCACTCCAGAGTTATTTCAAATTTCAGTCTGATCATTTATATTGGCCAATTTCAGGTGGAAATAATTCATTTCATCTTGAGAGTATTGCTTTTAACTGGAGCTTTTTTTTTAGCTGTTGCAATAGTTGCTTTAAGCTCGCCGCTATCTCAGCACTTTATATCCATTACTGAAGGTAATTAGTCTCTTGTTCGGCAGCTCAGTGGAGGGCGGGTTAGTACAGCGGCCTCACAGTAAGAAGGTTGGCGGTTTGTGTTCAGCTTCAGGCAGATCTTGGAGTGAGCCTGCATCGTTTCAGTGTGGGGTTTGCATGTTCTCTATGTGCCTGGTTTCTTGCCGTAGTCCAAACCATAGTGAGGTTAATTGATGACTTAGGAAGGAAGGCGCGAGTGGTTGTCTGTCTATATGCGCCCTGTGATGGAGTGACTACCGTGTTAACGGACCGAGCCGGAGATGATGAATGAGTGTGTTAAAACGCACAGTGACTGTAATAACAACCTGCTTCATCTTCAACGTCCTTTCGTGCTGTTAAAGACCAAAAGCATGTCGCATTTCTCGGTTCAAGGTTGACTCTATTGTGTCCTTTCTGTTATTTATGAAACAAGAGGTTGGATAAATTAATTATTGAGCGCCAGTCTTTTGTCTTTTTGTGTTTGGAGTGCCAAACTAGTGTTGAATGTTGCAAATGTTTGAGCTGGACGGGACTTGATTCATCTGTTAAGTTTCCTTTGAAGAGGACATTGTAATCCTCAGTGACTTAAGAGGCTAATGTTTCACTTCGAAAATGTTTGCTTGATATTTCAGGTTTCTGTTAACAGATTGATTTTCTTACACTATAGCGTGCCAAATGAATACAGAACCGCTGCAGCGACTGAAGAAAATCGACTCAGCTGGACGAAAGTGTCCATAATGATCCATGAACATCCACTTCTGTTGTTTAAAGCCATTGTGTCTTACAATGGTCGGATGAATTTTGTTGTTGAAATCCTGTTGCTGGGTAGGTGAGAGGAGGAAATCGGGAAGCCAAGCCTCGAATGGCCAATTCAAGCTAAACGCTCCTGCGTTTATTGTTAGCTTGTTTCGCTTTAAGGGCTCTCGTGGGCTCTTGCCTTCTTGTTGAGTGTGATATAGTGACACAAATAGCTGAGCCTAATGGCGGCATTGATGATTTAACTGACCTCAGGGCTTTGAAAAAAAATGCAGGAGTAGATTTTAAGCCTTCAGTGTTTTGTTTTATAACAGTTTCAAGTATGCTCCAATTAATTTAGCCAGAGTTGGGAATCTTCAGGCGGAGCTGTTCATAAATGTCACTTGAATTGCCTTCATGTAATGTATAAGGAAGTGCAGCCTGTCCTGGCTTCAGGCACCCAGGCGACTGTGTTGCTGTGTCTGTAATCCTTTGCCCGGAGGGGACGTCTGACAGGGAAGAGTGTAAACTGTTGACATGGTGCTGTTTCCTATGTTCTCTGATCAAAGATGATGCAGCCCTGAGTTTTCACAACATTTCCTTCAATGCACCCGGCTACTGAGATGCTATATCACTCTGTCTGACACACGCGTTGGGAATTGAAATGCCTCATTGCAGCGAGACTCCAGCCTTGTGGCCTCTGTGACCACTGGTGGTGACTCAATTATAACATTTGTTGTGTGCTGCCTTAAAGTTCTCTTAATCTCCTACAAGTGTGATGCAATTGTTGCTAAGCACTTGGCTTTTTGTGTACGCTTGCAGGGTTTGTTTGTGTTCCTGTGTGTGCCATCTCCATCTTGGAGTCTTTAGGGGTTTAGGGACGATCTAACGGTCCCAGCGCACCAGAGGATGAGCACAGTTTTAATGTCTTGAACTGAATAAGCAATTGGAAAGTTATTTCTGTTGTATTTTATTCATTCATTTTCTAATCAATGACTCGCCTTTGGATCTGACTCTTTTTCCGTGTACACTTTTCTGATCCCCGTCTCTTCTTTCTTCACAGTTGCATCAGGTGGAGACCTGCAGCATGTTGCTCCCAGGCTTCCTGAGAACATAGCGAGGGAGAGGAGAGCAGCTCTTGACCCCTATTGGTCATATTCAGGTAGGATCTATGTCTGGTCAATGTGTTTTCTTTGGTCAAACAAAATAATGCTCACCCCCCCCCAAGCTGCGTACAAAAGTGAATTAGCCAAGATGTTTGAGAGGACGTCCAGTTAATAAAGGAAGCTACCCAAAGAGCCCAGAGGGCGATGGAGAATGCAGATGATTAGCCTTACAGGATGAGTAACAGTCACAGCATGAAAGATGTTGGAGTAAAATGTGGGCATAATTGGAGAGAAAATCTCCACTTAGAGGTAATGAGTACACCAGTCCCGCCCCCCGTACTCCCTGCCTGCCTGCCTGTCCTCGCTGTGTGGGCGAGGGAGTGTGCAGACGAGAGAGCTAGAGGTAGACGTGTTGTCCAGTGGGATCCAGGTTTCAGTCAGCCTGTAGGTCTAGATTCTCCTGGGGTGCAAAACCAACCATGAAACTGACTGGCAGTTCCATAGGCCACCAGTGACAAGGTGTTGGACATCTGTAGGGCGACGAGCGCAGAGTAGAGCGGCGGGGTTGCAGTGCAGCTGTGAAGAAGGGCCCTCCTGAAGCAAACACAAAATGCGAAACAGCAACGTAAAACGAAGTAAATAATATTCCTCGCACTCGCGCTTAAGACTCCTCTGTCTTTGTCTGCAGAATATTTGTCTGGAAAAGATAGTGTTGAATTCGCTTCCTCAAACACGTGACTTATTTTTAAAACAATTTGCGGCACGGCTGGTGGGCGACAGACAACTCGCCGAGTTGGAAACAACAAACCAAACAACAAAGATTTAGTCAACGATTGCATGACTCAATATCAACAATATAGAGAAAACTATTCCGCTTGATTCAAAGGGTGACACGCACGTAGTTAGCTTATTCATTAGCACCGTGCTCTTCGTCCAGGCACGGATCATCAATCTGTTCATGTGCGAGTGGCTTCGGTTCTAACAAGGACGTATGTTCTTTTTTGGGCGCTGATTTATATTCAAGCTGTACAAATATTCACACCTGAGACCTCATTGCAAATCTGGCCATCCTTTGGGAAAAAGGGGGTTGTGCGCTTTGATAAAAGTACCTGACTGCTTGAGCCCGAGAGTCTCGGTACAATTGTCTAGAATGGTTCTAAAAACAGCGCCTTGGAAATAACTTGATTTTATTGACCTTTTGAGGACATCGTGCAAACCACCACTCTAAGGTTCTACTTTAACTTGAAGAAAATACTGTTTGTACTCTAGCACAGTTTGGGCAGAAATAAGGAATGATAACAATCCTACTAAGTCAAGTTTGTGTGACGTTTTTATTTAGTTTGTTATACATAGTTTAGAATATCAAGCATTGAACTGTATTGTTAGAGTAGTTAGACCCTTTTCCCTGCCACCCTTGATTTGTATAGGTGGACTTGAGACCTTATTATTGTCTGGTAAGTGCCATTTAGAAAGGTTTTGTGCTTTATATTGAGTATTATACACCTGGAAGTGTTACAAAAAATGTGTTAAGAGTCTCATTATAGAAGTTGCTGACTGAAAAAAACAAAAAGGAAATGTGTGTAGATTAGACTGTCATGTTGCATAATTCCATTAACACAGCCAATTCTGACAGCAGTATTGACTGAAGGGGTGAAAGAAATAATAAAAAGTGTTCTGTTGGAGTGGCAATGTTTTAATTCACATCAGACTTATATAAAATTTTGTGTCAGCTTCGTCAGACGAGACAAAATATATTTGCCTGCAGCCCTTTTTCCCATGACGAAGACGAGACAATGACAAGACTTTTGTTTTATAAACTCTTTATAAACTATAACCCTGAGGGATTGTGCATTATAGTTGACAAATAAAAACAAGACCAAAATGTTTTACAAAAGATTTAAAAAATAAACCAAAATTCCCTCCTAGTTTTCGTTGACAACACAAGAAGAAGCAACACGTTTATGCTGGCAGAAGCACCCTTTAGGTACGTGTCATCTTGCTTCCCACTTGTAGGTTCGAACAAAGCTGCATGTGCAGGTGGATTACCATGAACGCTGGAACATTGAGGGCTGCAGTAGATCTGCCATTTCAGGGTTTCCGCGACATGTAGACCATGTTGGCACAGCGGCACTGCTCATATGAGAGCTGCCATGTGTTTGAAATAGTTATCCTTTCATTTATGGTGAAATGTCACTTGATAAAATGTGTTAAAACAAAGCGGACACATTGAAACAAGTGGAAAACTTGAAGTGTGAATGCCTCATGAAGGTGCACATGACAGGAATGCAGCCATTGCTCGTGAACTATCGTCAGCAAATGAAGAGACCGACAAGGTGAGGACGGCTGCAGATAGGAGCGTAATTTATTTCTCATGATTAAAAAGGACTGTTATCATTGCTACCAATCAATGGATGTCAGAACTTGGCTTCGCTTCTTGATTGGCAACTTTGCATTTCGGTTTTATTTATTTATTTTAGGACGGTTCAAAAAATCCTGTCGGAAACTCTGCATTTTATGTTAGTACTTTCTATAAATCTGTTGATCCTCAATTGCAAAAGTGTAGCTCTAAAGTTTATATCATTTCACATAATTTCTTATTTCATTTTTCTGGTGTCCCCAATAAATATAAAACATGAACAAGTGTATTGTTAATAAATGCAAGTTGAGTCAACAATCTAAAAACTAATGGCAAAGTTGCATTAAGAATTCGTTTATTAATTCAAGATGCTTATTATTCCAGATTTTCCAGATTTCATTTAGCCGTGGAACATCAGTCAACTGGAAAATGTCTGGCATGAAAATAGTGATAAGAACTTGAGTTTTTGTTTGACTAAAACTAGACTAAATTGTTGTGACTTTTAGTCGACTAAAAGATTACTAACAAAAACGATATGTGAATGACTTAATATGACTAAGAGTAAGAATTCACTTTGGCACAAGACTAAGTCTAATTGAAAAATGGGCAACAAAATTAAACTGATGTCACCAAGACTCTGCACAACACTGTCATCCATTTACATGTTAGCATCCGCCACGCACCATCTTCAGGGGGCCACTTATGTCATATGGATCAGACTTGTGAATAGATTTCAAATCGAATTGTGATGTCCTCAACTTTGGTTGCAAAACACAAGCGAGTGAGCAAGTGTGCCATAATTTCCAGACTATAGAGTGCTCCAGAATTTGAACCCCACCCTCTAGATTTAAGAAGGAATATAGATCTTGTTCATACAGAAACTCCACCGATCTGTAAGCCGGGGATGCAGTGGTGCTGTCTGCGCCGTAGAAAGATCAGTGGTGCTTAAAAAAGCATGAGGATCACTTCTTGAAATGGGCTCCAGCATGGAGACTGATGCATGAAACAAACTGGGTAATGTTCTGAACTTGAATCATGAACTCCTCACATCTTTTATTGACATTAAAGCGCTCAAAATGTGCTGTTTTCGTCTGCATGTCTGAAGTTCCGACACCACAGCCGGTCTCAGCTGCTGCTTCTTGACCCTGGTCCTCCAGGAGATCGGCTCTGTGGGCGGAGCTGAAGACACGTGGGCAAAAACAGCGCATTTAAGGGAACTAAAATGCCTGTGATGTCAGTGGTTTGATGCGATGAGGCTCAATATTTTGGCAGCATGACACTCTTCAGCCAGTACAAATCCATATAGTAGCCACGTCGTTGTATACGCCGCAGGCTTCAGACCGCAAGATAAAAGTAGCGACTTATAGTCCAGTAATTACGGTAGTTTAATTGTGGCCGCCAAGTTCATGGTCACGAAAATGCAATTAATTGTTCGGCTCAGCTACTACAACTGCTCCTAATTTTATCGACCAACTCTATCTCGAACCGTTATAATGAATTATTTAGCCGCCTGAGCCCAAGCTGTGAAACACACTGACACATCTCAGTCAGAGACAGAATCTTTTTAATCACTCTGCCCTGCAGACACTCTGATGTAGCACACCACACTAGCTAAAATCTGCTGCCCAATTGCATCAGAGCTCTTAGGAAGCCGGTGAACCTGTTGGTCATTCTCAGCCTTTCCTTCCTCGTAACATTTTTATTGAATTCTGACCACTTTGGAACGGGAAGATGCTAAAATAAACCTTAAAACGCTCGGCTCGTGGAGCCAGTGCAATTTGGCCTTTGTCAAAATCACTCAAATCATTACACTGGCCTCGCTGGTAACATGAGGACAGGATGTTCACTTGCCTTCGAAGAGCTCCTGACCAGGGAGGAAAGGCATGGAAATAACATGACCAGTTTTATCTACTGCCGTATCTGTAAGTGACATGAAGAAAACCATTATTTTTTCTAGTTACTGCCGAAACATCAGTGGAATTGAATAGAATTCAGTTACAGCTGTTGATGTTGCATGTCTGAAATGGACAGCTTATAGACCAGCATGTGTGACCTTTTTCTAAGGCTGTGGATGAATAATTTTTTCTGCATTGCCAGAGCAGAAAATAGTGTCCAAAGGCAGCCTCCAAAATGGACTTGACGTCCGGGATGGGTTCACACAAGCCTCCGTGGTTCAGCGTACACATGGAGTACTGTAAACTGTCAATATTGAACACAACATTTATATGCATGTGGTCGTGCCTCTATTTAAGATTCAGTCTAAAACATTAGCCTGTGCATTTAAATGGAACCAGAACACACTTTATCCGTTCAGTATATGTAATTTACCCTCCAATTAAAGACCGATCTCCAAAGATCTGGTTGGAGCCGGTGCACAGCTTGGGGGTGAACTACAAAGACGAGCGCCTTGCATCCCAATGAGAGTTACACAACTGCTGTTCATTAGTTGTGCTACAGGTATTAAAAACACAAAACTTTATACATTAGCATTTACATAATAAAGCGACTGCTTCTTCTAAAAGCACACAACGGTATTTTCCTATGCATGGCGATGTGAGATCAAACCGCACAAAGCATTTAAAACCCCAGAGGCTAATAAATGCACCAGAAACTGTCCTCTCATGACCCAATCTCCAAATCCGCTGCTTAAAAATGTATGCAAATTAATGTATTCATATTTCAGCTGTTCGTGCACAACAATTATCTTCTTTTCACTGCACTTAGTAACTGTTCTGATATGTTAAATGCTCATAATGAAGAGGTTTATAAATACATTCCAAGAGGAATATTACATGAAATGTTTCCTCTTGTGTTTGGTTTTCAGCGTTTGCTCGTCCTAAACGTGCATTTTAGGAACGTGAAGAGCCCTAATTCGTCCCACTCAAGCCAGCTGTCTGTTTGTTTTCAGAAAAAAAGAGATGCTTTGAGGGAAGAGAGAAATGTCCATTGCCTTGGAACAATAATAAGCGACTGAGGCTGTGAATAGATGACTGACTAGTTTGCCTTTGCAGCTAAATGGTTGTTAGAGGCATTTGCTCTGAACTTGCGAGTACAAAAGTGTGATGCACAATTTGTGTTGACTGAATTTAGCCTTGTGGTGTGGAGGGGCACGCTGGCTGTTTGAAAATCGTTCACAGTTTCTGAAAATTAAAGAATGATTTCAAAACCCAGCCCTCAAATACAAGAGTTGTTTTCCACCTTGTCACCACCATCAACATTTGATTTGATGTTGGCCCTCGTCGGGGAACATATTGAAAGAAGATTGTGACGCCCCCAGTTTTTCTCTAAACAGGAAAATCTTCTGAAATCCCTGCCTTTGATCGACGGATCAGGACTGTGCCCATCTTTCTTCAAGTGCCACCGTAGCGCAGGACTCAAATAATGAAGACCTTTATTCCAATGGCTTTCGTCCGTGCTCATTTGAGACAGCAAATGAAATTGATCAAGTAAACCCATCAGAAATTATTAACCGTGGAAGCTCATTATAAAAACAATTTTCTGTCGTGTACAAGCCGCCACACGCGCTTGTTTTTTGCAGAAAAATGTATTGAAACATGGGGCGGATGTAAAATCTTATTCTATGTGTAATTGGTCTGCATGAAAACTGGAAAACAAAAATCACTTCGAACTGTATGTGTGGCTGGTTCACATTATCCATCCCGACTACCCCCACACCCTTTTATGTTTGCGCCTCATAAATAGAATGCATTCTATTGTCATACACACAATGGATCTGCAATGATTCAACAGCTAAAAATAAAAGAAGACAGTGGAAAAAAGATCCAGTAAGACATGAGCGGTAGAGATAAATATTCTATATCTATGCATATTTATAAGGTACCTGTTTCCTCAGGGCAGCTGTGAGAACAGGCGTTGTATGCTATGTGAAATAAAGTACTTTTTCAACTACCTGCCGGGCTCTCCATTTCTCATCTCTAAAGTTTATATCTCATATTATATACATTTGTCTTATTCCAGAAGAGGTCCCGAGAGGAGATACCTGGGAGGTGAAAACAGAGCAATCATATTTGAAAACTCTCACGCAGTCACACATGCTGGCACTGGCACACACACAAGTTTTGTTAGGACTTTTTTCAATGACAAAATGCTTTCACCAGCCTCTCACCCTAAACCTAAACTAACCCAACCTCTTCACCAAACTGGAACCCAATCATAATGACTTAGTTATTTTGCGGTTTTGACCCTTAAATATAGGCTGAACCTTGTTTGAACTAAGCAAAGTTTTCCCCAGAACTGGTCCATTAAATGAATAGATGAACCACTCACTGTGAGCAGCCAGTTTACTTTTCGTCCTGGCTTAACCACAAAAAAGAGCAGCACCCATTTGCTTTATTGAAGCAATAAGTGAGGACCAAAATCCGAGGAACTTGCTGGAGGGCCTGTGCTCGGATGTGAACCGGTGACCTCCCTCACCACGTACGTCAACATTAAACCCAGAGATTTGGACGTGAACAAAATTGCAAAGTTTGCATCATATAATCCTCCGTGGAGCTGACGACACTCATTTCTTATTCATGGCTTTCATCAAGATTACTCTCCTACCGACTCATATTGCGATGATCTTGTTTCCTATAATACATGTACAATAAAACAGACTTCATCTGTCTCTCTCGCAGATGTGATGTAGCATGGAAAATATTGCAATCTTACCGCTCTGCAACACATGGGGACTCATTGTGTTTTCACCAGTAAACACTCGGCCTGAACGTTGTCTTTCACAGCGCATACCAAGACCACAGCTGTCGGAACTGGATTCCTGATCTCATTGATGTTCCTCTGACATTCTCTTATGAACCTTGATAGTGGTGCCCTCCACAGCCGCCTCCCTCAAATTTGATTTAGTTATTTAAAGCGTGCTGTGTGAGCTTTTCTGACAAGGGAGACGACGTTTGCTCGCCAGCAGAAATGATCCGTGCTTTGACGTTTTATATATATGATTGATAATTCCTATTTATACCGCTTTATTTAGTTAGACTACAACATCAAAAATGCACTTTATCGAGCCTCTGCTTGCATTGATCTTTGTGCACTTTGCGTAAGTTGCCCTGCGTGATGACTCTTTTCGAGTCCCATGAGTGACTGTTTTTTGCTGCCTCTTTTGATACATGAAATGTTGCCACTGATGTTTGAGCGAATGTGACAAGATGATCGAACCGTCGAGCAAGGCTTTGCTTCTCTCCTTCATGTGGATTATATTTCCCCTCAGTCTGACTGTTTAATTCCACCTCACTGAGGTTGACTGTGATCATTAGCAATGATCCACTTTCCACTCATGTCTCACATAATGAAGAGAATGAGGTGTCATTTTCAATCAATTGCTATGTTGATCCAACTTAATTAGTACTTCGGGGATTACAAACAAAGAACTGTGGTAAGTTGCTGTTCTTCATTACCGCTGTGGAGTTTCAGTAGCCGTGTGGAATGCATTTTCAGACGGTCTGCGAAGCTTCTGTGGCCTTTTTACGCTCCTGACTGCAGCGTATTTGATATGGGTCTGCTTTCGCGTAGTGATCCACAGCGTTCATGTTTCTGGGTCAATTTCAGTATGTGACTCTGGGGTTTGTTTGGTCTGACATGCTTGAATTTATGATTCATACAACCTCAATTTGGTCGGGTGCAAGGGAAGGAGGTGTATTTTGTCTCATGTGGCTTTACACCCTCTGACTGCTGCTGGAGGGAAAAGAGCAATGTAATGTTGTCATGGTGCTGGGCAGAAGAAGTTCAGCCTGCAGACTTGGGTTTTTGCTCTCTGGACTTTTCCGTGCACAAGAACCACTTGACTTAAAAGCAAAGCTACATGGCTGAGCAAGTCAAATGAAAGCTGTAGCTTCACATAACGGAGCCCAGGGAGAAATAAAGTGCAAAATCATTTTGGAAAATCGATCAAATGTGATCGCACTGTAAATTGACAGTTTGCAACTTAACACCATGTGTCTTAAATTGAAATAAATAAATAAATAAATAAACACTTTCACAAATACAGTGGTACCTCGTTCTCGACCACAATCCGTTCCAGACGGCTGTTCCAGAAGCGATTTGTTCGAAATCTGAATCGATTTTTCCCATTCCAATGAATGGAAAAAGAGATGATAAGTTCCAAGCCTTAAAATAGGCTTTTGTAGGAGTGAATGTAGAGTGTCTGCTGCAGGTGCGCTGTTCCTCTATGTGTGTGGCCGCTGCATGTGGGAGGGGTTGCCGAGTGAGTGACGTCTCTCCAGAAGTGAAGAGGTGCCCGGTGCGTGTCCAGCTCTGAATGTGCGCTTCTGTGCAGTTTGGCTGTGACAAAGTCATAAACCAGGTAACGCTCTGTCCCAGACTCTGCCTCATCCCTGTCCCAGCTCCAGCCCACAACAGGACATCAAACCCTGGAGTGGAGGTGTGGAGAGCGAGCACCTCCCCTGTGACACTCTACCACGGTCCAGTGCGGAGACAGGAAAGGTTTTACACCTCAATATGAAGAAGAAACAGTCAGTAAATGTAGCTAACGGGACACGTCTGCATACAAAGGCTGCGTTATACACAATAACAAAGCGCGTCGTGGGTCAGCTGATCGGTCTGCACACGTTATGTTTTTCTGGCTTTTTTCGGGGGTGTTCAAGTTCTGGATTTTCATTCCAAATCCGAAGCACAAAAAATCTCGTAATTTTTGTTTGAACTCTGATTTGTTCGAAGTCCGGGACGTTCGAAAATTGAGGTACCACTGTACTGATATTCCAGAACCATTGTCGGAATCCCGTCCATGACTGCGGGCACACCTCTGTCTTGCCTCTCATTTACACCCATGCTATTATTGCCCTATGTGTGTGGTATCTTTATGGCATGTTGAAAACATCAAGAGTGCAATGATCTCAATCAGTCGGCCATTGGCAGTAACGTTACGGAGCTCTGACAAAGTCTCTCTTTGTTACAAAAATGAATGGCAAATCTTCGTAAGCCACAGACCACCACCATTTCTGCATTTGGGTTGTTATGCTAATGTGGCTTGATGCTCAAGATTTGTCTTTATTGTGTTTATATATAGAACAGTTCCACAGGCTTGACATTTGAAGTACATCATTGACATCTACCTACCCTGCAGTTTTTCCTGAGCGTTCATGCTTACATTACGAAATGTGGCTCTTAAAATGCAGAAACTAATACTTCGGAAGGGGGAAGAGAAGGCTGAGAAAACTCCCACTGTGAACCCTTGGAATGCTAAAATAAGAGGGGAAAAATGCATATTTTTAATCCATTAACAAGAAGGGAATGACAGACTGACACTTGTACTTTTTAATCTGGCAAAGCTCTCGGGATGGGGGGGGGTTATTTGTTGTTGCAGAGCCCTTGTCTAAAGCCGTCTTATTTTCTTGTTTTTCTAAATGTAAATCTTGATTGTCTTTAGCTTGCAGTGCAGCGAGCGTATCTGCAGATACTCTGTTTGACACTGTAGAACACAAAGAGTCTGATTTTAATATCAGAAGCCTCCATTGGTTATTTTTGAATCCGTTAGTAAAAATAGTACCTTTGAAAAGACTCATCTTGTCATATTAATGGGTAGGCTGTAGGAACATGACGGTAGTATCTGTCAGCCTTTCTATTGAGCTGCCGTCTGCCACCGCTGTTTATTTAAAGGACTTCTCGTAAAGCAAGCCACGTTTCTGCAGCTCATTAGCAAGTTGTTGCGCTTAATTGAATCTTAAAATATGCTGTTTAAAAATCTCTGGACTTTGCTCAGTTCAACAGTAAATGCATATGCATGAACCTCATAATGGTTAATGTGTCACTGTAGATGACACTGATGCTGTTGTTAGCTGTTAAAAAGCCCCTTCAGGGAAGGATGCCAACAAGTAGGTCAACTGACTTTGTGTGTGTCATTTTTCGCAAATGTGTTTGTACATGTCTGTTGCATGCTTTTTAGGGCCCAGTATAAGACGCAAATATAAATGCACAGTCAGTCAGTGATGAATATACAATCAATACACAATTTATGGAGATGACTGAATCTGTTTAAAAAAAAAAAAAAGGCAATACATCATGTGCGTTAGAGGTGGGATGGTTGTGGTTCCAGCAATCAATAGTGGGTTGGTGTCTGGAGAATTGCCACCTACTCGGGGCTGGTAGGTAGATGACTATCCTCCAGTGGATCCTGAGACATGATGAGACATAAATTCACATGAAATGAAAGTATTTTATCGCTCATCAACGTTTAAAAACAGATCAACAGAAGCATATGTGGATACAGATATTACTCACCTAATGTTGGTGAATAAACAAAAAGATCTAATGTCTCATATTCATAACTGTTATATTATTATATTGCAATGCTCTAACGTATATACAGTGTATGTAATTAAAAACAAAAGTTCACTGTCTATGAGGTGTGTACAGTGGCGGCAGGCTCCGTCAGTGCAGATGTTTCCATCATTGATCAGCTTAGGGACTTCGCATTGCAGCGATCCTGTGACATAACTTGGTTTGTTGTGGTCGACACAATATCAGCTACTTGCGATTTGATGTAGATAAGTTAACTCCTGTTGGGAAATAAAACCCTTCAAGTCACCAGTGCATTCAAATGTGCAGTCTGTTGTGGCCACACACTGACACTGCAGCTGAGGTCACATGACCATCAAAGATGAAAATAAAATTCCAGTGTTAAATTTCAGACCAAAGATGGCCTGGAATTTTGTCTGATAGGAAACCCCAGTTTTTGTCAGTGGTTCCCGATGAGGGGTTTGGGTTGTAGGGGTCAAGAATTTTGTTTTGCTTCTGCCTCAGATTTTCAATTCGGTGCACCCCTACTGAAAAGCTTGTCTAAAACTTTCCTCCATCCACCAGTGATTCTGCTTCAGCACCCCCTATCTTGTTCTCAACAAGTATTCAACAAGTTACACACAATATTAAAGGCTGAATAAATGCCCGTAACAATTTCACGAGTGGTAGCTGTTGTGCCAGTAGCTCATGTATATTTATGCTTCAGTTTATCTGCACTTATCTGTATGCATTTATCTGTACAGTGATATTGAGTGTGTGGAAGGTGGCCATGAATAAATGCATCATTATTGATCGACCAGGAAATCTATGGATTTCCAAAACTCCATAAATGTCAGTAAAAGCCTACACACTTTTAAACAAGGGATTCATATTTTTCATTACCATTTTCGCCGTTTCAGTTTGTCCAAATAATCTTTTCAGTTCAGTTCAGCACCTTCAAAACTATGGGGCGTCGTAATGCAAGTTAGTTTGAAGTGGGACAGATTGGTTTGTGTCACTCACGAGACAAATCATAGCGTATGTATTTATGCCAAGTTACCTTGTTTTTTCCAGACTGTTTGGCTCGGCCAGAATCGGTCGATTCGCCTTTCTCAGGGGTGAATCCCAGGCAGATGCCAATATGGCTTCGTACATTTCTTTGATAGAGGCGCTGTATCTAAATTCCCTGCGATGAATCCTGCTGACATTTTCGGAACTCCACTGACCTTGACAATCTGCCTTATTATTGATGGGTCTTGTGAATCAAAAACAATTGCGTGACTTAAGATAGTTATTGATTTAGCACTTACAATGGGAGGTTTATATTGAAGCAGCTTCATTGGTTGAACCCACGTCCCAATGTTGATGTCTTACATGCCTCCATATTGCGTGAACTACGTCTGAACGATTTTTTTCAAGGTAGAAAATTCTGGCATCCCGCACCGCGAGATCTGGCGTCCCAATCCACCAGTTATCGAAGCGTTGCTCCGTCCGTTCAGCAGTCACTGTGCCGTCTGACAGCCAAGCAGAAAGAATGTTTATAACACTAGTTTTTAATCATGAGAAGTAAATCTGTCTCCAATCCAAGCTGTCCTCTTCATATGTTCGGCTGATTTTCCCGTGAATAACACTGCAAAAACCTTCACGTTCAAGACCACCTCCATGAGGCGTTATGCTTGTTTCGATGTGACCGCTTCGTGTTATATGTCTGACCTCATTTCATCTTAAAAACAGATTATTTTTCCGATGCCGTGGCGGCTCTCTTTTAAGCCATGCCGCACTGCCACGCTAGTTTATACAGTATGTCACAGAAACCCTGCTATTATAAAGCGTGCCCAGCTCTGTCATGGCAGTGACACTGGCGTAAAGTGTCTGGATCTGCTTTTCCTTCCATCGACTGCCTGCCTGTTTGTGAGATTATACAATACAAACGCAGAACCCAGTGTAGAGGTGGAAAGAAGAGAACCCCGCAGTTTTGGGTGTGAGGATGCCCAGGGTTGCGACCAGGGTTGTGTTATTTATTTCTCACGTATTTACCACATTATACAGAATACTTGGCGGCACAGTGGCGCAATGGTGAGCAGTGCAGCAAGAGGGTTCACGGTTCGTATCCAGCTCTAGACCTTTCTGGTTGGATTTTGCATGTTCTCCATGTGCCAATATGGGTTTTCTC